>NC_133900.1:86874829-87174829 GCF_964199755.1 Larus michahellis | reverse complement strand
GCCACAGGGGTAGGAGCTCCTTTTCTTATGCCTTAAGTTCCCAGCAGGCAAAGCAACAATCACTTTTATTTCTATTGGGCACTTGCCTCTGGTGATTCTCTTACCGCTTTTGTTTGAGTTCTGTCTACTTGTTGCTGTAGAGAAGAGAGTTCTGCAGGCGTCACTTTATTTTTGCGATCTTCAGATATTTTTGTGCTTAATTGGTAATCATGTTTTATGGTTTTAGAAGAGTGCTGGAAGCAGGTGATTTCCAGAAGACTGATGAGCACTTCCTGGATCCTAGAGGACTAAATCGCCATGGAGACACGTGTCGGCGGACTGCGGGACGTCCTGGAGGACTTAAAGTGCCATAGAGAGGCGCGTCAGTGGACTGAGGGGCGTAGTGGAGAACTAAAGTGCCATGGAGAGGCATGTCGGCTGACTGAGGGGCGTCCTGGAGGATTAAAGTGCCATAGAGAGGCGCGTGGGAGGACTGAGAGGGTTCCTGGAGGACTAAAGTGCTATAGAGACGAGCGTGGGAGGACTGAGCGGGCACTTCTGGGCTCCTGGAGGACTAAAGTGCCGTGGAGACGAGCGTCAGCCGACTGAGCGGCGTCCTGGGGGACTAAAGTGCCATAGAGAGGCGCGTCGGCTGACTGAGCGGCACCTCGGAGGACTAAAGTGCCATAGAGAGGCGCGTCGGCTGACTGAGCGGCGTCCTGGAGGACTAAAGTGCCATAGAGAGGCGCGTCGGCTGACTGAGCGGCGCCCTGGAGGACTAAAGTGCCATAGAGAGGCGCGTCGGCTGACTGAGCGGCGTCCTGGAGGACTAAAGTGCCATAGAGAGGCGCGTCGGCTGACTGCGCGGCGCCCGGGAGGACTAAAGTGCCATAGAGAGGCGCGTCGGCTGACTGAGCGGCACCTCGGAGGACTAAAGTGCCATAGAGAGTCGCGTCGGCTGACTGAGCGGCACCTCGGAGGACTAAAGTGCCATAGAGAGGCGCGTCGGCTGACTGAGCGGCACCTCGGAGGACTAAAGTGCCATAGAGAGGCGCGTCGGCTGACTGAGCGGCACCTCGGAGGACTAAAGTGCCATAGAGAGGCGCGTCGGCTGACTGAGGGGCGTCCTGGAGGACTAAAGTGCCATAGAGAGTCGCGTCGGCTGACTGAGCGGCACCTCGGAGGACTAAAGTGCCATAGAGAGGCGCGTCGGCGGACTGAGCGGCGTCCTGGAGGACTAAAGTGCCATAGAGAGGCGCGTCGGCTGACTGAGCGGCGTCCTGGAGGACTAAAGTGCCATAGAGAGGCGCGTCGGCTGACTGAGCGGCATCCTGGAGGACTAAAGTGCCATAGAGAGGCGCGTCGGCTGACTGAGCGGCACCTCGGAGGACTAAAGTGCCATAGAGAGGCGCGTCGGCTGACTGAGCGGCGTCCTGGAGGACTAAAGTGCCATAGAGAGGCCCGTCGGCTGACTGCGCGGCGCCCGGGAGGACTAAAGTGCCATAGAGAGGCGCGTCGGCTGACTGAGCGGCACCTCGGAGGACTAAAGTGCCATAGAGAGGCGCGTCGGCGGACTGAGGGGCCATGGAAATGGACAACAGGAAAACTGCCGGGCACAGACGGGGCGCGGTAACGCGTAAGAGCCGACACTGGAGCGCCGACGGCCGCTCTCGAGGCCGGGCGGGCTGCACCGATCACGCTCGAGGCGGCGGGGAGCTCGACGGAATCCCGGCGGTCCTGGTTCGCCCTCCGGCCGCCGCGCTCTCGAGACCGGCCTCCGCGAAGCCGCGCACGAGCTGCGGAACCAACGCACAGCGCCGCCGGGGGCGGGTCCAAGGCGGACCGGGGGCGGGGCCACAGCGCACGGAGGAGCGCACACCTGCAGGACCAGCCTTCAGCCGCCGGGCGGCAGCACCCCCTTAGTTATTTACACATTATCTATTTAGGGAATTTATATTACCTGTTTGCATTTATATAGAAAATATGCTTACACTTATACATTAACATTTATGATACAGAATATCATTTAGACTGTCTGCTTACACACCTATTTTGACACTAATATCTTTTTATAAATACATTTTTTTAAATATTTTTATATTCTAGGATCTTTTGTATAACACAGAAGCACAGAATCATAGAATCCTTAGACATAGAGGTTTTTATTTTGAACTTATTTTACATACATAATATTATTTCTCAATATATATATTTATCATATATAAATGAGAGATTGTTCTCTATTTCAGTGCCTCACGCCCATAGTTACAGGTTCTCACATTTTTTAAATGCATCCCAAGAATTTTCAGATGTTTTGGGGCTGTGAAGCACCTCTTTTGGGAGATGCTCACGTAACCCCCCCCCCATCCCCCACTCACCTGCTCCTCCGCTGCATCATCGCTGCCCCGGTGACGTCACAGTGTCCCAAATGACACCATCACCCCCCAAGACACAGACAGACACCCTTCTATTCCCCCCCAAAAAAGGCCCAAAACACCCAGACCCAGGGCTGGCCCCTTCCCCCTCAGGGGGCCTCCGCCACCAGCTGCAAACCTGGCCTGGGGCATCTCTCGAGCAGCATGAGACGCCTACACTGAGGCACCTGGAAAACAAAAATCCCCAGTTATAGCTCAGTATCTTAAAAAATAGCCTGGAAGAGAGTAGAGGAATTCCATCAGAGGGACAGGACAGGAGCTGAGCTACAGGAGGATTCTGGGGAAACAGCTCAGCTCCAAACACAGCACAGCCTGCAAAAGCCAGCGCCAGCTCAACTCTTGAAGTCAGGATTAAAGCTAACCGATGCCATTTTGAACACGTTCTTAGCGTAACAGTAAACCTCCTCACTGGTGTTGGGAAATGCTTCGTCCCTTCCCTTTCGGTGAAAAGGTGAGTGTTAGGTTTATGTACACCAAATAAAAATACTTACACTATAGAAGTATTTGACTTTCCTCTGGCACTAATTTCACTTGCACGGCTGCGAATTGATACCATGACACACACTCTCTCCAAAATACATAGTTATAATTGGTCTACAAGGTTTTTTTGTGTGCTACGCAAGGAGGAGGGACATCTGGCCAGTGGCACTGCCCGAGAGAGATGCTACTGGGCTGCCGGGGAAATGTGCCACTGAAAGCCAAACAGAAATAAAGTACTTCAGAGCACGCCATCTAAATATCAGGGAGGAAAGAAAAAAGCTTGTTACATTCAGTTGCCTCTTTTTAACGCTTTAGAGACAATACCTTCCTCCATCTCTGAGGCACCTTGTGGCACTTCATCTCCCTTCCCCTCTCTCATCCCATCAGAGCTCCCATCGTTCTCTGCTCCGCAGCTCTTTTATCCTCCTCTCCGCATCCAGGGGGTCCCCACTCGGTTCCTCTCTCACTCACTCATCTCTCCTTTGCCGAGATGCTCTGTCAGGCTCCAGCACTCCCAGAGCATTTGGCAGGAGCTGGTGTCCCCTGGGAGGGGGAAACAGGTGTAATGGGGGTTGCAGTGGGATGTGGGGGGGACCAGGGGGACTCCAGGGGGCCCCAGAGGGTTCTGGAGTGTCCTGGGGTGACCCAGGGGACTCTGGGGTGTTCTGGGGGGTGTGTGGGAGGGTCCGAGGGGGACCGTGGAGGGTCCCAGAAGGCTCCAGAGAGTCCTGGGGGAATATGAGAAGTTCATGGGGTCCTGGAGGGCTCCAGAGGGGTTGTGTACGAGGATCCCAGGGGGCTCCAGGAGATCCTGGAAGGCACTGGGGGCGCTCTCAGGAGGTGTGGGGTGTCCCAATGGGACGTGGGGGGTAACAGGAGGCACTCCAGGTGGTCACAGAGGTCTCTGGGGCGTCCTGGGGGCGATCTGTGGGGTGCTGGAGGGAGTCCTGGAGGAATGCAGGGGGGTCCTATGAGGGTCCCATAGAGTCCTAGGGGAAGACAAAGGGTCCCAGGGGGTCCTGGAGGACTCTGAGGGGCTCTCATGGGGTTGGGGGGAGGTCACAGAAGGGCCCCAGGGGGATGCAGGGGATACCAGGGTGGGCTCCAGTGGGTCCCAGAGGGCTCTGGGGGGCTCTAGGGGATCCTACAGCAGGTGTCAGAGCAACCCAGAGGGCTCCAGGGGGTCCTAGAGGGGTCCCAGAAGTCTCCAGGGAGCCCTGGGGGGAACATGAGGGGTCCCAGAAGATCCTGGGGGGCTCTCAGGGGGTGGGTGGGGCGGTCCCACAGAAGTGTGGGGGGCAAAGACAGGTTGAAGCCAAAAGCCTTTGTCCAGCAGGAGGGGCAGCCCCACCATGACCTGCTGGACTCGCGTCCAGTGCCGGTGGGAGCTTTCGGAGGGGCTCTGGCTGTTGGGCACACTCCTGCCCTGAGTCCGGTGGGTCTTTTAACAATCGTTAGTGATGTTAAGAGCCATGGTGACAGCCCACTCTGAGGAGAGAGGGGATTTCTCCATCCCAACCCACATGGGGTGTCCCAGGAATCCCAGGACTTGTGCACTGACACTCTTTGAACCAATTTCTCAGGGGCACAGGTGGCCAGCCCCCTCCTGGTGCAAGACCCGGCTCATGGCAATGCCAGGAGAAGCAGCCTGAAGAAGCCGGCCGTCGCCTCCTCGCTGAAGAGACAAGGTAAGCCTCGGCCACGCATCTCAGGGCGCTCGGGGACCAGGTGGATGCTCACAGCCCCTCAGTTTGTGCTGCCGTGACCCCTGCGGAGGGGACAGCCAAGCTCTCGCCATCTATCGCTGGCTCTAGGAGGTGAAAATTGGGCTCGGGCAGCTTGGTGTTACTGGTAGCTGTGTGTCTGGCATGGCTCGGGGTGTCGGCGTGGCTCTGGTTGGCCGTAGATGTGGTCGTTGTTAGAGAAGGACAATGCCAGTGTCCTCACAGAGCGCCTCCTTGGTGGATTTTTGGCACAGCAAGCTTAAAAAAGTTGGCTTTTGGTAGGGCCAGTGCTGTTATGAGTGGGCAGGTGTTAGTAAGTATCTCCTACTGCCATGACATGCTTTCCTGGGTAAAATGAGCAGGTGAATCAGCTCAGACACTGTTGTCAGCTGGTTTCCATTAGTTTTCTGACACTGCCAGTGTTTGCAGCATCTCTTAATGGCCAGAGCTGCAGGGGGGAACTTCTTGTGGCCAGAGCCACTGTGGTTTCTAGTGGCAAATCCTTGCTTGGAAGCACAGTCCGGTGCAGGGAGCGTGACAGCAGTGGAGGAGATCAGAGCTGGGGTCACCCCAGGGAGGTGGTTGTGGGCACCAGCGTCATGCCTTTTCTCTGAGCAGATGGCTGTGTGTTTATACGTGCTCCTACAAGATGTTCGGAGAGGGAAGGGTCAGCCCAATGCCATGAAAACCTGGAAAGCAACTCAGAGCCCTTCAGAGAAAGCCGCTCTCCTTGCTTGTTGTGGTCTGGGCCTGGGTAGGAGCTTCGGTTTAGTGCTTTTGTTCCTCCCAGCTTTAGTTTTGGCCTAGAAAGGGGTACAGATCTCTTCTCATTCCCTGAGGTAGTGTTGCTCCCGCAGATGCCCACGTGTGCCCCAGCGGGTTTCGGTGCTCCGGGCTGGGGGTGAGAAGGTGTTGGGTCCCGCTCCCACGGATGGGGGCTGTGGAGGCAGCTCCTGGGTGTAACTGTACAGTGGCGCTGAGAGCAGAGGGGGTTTTGGAAGTGGATTAAAGCAGTGCTGCATTTCCCGGCCCTGGGAGCGAGGTGCTTAAGGCAGCGGTGTCTCATCCATCGAGCTGACAGACAGGGTTGTGTTTGATGTCCTGCTGCCTTTTGGAGCTTGGTTTAACACAGGCAGCTGTGGCTTGTGCTGCTGGGGGGAATTCATGCAGGTAGAATGGGGAATACTGGACCGGAGCTGGATGCAGCGGCAATTCCTGTTGAGCTGCAAGCTCATCGGTGCACACCAAGAGTGTACCAGGGTCCGGTAGACAGAAGCCTGCTGGTTTAGGCATCTGGCTCTTCCCTAGAACTCAAGGGCATCCAGGCTCATCAGGCTAGGAAAGACTTAGAGTGGCTGGGTTGGATTCCAAAAGCTCTGTTGAGTGTGTGTGAAGACTGAGTTCAATCAGCGGACACGGTGAGGAGGACTATCGACAGTCACCAGAGGACCCTGGAAGACCACCAATGGACACAGATGCACATGCATGAAGGAAATTTACATATATTAATGAATTCTAGGTGATAATATTAATATGTTAATCATTTCTGGGAAATTTAATGAATATGTATATTCTGATTCCTTATAACCTTTGTAGTTGAGCAACTCAGTGCGCACGCTAGGCAGAGTGATCCCCTGCACACCCAGCACTGCAATAAAGAATGCCTGCTTTCCAACACTCGAAAATTGAGTCTTAGAGAGTCCTTAATTGCCAGCTTACGGTAACAGTGGCCCCCAGCAAGTCCCCAAAATAAGGAAGACAGTTCATTGCTGTCTTCCAAACTACAAAGGACTTCTTTTGAAATGCACAAAGGTTCTAGAACCCCAGTCCTGTTTCCTGCCAGATAAGTTACCCAAGCATCAGCAATGAACTCAAAATAATCGTTTCCTGCCTGGGTTTTGCAATTTTGTTTGCTTGGTGAGAAAAGGTGATGGAGTCAATCCTGACTCTAGAAAATGTCTGAACTTTAGAGAAGACAGACCCAGCTGTATTCTCAGTTTCTTTCTATCAGCCACCACTAGACAACCTACTTTGTTCTTCCACCTTATGAAGACTATTTTTGATCCCAATCTTAATCAGTTACCTCTCTATTCACGCATTCTGTAGGTGGATCAAAGTGCTTAATTTTGGAGATTTTGTCTGAAATACTTAGTTTTCTCAGCTTAGCTTTTGGAGGGCCAGGCGGCATCCAAATCCATCCTTGAGGCAGCCCACAAAAAACAGCCATCCAATGCATTCCTGCAGTCACCAGCTTCCTCCTCTCCCTCTGCAAAAGGAAAAGAGAAAAAATAATCCCAAAAGCAGCCACAGCACCAGCAAAAAGCACCCTGAGAGGAGATGCCAACCTCTTCCACAACACTCTCAGCCTCCCGAATGCCATGGCTTTCTGCTCACCCCTCTCCCTGCCGATTCTGGAATCTGAGGCTGATGTAGTTATATCATAATTATATCGCGGTGATAGTTATTCATAGCACCTAAGATACCAAGAAATGCAACATTACCACTGCGCTTCTGCCAAACCACCAGTCCCGTGCTCCTCCTCGATACTATCTGGCTCCCCTCAAATGTGAGAGCCTAGAGCACACCAGGCTCCGTCGACACCCAAACCCAACTGCAAAACCCATCCAAGAAAGACTCATGAACCCGCCTCCCTTTCCTAGCCATGCCCTGGTGCCAAAACTTTAGAAACCTCTTCTCTTCTCCCTGAGCTGTCAGGGAAGGAGCCCCACTTCTTCCCCACAGTTCCTGCCCTCCATTTACTGGCCTGAACCCCTTGCGTCAGCCGCTCCTCGGGAGCTGCCCTTCCAACCCCTTCAGCAGTCACCTCCTATCTCCCATCTTCCCATGGACTCCAGGCCTTGCTACAGACCCAGAAAGTCACTGAAGCCCTGACCCGACCTAGCAGCAGCCTGCCACAAGCCGCAAAGGCTCCAGGGACACAGCGGTACCCTGCACACTGTGGGGAAAGGCGACCAGCTGTCCCATACCCTGAAAGACATTATACCTTGTGTCCCTGCTGCTTTCTGGAGAGATGTGAAAACTCCACCTACGGCTGCAGACAAGATGCTCAGCCAAGCCCTGTGAAGTGATCTCATCATCTGCCTGATTAAGACAAATGCTATCATCATCTTACCAGGGATACAGCAAAACCAGTGGAAGACAAAAAAAGTTCCATCTTCAATACAGTCAGGGATTCCAGGAAAACACACCGCACCTGGAATAAAGAAAAGCATACCATTAAACCATGTCGCCACCTCCGAACGCTCATTACAACATTACTGACCTGAAAAACCAAAAGGAAGAAAAGCAGCATACGAGGCTGCTCTCCACTATACATGCTGCTAAACCTCACCTCGTCCTCAAGGTCTTACCACCTCCAACGTCTTACCTCCAATTCCCTAAATGTGATAACATTTCCACCCAAGGAGCTGAGCTGGCTCCAAAGCTGCAATTGATGGAAGGACCGGCAGAGCTCTGACCCGGGAGAAGCCCAGCGGCAGAATGAGCTGCCCCAGCAGAAGCCGTGGTTCATGTACCCCAGGCACCACCCACTGCCCTTCCCACAATCACCGGGGAAAGGGGCCAGGCCGACCACCACAAGGCATAAAGTCTGCCAGAGGAGCAGTGAGCCTCTCTGCAAACTGTTCCTTGGTATTTACTATAAGAGTCTGACCTGATCTGCTAGAAGCAGATGCCATCTCAAAAATAAGCTGTGAATCTCAAGGAATGCAATTAGAAGCTGAGCTATCAAGTATAACTAGCAAATTTTAATTCTGTTTAACCTCAGACCAGGACATTTGCACATGGCTTCGCAAACTCAAATTTAAAAAACTTAATGTCATTTAAACACCGGTTGCATCTTCTCTCTAATACCACACACCAACCCACCTTCTTTTGGTACTCCGCTCTCCTCCTACACAGCTTGTCCCTCTGCATCTGAAAAACAACAATAAGAAACACATTACTCAGACACACATCAATAGCTTAACAGTTCCAAAGGTCTTGTTTCTACTTAAGAATACTATCTAGGGTGCAAAGACAGCATGCCATAAAAAAAACCAAACACAAGCATTAAGACCCATGCAAAGCAGCCTTAATAACGTTGAGATGCCTACTCCTCCACTACTGCTGAACAGCCCCTCCCATGTAGCTCCGCTTTTCCCAAAAGCCACTAATGAAACAACTGTCCACACAACCTGCTGATGGCTACTCCATCTGGAATGACCAAACCACCTTTGCTTCAATAGTCTAGGCAGATGCACATATCAACAGTAGATTCTCACCACTACTTCAGCTACCCCTGATGCTACATCCCTGGTCAGTATTTATGGCAATTAAGATACCAAGAAACACAACATTACCATTGCACTTCTGTAAAATCACTGGTCCTGTGCTCCTCCTCAGTACTACCCAGCTCGTCTCAAGTGTGACAAGCTAGAGCAGAACAGACTAGACCCCATCAACACCCAAACCCAACTGCAAAACCTGTCCAAGATAATCATGAACACACATCCCTTTCCTAGCCATCCCCCAGTGCGAAAGCTTTAGATACCCCCTCTCTTCTCCTGAAGCAGTGGAGCCCCACTTCTTCCCCACAGCTCCTACCCTCCATTTGCTGGCCTGAACTCCCTGTGTTGGCTGCTCCTCCGGAGCTGCTCTTCCAAGCCCTGCTTTGCCTTTGGCAGACACCTGCTGTCTTGTGTCTTCCCACACACTCCAGGCTCTGCTACAGACCCAGAAAGTCAAAGCCCTGACCTAACCTACCAGGGCCCTGCTGCAAGCTGCAAAGGCTCTAGGGACACCGTGATACTCTGGGCACTGATGGGGGGAAAACAAGAAGCCATCCCACACCCTGAAAGACAGTACGCCTTACATCCCTGCTGCTCCCTCGAAGTGCTAAAACACTATATGTAAACACACACAAGACATTCACCCTAACTCCCACTCAATAATCTCATAACTGGCCCCATTAGGAGTAATAAAAATGAGAACTTACACAGTGTGGAGCAAAACTGGAGAAAAACACAGAATTCTATCTTCAATAAAGCCAGTAATTACAGTAAAACACACAGTACCTGGAAAAAAAAAGAGACAGGCTATTAAACCATTTAGGTACCCTGAAGGTTCTTTGCAAAACTACTGGTCTGAGAAAAAGCAAAAAAAAATAAAATCAAAAAAACCCCAAGAGAAATAACATAGAAGTTGACTTTCTATTATATATGGCATCAAGCCTTACATCGTCTGAAAAGTCTTACCTCTACCAGTCTAAATATTAAAACAAACCTGCCCAAACACCTGAATGAGTGCCAAAGCTGCACTTTACTTGAGAGGCCACAGAGCTCTCCCCCTGCAGAAGCCCAGCAGCAGAATAAGCTCCTCAGGGGAGGCTGGGGCTCATACACCCCGGGCCCCGCCCACTGCCCTCAGGCCCCGCCCACCGCCCTTCCCACAATCCCCCGGGAAAGGGGCGGGGCCAACGCCCAGAAGCATAAAAGCAGCTGGAGGAGCAGTAGGTTTTATTTGCCTTAAATTTACTGTCTGCAAAGTAGTGGGGAGGGAGACCAACCCTCGCTAGAAAAAGCAATACCTGCTCTTTTACTACAGCTATATCTATGGCATCAACAGCATGACTAGGTAGGCAATTAAATTATTCTTTTGCGGAGCATTGGCAGGAAAAAATAGACAGTAGGCTAATCTCTATAGGAAAGTAGCTTATTAAATGTAACAGCAATGTTATTATTAAAATTTATGTACTCAAATATCCTTTAAAAAAAGAAAGCAACAAATCACAGCATATTACTATGTGCTTATTCCTTCTTTCTGGTAAGACCACGTGTACTACTGAACTGCTGCTAGAACTACATTCTAGATGGGAGTGCCTGACAAAACAGAATCAGATTCCATGAGAAAACATTCTCAAAAATATCTTCCTCTGTGAAATAAGTTATTTACTGTAAATTACTGGCAATTTTGAGTCATATTGATGATCTCTTTTTGACTTATTTACTCAGCAGTGCTACTTGAGTCCCAAAAGACAGAAAGCAACAAAAAAGCATTGAAATAGAAGTAATGTACCAGAAACTGTATAAAGCACAATAATTAACATCAAAGTAGCTAGAACAAAAATAAATTGTGAAATGCAACAAAAATCATCATGGCAGATATATTGATAAAAGTAGATGAAGGCTAAGAGACGATCTCAGCCTATGATAGACATCTTTCGGGTACCAGATACAAAATAGAAACATACTATAACACAGGAACCAAACGGACTGCTCTAGAGCACACAGATGACTTTGGAAAAGGTTCTGGCAGAACGAGAGGCCTTGTCAGAGACATTAGAAAGGTCCTCAAGGGGCCAGAGAAATCAAAGATGTCTTGGATTCGATGAGCTCAAAAGGAAATTGAGAAAAGTATGGTTGTCCTCAGGGGACAGACTGCAGGTGCACCAAAAGGATGAGAGGACCAAAAGACTGATTGGGTTAATGGTTGTGGACTCTGGAAAGGTTCTGAGGGGAAAAGAGGTGTTCAAAGTGCCTTTTGGAGCTAAAACAGGGCTTTAGGGCATAGGGGATGTCTTACGAGAGCTTGGCGACGGGAGCAGGGGAGTCATCACCTGAGAGACCAAATAAGCCTCAGAGATAACAAGGCAGAACTCTGAAGGGTATTTTGACAAAGTACAGATGATGTCAGGGGACCGGGGACAGAATGAAGGCATCCTAAACAGCAAAGAGGAGGTTAAGGGCGCTCTGAAGAGCACAAAAGAAACAGAATCAAAAGGGAGCTGAAGTGCTATGAGGGTGCTGTGGAGTATGAGAAGGGACTTGGAGGACACGGCTTTAGAGACCAGAGGCATTATGAGGGGGCAGGGTAGGAAAAGGAGGCTTGGAGATGCAGCGAGGGCTTAGGAGTCTTGGGAGGGGGTCTGGGCAAGCTACAGATGAATGAGTGAGAGAGGAACCAAACGGAGCCACCCTCAATGGCAGAGAGAAAGATGAAGGGGTGCCACGTAGCAAAGGAAGATGGGAGGCTCTGATAGAACAAAAGAGATAGAAGGGGAGATAAACATGGGCTACTGGTGGAATGTGAATCAGAATATAACACTCCATTCTACCAGTAAAGAAACTGGATAGGACTTATTGAGTAGTGCAAGATCTGTGGGCAGTAAATAAAATAAATATTTGCACCCTGTAGTCGCCAATCCCTACACCTTACTTACCAAGTTGAAAAACAGTCAGGTATGGTTTACTGTACTAGACCTGAAGGATGCGTTCTTTTGTCTGCCTTTAGCCAAAGAAAGTCAAAGGTTATTTGTATTTGAGTGGGAAAGCCCCACCACTGGCAGAAAAACCCAGCTTACCTGGACAGTGTTACCCCAAGGTTTCAAGAACAGTCCATCAATTTTTGGAAATCAATTAGCACGATAACTTGAGGTCTGGAAGCCTCCCTCCAAAAATGGAACCCTTTTACAATATGTGGATGACTTATTAATAGCAACTGAGACAAAACCTGAATGTATCCAATGGACTGTGAGTTTGTTAAATTTTCTTGGACTAAATGGATATCGAGTCTCAACAGAAAGCTCAGATGGTACAACAGCAAGTGACCTACCTGGGATACGAGCTGCCTGGAGGACAACGAGAGTTGGGAACCGAACGGAAGGAAGCCATCTGCAGAACTGCCCTCCCTCAGATGGTAAAAGAACTCAGGACCTTTTTAGGAATGACAGGTTGGTGTCGATTATGGATTTACAATTATAGAGTCATAGTAAAACCATTATATGAGCTCCTGAAGAATAATCCCACTCAGTTGACCTGGTCCAAGGAAGCTCAAAAGGCATTTGAAACACTCAAAAAGGAACTAATGAAAGCCCCAGCCTCGGGCCTACCTGATGTCGCTAAACCCTTCTGGTTGTTTTCCCATGAAAGACAAGGCATAGCTCTATGAGTTCTAGCTCAGCCGCTAGGACCCTACAAAAGAGCAGTAGCATATTTCTCTAAGCAGCTTGACAAAGTGAGCAAAGGATGGCCAGGATGCTTACGAGCTGTAGCAGCTGTGGTCTTGAACATTCACGAAGCCTGGAAATTTACCTTAGGCCAAAAGATCACAGTGCTAGTCTCACACACGGTATCAGCGGTACTTGAACAGAAAGGAAACCACTGGCTTTCCCCATGTGGGTTTTTGCAATACCAAGACGTTCTGATTGAACCTGATGATGTGAATACTACAACTACTTGAAAGGACATTGGAGAGATGTTGGTGCTGGTCTCTTCTCACAGGTAATTAGTGATAGAACAAGAGGGAATGGGTTCAAGCTGCAACAGGGTAGGTTTAGACTGGACATTAGGAAAAAATTCATCCCAGAAAGAGTGGTCGGACACTGGAATAGGCTGCCCAGGGAGGTGGCGGAGTCACCATCCCTGAATGTGTTTAAGACTCGTTTAGATGTGGTGTTAAGGGATATGGTGTAAGGGAGAACCTTGTAGAGTGGAGTTGATGGTTGGACTCGATGATCCCAGGGGTCTTTTCCAACCTAAATGATTCTATGATTCTATGAATATTGAGGTGACTAATGTTACAAATCCAGCTTCTTTCCTCAGTGGGGTGACATCTGAACTGCTGACACATGATTGCCAAGAAACCATAGAGACTGTGTACTCCAGCAGACCAGATCTGAAAGAAGACCCCCTGGAAGATGCATAGGACTCCTGGTTCACGGATGGAAGCAGCTTTGTCCGACGAGGTATCCAAAAGGCTGGGTATGTGGTGACAACAGCAAATAAGGTAATTGAATCACAGCCCTTACCTGCTGGAACATCAGCTCAAAAGGATGAAATTATTGCCCTGACTGGGGCCCTAGAATTGGCGAAAGGGAAGAAGATAAACATATGGACAGATTCCAAATATGCCTTTGGGGTTGTCCACGCTCATGGAGCCATTTGGAAGGAACGAGGATTGCTGACCACACGAGGGAAGCAGATTAAACATGCTGAAGAAATACTTCGCCTATTAGAAGCAATTCAGCTGCCAACCAAAGTCGCTGTCATGCACTGTCGAGGACATCTGGAGGGTAACGCTGACCAGGAGAAAGGTGACTGATTGTCCGGTTATGAGGCTAAACAGGCAGCAGAAAGACCGCAAAAGATCTTAACGCTAATTCCAGACAATAGAGGTAAGAGTGTGGATGAGCAGGAAAATATCGAATACTCTAGGGCTGATAAAGAACTAATAGAAAAGTTAGGAGGGCAGATTCCTTCAAAAGGGTGGGCCTACTTGAATGATGGCAGAATTATAGTTCCTGCCAAACACATATGGGGAATTGTCAAAGAAGAACATAATAAAACACACTGGGGAGCAGATTCCCTGTATAAATTTCTAAATCAGAAATTAGTAGGGAAAAATTTATACATTACAATCCGACAGATGACTCAGCAATGTGAAGTATGTTTGAAAAACAATCCTAATACTAGAAATCAAGTACAATTGGGAAGCATTGGAAAGGGAAATACACCAGGAGATCACCGGCAAATCAATTTTTCTGAATTTTCGAGAAGAGGAGGGTACAGATACCTATTGGTAGTTACAGATACCTTTTCCGGATGGCCAGAGGCATTTCCATGTAGATCAAATAAAGCAAGAGAAGTGACTAAGGTACTATTAAATTAAATAATACCTCGATTTGGGGTACCCGTGATCATTTCATCAGACAGAGGTGCTCATTTCTGTGCACAAGTAGTGCAACAGGTAAGCAAACTATTGGGCACTGAGTGGCAATTACATACACCTTATAGACCGCAAGCCAGCGGACAGGTGGAAAAAATGAATCACATGATAAAACAACAGACAGCCAAAATATGTCAAGAAGCAAACCTATATTGGTATCAGGCACTACCTATTGCACTACTCAGGATATGTGTAAAACCCAGAACTAAGGAAAACCTGAGCCCCTTTGTAATATTATATGGCCTAAATATCAAGGGGAAGACTTGAATCAAATAGGGAACCAGTCTTTACAAAATTATGTTATATCCTTAGGAAAACAATTGGAAAGGATTAATAAGAATGTTCTAGGAGCTAGGGCTAAGGAGTTGGACCATCCGATACACCCATTTAGCCCTGGGGATTGGGTTTATATTAAGAATTTTTCAGGTGATCCACTAGAGAAGAGGAATGGACCATTCCAAGTCTTACTGACCACCTTCACCACAATCAAAATCAGAGAACAACCAGCGTGGATCCACTACTCCCGTGTGAAGAAGGCTCCAGATAAGCAATGGACTTCTGAACTGGCTGGACCCTTGAAGGTGAGGTTACAGAGAAGTTAGAATGAAGTCTTTAAAGGGCTTAGCTTTAAGTGTCAGCATTGTAAATATTGTTGTAGCTTGGGATGAAAATGTACATTATGCAACGCAACCCAAGCAAAAGACTGTTGGGTATGCACAGCATTACCAAAAGGAAACATGAGACTACCCTTTTTTGGGGTGGTCTCAACTCATTGGAATTATGATAACAATGATTGGCCTGAATTCTGGAAACGGTCAGATGGTGGTTACTGCCAATATGATGATACGAGCAGGGAAGAGGGTCCGAAATTTGATTTGCAATTGCTAAAAGATGAAAATACTCAGTTTCTAGTGAGCAACAATAATTGCAGTTGGAAAAGAAGATCCCAGAACTGCTTATGCCCACCCCCTCCTTTTAACATATACAGCTGTACTTGTAATGATGGATAGAACAATTTTTGGATAAATAAGACTACCATAAATGTAGCTGAATGGAACCTTATGGGTTTAAATATAACATACATTGACTTTTGCAACAGCACCCAACTTCGGACCTACAAACCCGAAGGTTTAGATCCAGCTAGAAACAACTCCCCTCATGGGTGGCACAGTGTAGGAAGCTTCTATGGAGCCAACATGACAGCGACATACAGGCCCTGTAAATTACCTCATGGGTATTGGTGGCTGTGTGGAGATGGTATTAGTAGAAAGCAGCTTCCTGCAGGATGGAAGGGAATGTGCACCATAGGGTACTTAACTTCACAAAATAAATTGCATAATCAGTCACAAATTCCCCAAGGAATACTGAGATCACTGCTAAGAAAAATAAAAACCAAAAGGGAAGAAAATCCCCTTGTTATCCTCAATACTCGTTATCATAGTTTTATATGGTGGTTCATACCTTCGCTTGGGGTCTCAGAAAAGGCAATAGTCAACATATCAGCAACTATTGATAGAATCATCAGCTCTACTGCAGATGCAATTCAAGGACTACAAATAGAAGTAAACTCATTATTGAAAGTGTTTTTGCAGAACCAAATGGTTTCAGACTTGTTGACGATAAAAGGAGGAGGAGTGTGTGCAGTGATTAATCAAAGTTGTTGCACATATAGAAATCAAGAAGGGAGAAACGAAGATGATCTAGAGAAAATATGGGAGAAAAACAAAATCCTATATGAAGTTAGCAAAAATAACACTAGTTGGGGATTTTAAGAATTGTGTAATGAACTGACCTCATGGCTGCCTAATTGGAACTGGAGTAGGCAACTATTTGTGGGCATTATTACTCTAATTATTTTAGGGATAATCGTTTGCATGCTACTTAGGTGCTTTTTGTGGTGCCATTGAGATTCTGAAGAAAATTATAGCAATTGGAAATGGCACAGAATTAGACATCAGGTAGAAACAGGGAGGTATTTTGCTTGGGCTCTTCAGAAAGATGGACTGTTATAGAATTTGCAAAAGAATTTGCAATGATAAAGGGGGAATTGAAGTAGGGTTTGACATATTAAAGCTGTAAACTAATTGAAGTAGGTGCTTAATATATTAGAACTGTAAATTAGAGTAGGAGCTTAATTTAAGAGACTGGGTGCTTTAAGGCTGTACAAAGAGCAGATGCAACAGTTGTAGTACTAAATGTCAGAATTTATCTCCTGTTTTTTAAGAAAGAATGCTTTAGGACAATATAATCTTGTAGTAGCAACTTATCTCTCAAAACAAGAGGCCCAGGGTTACTGAGGAATGCAGAGACTAGTCAAAGCTAACACTTTTGATGCGCCAGCAAGAATAAAGGAGTAGAGGCTTGCAGTTGACCCAGAAGTCACAACGATGAAGAGGCGTGGAGGAAGAAAACGACCACCAGATGTCTCTGAAGACCACGGAGAGACTCTAGTGCACATGCGGGAGTGGGCAGTAACCTGTAATAACGAGTTAATGAATAAGTAATCATTTCTTGGAAAACTAGTGAATATGCATACGTGGTATGTATTTAAACTGTACATCTACATCAGTCGGCACGCACATTTGGTGGAGCAATCCCCTGTGCGCCCGGCCCTGCAATAAAGAATACCTGCTTAATAGTCACCAAGGCTATCGAGTCTTAACTTTGGCATTTCACTGCATCAAAACCTTATAGAGTTGTGTGCCACAGCACGAAATAAACACGTTGCGCGGCCCGGCCCCCCCGCCGCGCTCCCTGGGGTCCGGCGCTTCGCGGGCGGGCGGGGCTCCCCGTGCCTGGGGCGGCACCGGCAGCTGTGGCTGCGTGTGGGCCAGCACCTGCGGTGGGGACACGGCGGTGGGAGTGCCGGGGAGACTCCAGGGAGCTGTGGCGAGTTGACAAGGCTCCCCGAGTTTCTAGTCGGGGCGTGTCCCTCTTCTTCCCCTCTTTCCTTCCGTCCGCTTTCGGGTTACTCCCCGGGGCTGCCCGGACCCGTCTCGCCTCCGGCGCCCTGGCAGCCTGCCGCAGCGGGCGTTTTGAAGCTCCCCGCCCCGCCAGCCCCGGGCGGGCAGGAGACGCCCCGGCTCGCTCGCCTCCCCGGTGCTCCTGGCCCCGATGGCGCCCGGCCCCGCCCGTGCGGGGCTGGCGCTGCAGTACCGCACTTTGGCCACGGGGGGGAGCCGGGGGGGGGGGGGGCACAGCGCACGCGCGGCTCCCCACCTGCAGCAATGGCCTTCGGCTGCCGGGCGGCAGCACACCCTTAATTAACGCGCTCTCGGCGCTCATTAGGGCGATGAGCATTAACGGCTCTCAGTCCTCTTCGGTCAAGCCGCGGACTGTAATCACTCACCGATGCAGGGCCTCTTTTTCTCTGCCTTATCCCCACTCGCAGTCCGGCGCGCTCTGGAAGGCAGCAGAGCCTCACTGAGGCATCCGTAAAACCTGACAGAAGTTCTGGGGTCTTTATTTTTTATTATTTTTTCTTGTAGTTGCAGGTTTCGACCTTTTTCTGTAGTTTTGGAGGACTGCCGGCCCATAGAGCGCTATCTCCGGAGGATTGACAGGCACTTCCAGTAGCTGGAGGACGGCCGGACCATAGAGTGCACGTTTTGGAGGACTGACGGGCACTTCCGGGCGTCTCTGGAGCGTGGTGAGAGCCGCTCCCGGAGTGCTGATGGCCGCTCTCGGTACCGGGTGGCGGCGGCGGCTATCGCTGCGGGCCGGCTGGGAATATCCATCCGTCGCCGAGAAGCCGCTCCGGGTGGCGGAGCCCCGGCAGTGCCGGTTTACCCTCCAGCCGCAGTTCTCTAGGCTCGGCGCCGGCCTAGCCTCCGCCAGGGCGTTTCTCCGTGGCCCAGGGCCTCCCGCTGCGGGTACCGGCGGTAGCGGCCGCTGCTGCCGCGGGTGGGTCCCTCTCGCTGCGTCTGGTTCTGCCTCCGGGTCGTTTCCCTGCGGGCCCAGTGCCAGTGCCGGGCTCGGTGGGTGTTGCGCGGGGATGTGTGTCCGTCCTTCGGTGTATTTCATCGAGTTACTTCATTGGGTAATAATATATTTCTTTAACGCTCTCGTTAAATTATTTGCTATTACCAAATTCAGTGAGTGAACGACTAGCGCCCAGGGAGGATCACGGCTCTCTGCAGCTGCAGGAAAAAGGAAAAGGAGACAGACTGCCAAAAGCAAAGGCTGAGACAGAAGAAAAGATTAATTACTCTCCTTAATTGTGATGTTCTATTATGAATTAGAAATCAAATTAGGAGTATTGCAGCTCCCACAATTACAATAAGGTATTGTTATAATTAATTGTTCCCAATTAGCATTCTATTTTAGTTTTGTATTTGGAAATTTTTATTATAGAATCATAGAATGGTTTGGGTTGGAAGGGACCTTAAAGATAATGTTATTAAATAAATAAGATTCAATAATGATGCCCAGTTAAGTATTCTAAACTTGTTTTTAAATCCAATTTAACTGTGTACTTCTCAGATTTAATTTGCTTTGGTTTTACTGTTGTTTAGCTCTATCTATGGTGACTTGGTGGGGGTGGTTTGGTGGGGGTGTGGAGGGGTAAGGAGCCCTGAGGAGATTGGCACAGCCTGGGGCTGAGAGCACCCAGGGCAGCGAGCCCTGACTGGGGGGCCGGTTGTGGCACTGGCCCTACTCTGCCCCACACAGGGAGCCCACAGGGCCCAGCGTACCCCCCTGCCTCATGGCCTGCCCTCGGGTGTGCGAGTGCTCCCTCATGGGTTGTCCTGGCCATGTGAGGAGCCTTCACTCCAGGGACCACTGGAGTCCCTCTGCTGTGAGGACAGGCTGAGAGAGCTGGGGGGGTTCAGCCTGGAGAAGAGAAGGCTCTGGGGAGACCTTCGAGCCACTCCCAGTCCCTAAAGGGACTCCAGGAAAGATGGAGAGGGACTTGGTCAGGGAGGGGAGCGACAGGATGAGGGGGAACGGTTTTAAACTGAAAGAGGGGAGATTTAGACTAGATATAAAGAAGAAATTATTTGCTGTGAGGGTGGTGAGATGCTGGCCCAGGTTGCCCAGAGAGATGTCTGAGAAACCCGCAACAATTTATTGTCATTTAGACAATTATTCTTTCACCTGATGACCCCCTCCCCTGCCCTGGGAATGGGAAACAGAAAAAACAAGGAAACCCAAGGGTTGAAATGTAAACAAATTTAATAGAATAAGAATTATTCTTCTAATAATAGAATATTAATTAACATTAATAAAACTAAAGAACCAATATTGATACCAATATAAAGTACACAAGGATCATTCTCAGCCCATTCCATCAGCAGAAGCCATGCACTCCCAGCAGGGACAGCCAATGTGGGACACTGTGAGTACTGCATCTTCGGGAGGAAGGGAAGGGCTCAGGGCTCCGGCACCGGGGCAAGGAGTGCTCAGGATGGCAGCCATCAAGGGAGAGAGAGAACTCCTCAGCAAACTTTGTAATTTATATTGAATGGGACAGTCATGGTATGAAATAATCCCAGCTCTCGCTCCTCCTCATCCCTGCACATGGAAACCACAGAGCTTGAAACCCACACACCGTAGCTGGCTATACAGTAGATATTCTCACAAATTCAGGCACTAGGGTCTTCCAAAAGTGCAGTTTTCTCCAGCATTAGGAGATAAATGAATGCCGTGTCACTCAAACCAGGACAATGCACCATCCCTGTAAAGATTCCAGGCCAGGTTGGACGGGGCTCTGAGCAACCTGATCTAGCTGAAGATGTCCCTGCCCATGGCAGGAGGTTGTACTGGATGGGCTTTAAAGGTCCCTTCCAACAGAAACCATTCAGTGATTCTGTGAACTGTGTCCTTGGTCCTTCTCTGTTCTGCTCCCATCTGCTGGGTTCAGTGAGTTCTGTGTCTGCAGCGTCACTTTTATCAGAAAGTTTAGTCTCGGTTAGCTCCTGAGGCTTCATCTGCCGAGCTGCTGGTGTGTAACGGGGCTATTCAGAGAGAACACAGTTCATCAAATTTCTCTGTAACAGCCCTGGTCGCTGTACCTGGGGGTTCCCACGTATCGTGGGGGCTGGAGGTGGCCTCGAGGCCGCTCAGCAGCAGCCCAAACACCGCGGGGCTTTCTGACACCAGCTATTCTGCTCCCGGGGCTGGGGCTGCTGCCGAGAAAAATAACTGTGCTGGACAGGGCAGGACAGCGGGGCCTGCACGCTACCGGACCGCGGTCCTACGCAACCGCCGCTACGGAGGGGTCTCCGCACAACCGCCGCAGCGGCAAGGGGCGCCGTGCGCATGCGCGCCGCGGGCCGGGGGCGCGGAGACTACAGCTCCCGGCGTGCCCCGCGCGGGGAAGCGGTGCGCTGATTGGCTGCGGAGGGTATTTAAAAGGAACGCGGAATCGCCCGCACCCCGGCGGCGGCGGAGCGGCCTGAGCCTGAGGGGCTGCGGGCGTGGTGGGGGACGGACTCCGGGCCGCGAAGGGGCTGTGAGCGGCTGGGGAGGCGGGCCTCGGGGGGGTGCCGGGAGTGGAGCTGTGTGTGAGTGTGTGTGTGCGTGTGCGTGTGTGCACGCGCGCGCGCCCGGGGCGGGGGCTGGGAGTGGGGCTGGGAGGGGCCTGGGAGGCCTTGGAGGGGCTGGGGGCTCTGTGGAGGGTAACCCTAACCCTAGTGTGGGCGAGGGGCGGTGTTTTGTGGGTGATTGGCTCCGGGAGGGGAGGAATCCGCCTAGCGGTGGGAGGGGGCGTGGCCTCACCACGCTCTGGGGCGTGGTCTGGGCTGAGGGGGCGGGGCTTCAGCGCCATAGGCGGGGAAACGCCTGCTGGGGGCGGGGCTGAGGGCGCGTGCTAGGAGCTGCGCGCGGGTCGGAGTGCGGGCGGCGGGAATTGTGTGGGGTTGCTGACCCCCCACCTCGGCCCCCCCCAGAGGCCTTCCCCGGGTCGCTGACATCCCCTCTCCGCACCGGCAGCTTGGCGAGGGCCGGGAGCCGCGTCCCGGCCCGGGATCCGGACGCGAACCCCTTGTTTTGAGAGCAGCAAGAGGAGCGCAGAGAATTGAGACTGCGAACACCAAAACTCTACTGTTTTGAGGTGCTGTTTTTGCAATTGTATCACTTTTAGTATAAAATGTAAATAACCCTAAGAAGCCCCAGTGTAGCCTGGGGTGCTATAACTTTTGCAGTTTTACCGCAAGTCTATTCTGTAAGATTTGTCGAGTGCCCTATTTGAAGTTACAATTTCACATCTATTAAATGTGAGTCTATGAAAAAAATAATACTCTCTACAGAGGAGCCAGTCGGGAGTAAAACTACTGGAAGGGTTAAGGCCTCTGTGGCGATGGTCCCAGCGATGCCGAGGTTGCCCTTGGCAAGCCTGGCTTGTGGTCTGGTGCCTGCTCTTGCTTTCCATAGGACAGCACGTACACACTTCGCTTCCAGGTGCCGACCTCCAACTAAATAAAAATTGCAGATAAAATCATATTGGCATATTTTATTTGACTGAAATCGCTTTGCTGCAGGTAGTCTCTGAAACTCGAAATTAAGAGTCCCACCTGAACACCTTGGCTGTCTGCATTTCAATTTATGGGTTAAACTTTGGTCGATAATGCTTATTACTGGCTGGAGACAACCGATTTAAAAAGTGGCGCTGTCAAAATAGCGTTACGATGCAAAGGTGAAAATTTTAACGTGACAAATGGGAATGGCTCCCTGTGAGAAAATTGCATACGACCAGAAAATGGCTAAGTGTGAGGTCAGACATTTTAAACGTCAAAAGCAAATTGTTGCTGCCAAGGGCTGCCTTCCACAGGAGAAGCGCTGACTTTGTGTATGCAGAGCAGCCTGTGTGCAGCAAATCCTCGCAGGTGAGCAGCAGCCATGGAGATGAGGAAGATCCCAGCAGTGCGGAACAGCGTGAATCTGGGATGTGGACTCCCGTGGACACGGTTACCAGAAGGATCAGAGGTGCCTCCTTTTCCTCTGGGAAGCTAGAAGTGCTGCGAGCCTGCTGGCTGCGTGTCCAGAGAGAATTAGTGGAAGAGATGGGATGTTCATTGTCCTTTGGTTTGCAGATTAGTTGAGTAATTTCCTGATTCTTTGTCTGTCTTCACTGTCAGGTTTTGCGAAAGTAATTATTTTATTCTTCCTTTATGTAGTGCTTTTTTCAGTGGGACCCTGACCCTGCTGGCCCCTAATCGGAGCTACTGCACAACAAGTAGAATGCTGTCATTTGCTCCTCTCCCTCTCTCCTGAGGTGACTGCATCATAAAACCTGTTTGTAGCGTTCTTATCCAGGGTTTTAGAACTTGATGCATCCCAAAAATGGGAGAGGGCTTAGGGAACAGTGAAGAAAGATTGTCGAACAGTTACCAATCCTGCTGCCTACCCAAGTAAAATTAAACAGCAGTCCAGGTTCACCCATGTGCTATTCATTCTTGTTGACCACCGCGGAGTTAGGAGGACATTTTTATTATGTCAGTGTGCTTTCTGCAGGTGCTTATTTTGTTGGGTTTTTTTTAATGACTGGCTTCTTATTATGCTTCAGAGACTGTCAGATGGAAGTGACGGGACATCCATGGTATTCATAATATTCATAGCAGCTGTCGAGTGATGCTGTCTTAGAGGGAGAGACAGACCCGTGGTTCTGCAGAGTGACAGCTGTGGCTCTTGTGTGTTTGAAGCAGCCCTCTCTGCTTGAAAGGTGGTCTCACCCAGATATGTAGCAGTCTTACTCTCTGATTGACAACCTTTTTTTTTTTTTTTTTTTTTTTTGAGTGTACCATGGCTGTCATCATTGCTTCCATCTTTGCCTTTTTCCAGTCAAGGAGAGAGGAAAGCACAGCATCTAGAAAAACACAGTTTCCTAGATATTCTAGCACAAACTCTAGAAAAGCTGACTTTCAGGGTAACAAATTCCTCAAAAGCAGTTGCCTGTTCCGGAATGTGTTCCTGTGATAGGATGTCTAATACCATGAGATGTTTTACTTAGATATGTGTCAGACACTCCTGTACTTTAAAAAACAAAAAAGAAGAGCCAGGAGTGATATTTTTCAGATCACTTTGTCCATTCTATAGAAGCTGAAATTGGATGGAGCAAAGATCAATAATGTATCCAGTTAATACACTAACGTATAAATGAAATGAATCATAAGAAATGAAATGACTTCTCCTGACAATCTTGAGATAAATGCTGTTCCATAATACCTCAGTCTTGTCAATTTGAATTTATATTATAGGCAAACAGTTGCTGACATGTGAACTCTATTATGTAAATCTCCCAGGAAGGGAGTACTATTATTTGCAACATATGCTATTT
This sequence comes from Larus michahellis, assembly GCF_964199755.1. Taxonomy (NCBI): domain Eukaryota; kingdom Metazoa; phylum Chordata; class Aves; order Charadriiformes; family Laridae; genus Larus; species Larus michahellis. The sequence goes on along the minus strand of NC_133900.1, from coordinate 87,151,211 downwards.
ATTCCCTGGGCTTAGCCTTTATTACTCATTTTCATTTAGTGCAGGCAAAAGAGTTTTTCACCCCTGGCCTTGCACTTTCTTCTGTTCCTTGCAAGCTCGTATGTTTGAGTCTGACGCAAGAGTGGTGTGGAATAAGGAATGGTCCTAAAGGGGGAATGAGATCATGGAAAAGTGAAATTGTTGCTTCATTCTTGTCCTTGCCTGGAGAAAAGATTTTTTTCAGGTGTGGTGGCAACTGGTACTAGAGATGTATTATGTTTCTTTGTGTATTTTTAAATTTGTCTGTTCTATTCAACATGGAATAATTTGCTGGGTTTTGCGTGTAATGTTCTTCAAACTGCTGAAGAGATCTTTTTGTTGTTGTTAATTCATGATTAGAATTTGGCCTCTTGTCATAAGAGTAAGTTTATCTCGACTTGGGCATTTATCTGTTCAATTTTATTTTCTGGGGTTTGCTTCTATAAACATAAAAAAATATGGGACTATACCTGTGTATCCTGCTGCAAGCCAAATTTTACTTTCACCACTTGTGATAGAATTATCCTTCTGTTCCATTAGGTTTTGTTCTTCTTAAGAGCTGAGTTTTTTCAGTTCGTATTCAAATTACATCTGTGGTAAAAAGAAAATTATGTCACTTCTTAGAACAGATGTCTACATGTGTTTCAGGAGCGAGGTGTGGATAAGCAAGACGCTCACATCAGTCAGTCTTACGGTGTTTATCTGCCTGCAGTCATTACATGGCTCCAGAGATGATACAGAATTCCTAAAGCAGCCTGAAGGTGCATCTGTCACTCTGAATGTACGGGGAATCTTGGGAGATTGCCTGATGTTGCTATTGCCTTTGAAGCTTGCAAATTCTCTCCTGTGTTATGTACCCTGTAATATCCAGTCTTAGCTTGATATGCTTCACAATTATTGCATGTAACTAGGACTCTTTAAAAATCTTGGAAAACTTTAGGAAAAGCATATTTTATATTTGTAGAGACTTAAATGGACCGGCTCCATCTCCTGCTTGACTTCGCTAGTGGCTATTGCTCTACTATGTTTGTTGTGACATAGCGTATTACTGTGTTTGGCATCTCACACTTACCTCACGCTTGTCCAATGCCTTTGAGATTCAAACCTAAAATAATGAGAAGCTTCAGAAGCTGCAGAGTCTGTCCTTTGATGTAAAAAGTTTCTTTAACGTTGAAAATAAGTTAATCTCTATTGAAGGTTAAATATTCTTCAATATACTGAAAGAAAGAAAGAAAGAACAAAAATAAGACAAGGCAGGAGCGGGGAGTACTGAAGTGGTGAGCGCCATCCATTTACAGATGTGCTTCAGGCATACTCTGTGTCAGATAACCTTTTTTCTTTTTCCTCACCTCTTGTTTTGTCCTTCTTTTCTTTCTCATATTTGAGAACATCACCTCTGTCAAACATGCTCAAAGTACTGGGTTTCTTTTCTGTGGACAATTGCTACGTGTGGCTGCTCCTTTCCTAATGAAATTTCTAAGTGCATTGTTGTTCTGATAATGCTAATCTGTTCATTCAGGTTGAAGCAACTTCTGTTCTAATTACGGCAGCTTTTTCTACTCTGTCATCCTTATTCAAACAAATGCTGAGCCCTGCAATTCCAAGAGTGAAAAAAATGCATTGTTGCTTCCATCCTTGCAGGTGGCCAGGGTGATCCTTTTTCATGAAGTGTATTTGTGTCTGCCGGAATTCTGCAGTGCTGCAGGATCTTTGGGCATCATCTCTATTTTTTTCTTCCTTTCCCTTTCAGACTCTTCATTCCTCAGTTCCTTCTTTCTCTCTCCCGCTTTTCTCTTGTACTTACAGTTCTGTCGTTGGTTCCTTCAACTTCCTTCTCATTTTGCTTTCTCTGGTACCATGTTCTTTAATATTACATGGAACAGCTCCCCAGTTAAAGCAAATGCTTATTTCGGAGGAGATCCTTATCCAACCTGTGTGGGTTATAACCGTGGTACATTTTGTTAACTACGTGCTACTTGGTACTAAATGTAGTGTTTTGTTTCGTGTGTTTTTTATTTTTTATTTAAAACTAACCTTCTCTTAGGAAGGGACAAACCGTTTTGCTGCTGCTATGTCTAATCCTGTAATGCACAATGTAACTTCCACAGGACGATCAGAATGATTTATTATCTGTTGGAATAACAGGACAGATGGAAGCAAAATCATGAGTTCTACAGGCTTGGTAGATCTTGGAAACGCTCCTTTAGTGGTGACGGATACAGATTGAATAAGGTTATATTAATTCATCATCAAATAATAAAAGGAAAGTTCCAGGAGGGATAGTTTTGTCTTGTTTTTAAATAGTACAGTTTCCTTCTGATGTTGAACTTCTTACTCTCACTTTGTAAAACAGCTTTATTCCTGCGTCAAGTGAGTCCTGATTGTGCTATCATTGTTTAATGTATTTTGTACTTCAGTGCTTGTCTCCCAGAGAAGCTCGTCATCTCTTTTCCTTCTGGCTTATCTGGGGCATGATTCAAAAATCCTCAAAGAGACAGCCTCAGCTGAGTTCATTTTTATGATCTTGATTTGTAAAGCACACTAGCTTTCTGTGTTTTTTTGTACACCACTAAATTTAAAAAATGATAAGCAGTTCTGCAAGCACCAACAATCCGTGGACTCGTACCTCTCTCAGCGTATTCAGAGGAAGCAATTGCATTCACAGAAAGAATGATAAAATTGACTGTGTCATATAGACTATGCACAGCATTTTAATGGCGTTTTTGCATTCATCAAAAGCTCTTAGCTCTGCAGTTGCTTTTGTTTTGCTCCCTGTTTGCATTCATACTATAAATCACTGCTCTTAAAATGGATTTAGAAAGTGCTTTTCTAACACTGTCAGCAATTAAACTGAGAAAGTTAATTCCTCAGGAATTAAGTTATATAAATTAGTCCGATTAGTTAGTAAAACTAAGGCAGAGATTGATACAAGTAAGATAAACTGTAGAGTGATACTAGTAAACATAGAAAACAAGAATACTCACAATGCAAATTCAATAGATGGCATCATAAATCAGTTTATCTTCACGTATAGAATATGTCTGAATTTCCATCATTTCTCCGAAGCACCAAGTATAAGTAACTGTTTGTACAACCACGCCATGTTTTTAGGGTAATTCTGGCTAATGCCGTGGAGCTGGGGGAGAGGCAGAGGGAAGAGTCTGTTGTCAGTGCTTATAGGTAGATGATCGTGTGCCGTGATATTTCCTGTAAAGGATTATCTGTGTTTGTGAGAGCGTCCTTGGGATCACAGGAATTCCGAATCAAAATTCTAAGCCACATATGAGTTTTAGAGAAGTTCCCTGTTTCTGTGTTTAGGAATTCTTAGGAGGGATTCTCACGCAGATGTGAGACTAGTGGGTGGAGAGATTGATGCCTGTTTGGGGACTGCCTGAAGCAGCTTGGGTCAGCGTCAGAGTGAATGTGATTTTGCTTTTAGCATGGGTGCGTATTGCCCATACTTCAGGCTGAAACTTGCAGTGATTTTTTTTTTTTTTTTCTTTTTTAGAAAACTGTACTTGCGTTAGCGTGTTTACCTTGTGCCTAACTTAACCAGATGCCAGCTTTGCTCTGGCTACAACTGCCATAGGCGGATGTAGGGATGATACAAATAATTTAAAATATTAATTAGAAAACTAATCACCTCATTGAGTGTTCTTGGAATTTGCCCATGCATTCTTATCATCTGTCACGTTCTACAGTATAGTGTATTGCCCATGAGTCTTAGGTATTTATGATTATTTTAAAGCTAGTAGAAAACTAAACTGTCAGACTGAAAGAGCCTTGAAGTTTTCTCCACTTGATGCTGCAAGAAAACCACAATTCCAAAAGGGAAGCGTGTGTCCGATTCCTGCCTATCTGTTTGTAAAAGACTGTTGAGGTGCAGTGCTGGATGTTTGCTGTTAGACTTTCCAAGCTTGGTAAAATATCAGGATTTATTTATTTATTTATTTTATTATTCTTGATGGGTAGTGTGGCAGCCACTGAGGTATTAGAAACGTTTTGAGGATTTCCTGCAAGGTGGCAGGAGCCTTCTCCAGCTGTCAGTCACCGTGACAGATCTGACTTCTGCGACGTGGGTCTCTTTACACCAAAGCATCTAGAGGTGGTGAAATACTCTCAAGAAGATCCTGTAGCCGAGCTTCACTTTGGGGAGGAAGAAGAACACTGTATATACAGGGCTGTGAGCCTGTCAGAGTGGAAGGAGTGAGACTCAAACGGCAGAATGCGGGTGTCGTGGATGAGGAGCCCTAAATGTCTGGGTTGTGGCCAACAGTGAGTGGAAATAAATGAGAGTGCTGGAGGCGAGAGGAATGTAATATATGAGATGTTTTCACATTTGTTTCTTAAGTGACTTCCGCTGCCAAATGCTTTCAAATATTTTTCTCTCTGAAAATAAAAATTAACATCAGTTTCAAAACAGAAATAGTACCATACATTGATCTGTTCATGAGAAGACATCATATACCCTGTCTTCAAGCTTATTTATTTACATGTTGCTGGAGTTTTCTAAAGGTTTTTTGAATTACTTGAAACATTGTTTTTATTAAGCAACTTCTGTAATCTAGCAGTATGGTGTCAAGTGAAGTCTTTAATTTGGATAAAACTGCATCAAAATTTTGGACTTGGTTTTGTAGCATATGAAACTGAAAAATTTAACACCTCCCACCGCACTCCCCAAATTCTGCTTCTTGGTTTGACGGCTCTCTATTCTTTATTTAGTTTAATATTAAATTGCTACAGATTTTGATCTGTTTTGGGTTTGCTCTTAGTTGATAAATGAAAGAGAAAGATTTTTGTCATGTAATATTTCAGCATGATTCTAGACATTTAGAGAGATGTTTGGATATCATTGAGGCAACCTGGAAGCCTGACTGGTTCTCCTAATTACTCTTTGTCTCTTGCCGGAGTGATGAGCATGCTCTGTAATTCTTGGACAGCATATAAAGTAAATCTTGCAGGCAGTAGCAGAAGGGCCTTCAATTCTGTGGGGTATTAAAGTATGTATGGGCTTAATGAGAGAGTTTAAAGCCTGACACTGTGCTGTGGAGAGCTGTACAGCTCGGAGGGAAGCTGTGCAGTTGAGCGCTCACTTAGCAAAAGCTGTTGTATTGAAGCAGAAGTGGGAAAAGTCTTAATTTTACTGGCATATTCCTGAGATCCCCATGCGTCTTTGGTTATTTCCCAGTTCGCAGTGTACCTGGAGGAATGCAGTATCCCATAATAACCTGTTCTTTGAAAAACATTTTACGTAAGTGGTCACGTTGAAACTTTTTCTTCAGCTATGAAGGATACCTTTTGAAGCTGTGGAAGGTGTAAGCCAGGTAATGGGATTTCCACCCCTACCCTAAGGGGACTGATATGACTAGCCTTGGTGGAAACAGTTCTTTTCGTGTCCCTTCCTTAAGGGAATCTTCCTGTAGTTTAAGACAGAAGCTTCTTTCCCCAGCCCACAAATAACAGTGTCAAGGCAGAGAGCATTATTCAGAAACCTGAGGTCTAATCTACCCATTTTCTCCCTGTATTCACAGCATTTCATTCCACTGGAAGAAATTGCAGAAAATGCAAATTCAAGCCTTTTGACTATCTGTATTTCCCATATGAGTGCGTAAATGGGAAAGGGTGCTGAGATTTGCATTGGAAACTAAATTTCAAGTTAAAAATCAGTTGTCATTGGAAGAAGCTGCTTTGAAAATTTGATCTGGTAACTCACGAAGATTTTTGGTTGCTAAATAGTATGCATACAGACTGTGGGAATAATATATTTTTCTAGGTTTGAGAATCACTTGTAAACTGATTACGAATCTATGGGGGCACTTGTGTTGGGGTGAATGAATTTAGAAAATGTATTCTGAGCATTTTAGACAAGACTTGCACAACAGTACAGAAAGTGATTTTCAGTTATTGCCCTGTCAGTTGTTTACCTTATTTCTCTGTTTTTCAGTGTCCTTGGAAGATGGGCCAACTATAATCCTATATATTTTATAAGCCATGTTAGCCTCTCTGCTTTCCGCAGAGAAATTATTTGCTTGATTGTCTGATTGTCAGTTGACTCTTCTCTATCCAAGTATAATCTTGGTTTTATAAGTTCCTGAAAAACTGGCAGTAAGCTTTCAATAAATAAAATTGTTAAAATGATGGCTTACTTAATGTCTGTTGCTATGCGGGGAATCCAGTATTATATGAAAGATTTTGGGATTTGAGTGAAGTATAGGAGTGTTTTGAAAATTTCCAAAAGAGAGGATAAACTCCATCATCTTGACTGAAATATTGTTTATATCTCATTTTGCAAACTCTTCCCCATCCGCTCTGGAGATACTTCAGACTTTTCCCCTCAAAAAATACACCATTGGCAAAACTAATGTTTGCGTTGTGAAACTTTAAGTTTGCTGTAACTGCCTCTCCTGACAAAGACTCTCTGCAAGTTTTTGGCATTTATCTCTATTACATTTGTCTGCCTTTTGGGCTGACTTTCGTAGCAACATCTTGGTTTAGGAAAAATCGTCTAAGAAGCTGTTGTTTTGATGAGGTTTTGGAATTGGCTGAACAGTTTTCCCTCCTTTTATGCTGATACTAACTTTGCTGCACATGGAAGTTTAACAGAGCTTGAGTAATGTTTCTTTTCATCCCTCTGGACTGGTTTACGTTTCTTTCATTCACCAGGTAATTGTTGGCTGTGCTGTGGGCATAGACATGATATTTGCCAACTCGCAGACTAGACTGAACTAAAAGTGCTGAGTTTCCAGGTTTGAAGCTCTCTCACTATTTTATAAATTGTAATGTAGTCCGTGCAAGAATAACTTCAAAAGATCCTGTAAGCTGCTTCATCTTCAGAACTTGTCAAAGATATGAAGTGATGGCCTTACGTCACTCCTCTGCCCAGGAGAGAATGGTATCTGCGGTATCAAGAACAGCCGAGTACAAAATCCTAGTTGGAATGCATACGCTCACCTCGGTCTGCGTTTGTGGTGGTACTGACAACTGACGGTGTCACTGACAACTGAAGTACCAAGCACTGACAACTATTGGTGACGACACGCCAGAGGCTGGATGTCAGTTCTTGTGTTCAGGGCATGCTTTGTAATTCATTTTCTGTCTAAATTCTTCAGGCTGCCTCCTGTATTTGAGGTCTTTTGTGTGAGACATCAGTAATAATCCTACAGGGAATAATTAAAACATGCCTAAGCTGCAAAGGCTGAATTTCATAGCCGTTTGGACTCCAGTGTTTGCTTCCAGTTATAAAGCATAAAATGAGAAGGCTCAAGTTTTAGACTCACGAAATTGCAGTTATTTAACATCGAGTTTTCTCATCCCTGACTTCAGTGAAGCAGCCTGGTTCAGTGAACAGAAAACAAATCACTTTTTTAGGATAATCTTTGAAACAGATTAACATAGGCTTTAGATGGACATAAAGGCTTCTTCCCTACCACCTTATTTTCTTTTCTAGCTTTTTTGTGAACAGTTGAAATGAAATTTCTGAGGTAGAACTTACACAAAAATAGTAAATGAAGGAGAAAACATTCTTTTATTATACTTTACATCCAGCTCACACTTCTCCATGTCATCTGAAGATGCAGCTGTTCTTTCAGATAGTCGATTAATGTCACCCGCAATTAAATTGTCCTTGCTATTTAAAAATGCTTCTCAGCATGTCTAAAAAGGTTGTCGAAACAATGGCTTGTTCACAGTGAGAGAAAGGCTCTTGATGCTTTATAGAAAACTGATGGAATGACTTGATTAGAAAAATCTGTTTTTATCTGGTTTCAGATGAAGTCATATATTTTCTTGTATCTTGACAGTTTAAAACCAGATCTTCCTGATTTGGAGCCAAAGATGGTAAGCTACACTGTATTTGATTGCTGGGTTATACAACATGTTTACAAGTACATTCATATTGATCTCGTTCACCATCGCCGTTTCTATCAAACAGGTGCATTTCTTGCACCAAATATATTGCTTCACTTGTTGAAGGTAGTCAGGGATATGCAGTCTAAACTTTCTAAACTCCATACCTTTGATTATTGATAAAGAAATTTGCATTCTTTCTGATATTAGAGTCCTTTGAGGAGAGCAACATCGCGAGGCATGTTCTTGCTTACTGAGTAATGGTTGGGCATTTCTAAAATATTAAAAAAAAAAAAAAGACTACTTCATTCAGGTTCATGAAAAGATTGAGTTGACACAACTCTTTAACATCATAATAAAGTATTAACAACATAATTTTGAACTTCTTGCTGTCTTCTGGCATTCACCATCCCAAATTGGACACGTAGGTGTCCTGTACAACGTATGGGGAGGGTTCCCATCTCCTGTGAGCATGGGATCCTGGTGTACAGACTTCTGACTAACTGTCTGATGTCCGTATGTCCATCCTTGGTACTTGTTGGGATCCTTACCTTGCAGGGCTGCCGAGCTCGGAGTTGTGGCAGTGTTTTTCATCTGTGGTTCAGACCCCACGCTTCTCTCTGGAAGCTGCCTGGCAAGCAGCGGTGAGAATGGAACCCTTTTCCCTTTCTCAGTGAAAGCTCCTGACGGGAAGTTACAGATTTTTTGTGATGATGTGAGGTTTATTCAGTTTGAAGCTTTTCCTCTCTTGATAGTGTAATTTGGTGTTCACAGAGGTGATGTCTTTTACTGTTTGTGGATGGAGATCTTTGCTCAGTGAAGCAAGAGCACGCTCTGGAGCAGGAGGCAAACCCCTCTTGCTGCCCGAGCCAGCAGGACTGCGGTGCTTGCAGGGTTTGGCTTGCAGAAGCTGTTACTCCCTTCTGAACTGCAAAAGCTTCACCTGAAGGGTTTGTGTTTTGTAGCAATTGGTAGGTAATAAAGATCCCTGCAAGCTGGGCTGCTGTAGCCGTTGAGTAGTCAGAGCACCTGCCAGCCATACTTCACATGAAGACAGTTGCATGAGTTTTTTATTTGTTTTTGATCTGTTTCAAAGCATAATTCACAGTGAAGGGTTGTGAATTTCAAGTGGGGAGGCCACCTTTTTTACAAGGAAAAGCAAGGCACCTGAATTACACTGCTAGGTGGGTTTGGGGTAAAGGTGTCTATTTTGCTTTTTCTATGGTCTGGTCAGTGTGAGGAGATTTCTTAATCCTTCCTATATATTTGTAATTACCAGCTGTGTTATTAAGGAAGAAACAGAAAAAGCTCTCAGGACTTACGTAGCTTGTTGCAGTTTCAAGATATTTAAAAATTGAGTACCACATTCTAAGCGTTGCTGTGTTCAGGCCCCTTGAAAAGACCAAAGTACCTAAATTCAATTAACATTTGATCTGGTGCACCTGTGCCGCTTAAGCCTGAAGATTTTTTCCTGCTTTGCAAGGGCTAAGCCATTCATCCCTTTCCCATTAACCGTTCTGTGCACAGATGTGCTCAGTGCGATTGTCATCGTATTCCTTAGGGATGGCTACAAGTCGCTGTGGCAAAAGGTTTGTGACATTAATGTGAGTTTTACATGAGGACTTCTAACAGTCCAGTGCACCTGCTACTGTCTGAATCCCAATGACTACCATTTTCATGTTGCAGATGGAAGTTTATTCCTACAAAGACTACTAAATAGTCCCCATTTATCTTTTCCCTTTCATTCTCCAACTTCTGCTTGTTAATAAATACGTGATGTGCATGTAACTTGACTGTTTTTTGAGGCAGGCATCATGATGATAACATCCCCACCCCAATGAAACTGATAGGAATTGGTTTAGGATTTCACATTTAACCCAGCTTAAGTTTTTAATAATATCTGTTACCTTTGTAATAATATGCATCTTATCTAGGAAGACCTGTTGACATGCCAATCTATATGCACATTTTCTACAGCTATTTTTTTACCTCATTGAAAGTCGAGATGCTCATAGTCTCATTATATTAAACGTCTAAGTTGATCCCATACCAGTCTACCTTGCAATGTGTGATAGCAACACAAAGTATCCCTGTTCATGTGAGCAATGCTTTCAGACATAAGGCAGGTTGCTTCAGGCAAAAGGAATTTGCACTGTAGAGGAGTAACTGTGATATGGTCATGAAAACAATGGAGATGTTTCCCCTCCTTCAGAGAGGGCTTTCTATAAAATACAAAATAAGCCATTCAGAATTTAGTCAGGCTTGTCTCGGCTTATCCTGGGGTGTCAGTTTCCCCATCTTCGTGTCTGTCACAAGATTAAGGAAGAAATGAAGAATCACAGGAGAAAGATAAAATCAACATCTATCAGGACAATTAGCAATCTATTCAGAGCTCATTGCTGTACAAATTAAGATCCATTACGTTTTGCTACTATCTTTAATTTAATGAGGGTAGCAGCTGCTCTGATAGTTCTTATAGGAGTCACAGTATTACAGCACCACGCAGAGGGGCTTTGTTTATTTTTATCAGCTCAGAAGGTGGCAGTATATTCAGCAAGTAGTATTTCAGGGGAAAAAACTGCCTATATTAAAAGACTCTTCAATTATTCCCCCCAGCTCCGTATGACTTCCTCCCTTACATATCCACAAGTCCTCATTATTCAAAAACTCATTTTGTCATTAAATTATAAGAAAATATTTTCCGCAGATAATGGAACTAAAGAGAAGTCAGGGACAAGTCAATAAACTATTATGAGAATCACAAACATAATAATTTCACAAAAATGACAGGTGGCCTGCTCAGAGCTACAGTTGTACTGCCCTGGTTTACAAGGAGACTAATGATTTATTATGATTATATTTTTGGTTTTAGAGAGCACTAACTTAACTTTTCCAGTTGAATACGGAGTTGTTTGGGTTTGGGTTTTTTGTTTGTTGGGTTTTTTTGTTTGTCTGTTTTTGTTTGGTGGTTGTTTGTTTTTAAAAATCCTCCAAAAGAGGGGTTCAGGCTGGTCAGATTAAGTCTAATGTGACTAGTCTTTGTTAATTTTCAATTGCTAGCACAGAGACAAGCTCCTTCCAGTAATGATGTAAAGTGCTTAAACAGAAGTTTTGTACTGAATTGACTTCAAGGGAAGGACAGTCTGTCTCGCCATAAACAGAGCGATGTGAGCATTTCTGAACACGCCACAAGTGAAGAATTTTGAAACCTCAGGTTTCAGGGGTTCATGAAGGTTGGTGCTGAGAGTCCTGAATTTGACATCAAGAGTGTCAGCATTTCCAGGGGACTAATGCTAATAACAGTGTGACTGGGGGAATAATTGGGTTTCAGGGTTATGATAATGTTTGCATTTGACTGAGGGTATTTGTATCAGGAAACTTACCTGCAAAGTTTGAGCAAGTCAGAATGAAAAAAAAATTACGGTGTAAAGTTAACTTAAGTGTTTAATTAACATGAAGTTGAAGGATTTTGTTTTGATGCCAGATGTTTCTCAATGTGTATTTTATATATAATTTATATGTATTAAAATATTCTACATATATGTGTATAGTTTAAAAACTAAAGGTTAGGCTTTCAAAATGCTGGAATGTTCTTATAAAGTTTTTTATAGTATGAAAAATTGAAGGTAACTGACAAATTTGCAAAGCATCTTATGTTCCAGTGAAGATGCATGATTTGCTAAAAGCTTGCGTGTTTGTTTTTTGTTGGTGTGTTTTGTTTTTTTTTTTACATTGTCTAAGTGTTTTATTAGGTCTGTGTGTCTCGATCGCGTAGTCCTTAATAGGACTATAGTGCCAAGATAATGTAGATATATTTCTGTACTGTGAAAGAAAGGCATATTCATCTGATATCAACTTGTTTCATTTGTATACATGAGTCGTAATAAAATGTGTGCAGTGAGCCATTTCTATCTAACATGAAGGTTGCCCAGGATGTGGCTGAGGAGTCGCTGCTTCAAGAAGAGCTGGATCCACAAGCTTAGAATAATAAAAAGAGAAAGTCCATTTGGCTGGCCGCTGTCTCAGAAAGATACACTCTGAAATGTGCAGAAATTGTAAAGATAGGAGTTATAATACTGCATTTGTGTGCCTTAAGACTTCCAGCCTGAGCCACCTCCCTGCCCTGTTGCAGGTGTTGTTTCTGCTTGGGAAGGTTAAAATGAATTATTTGAATTCTGATCTGAACAGAAGCCGGCTGTGGGGACTGGCTGGAGTGAAGGGCTGGGGGCTGGGCCAGAGAGGAACCCGGGTCCCGGCTGTCTTGAGCAGGTGGTTTGAGGCTCTTTTGCTTATTTCTCCTATTTTATGTGCTTCCGATGAAGTAAAAACCCACAAAAGGAGGTGAATTGTCAATTCAACATGGCATTACTAAAGATGCAGCTTCCTACGAGGCCTAAAGCCTATTTCTTTGCAGAGCAGAGCTGAAAACCCACCCTGCAGAGGCAAGTCTGTCGGCAGTCATGGTTCCCTCCGTCTCTTGCTTTGGGGATGCGGCGGTTTTATTTAGGAATGCTGTTTCTCCTGCTCTGTGCGCTCCCGTTTCTGTGCCGGGAAGGGGCAGGGTGTGCGGCAGGGCGTGGGTGCAGAGGGACTCCCGGGGCCTGCCCTGGGGCCGCGGTCAGAAGGAGATGAATGGCGGGCCTGGGGATCCCGGGATGTGTGAAAATTTGATATTCAACATGTGACAGCTCTGTCATTGTGGATGGGACTATGTTTTGGATGAAATTAAGATAGCTACTCGAACATAGACACTGTTGAAGTACTCTGGTATCGATCATCGAGGAAAGAAATTGCTTCAATATTAATGACAAAATGGACACCTAACTAGAACATAGCAAGAATTAAATGTTTTTAACTTGATCAAAACTCAAGTGTTTGATACATTTCCACTTACTTCTCTTCTTTTAAGCAAGTAGCTGTCTTGATCATTTGTTTAACTGTAGCTTGTTAAGTCTGAGATGGACTGTAACGCAGACTGTCTGACCCCTGGAGGGGCTTCAGTTTCCTCTTGAAAATATGTCTCTTCTGTTCTGTACCGTTGTCTTGACCATAACAGCACCTGTATTCAGATCAGATTGTGGCTAATCACACTATCGAGTGAGTCTCTTCTGTCCCTGAAATTAAAATGTCAGCGTAGTCCAGGCCTCTTCTACTTGTATTACAAATGGTAGGTTGAGGAGAAATAACTGGACTCCAGACGATCCAATGTGAATCAACAGAAGCTGTTTATTAAGCACAGATCATCATTTTTTATACCCTGTGTTGTTGCCGTACACGCGACTCGCTTATTTCTGATTAGCTAGTTACACTGTCCACGCGCTGTCCGTGCAGTTCATTCACACATCAGATTGGTTACAAGAATTCGCATAGTCAATTGCTTAGTCATTAGCACAACATGTTTTCTACCTTCTTGGTTCCCATTTTTTCCATGTACTAATTCCATCTTCTACCACCTGTTTTGCTCTTAATCTAATCTCTCACAGTAGGGAGGCTGGCTCAGATGGCCATTTTCTCTCAGATACATTCCTACCGTAGGTTGTTTCTCAAATCTGTCCTTTCTCTTTGGAAATCCCTGGATTTTTAAATGTGGCTTTATGTTGTGGGTTTGCATCTCCTGAAAATTGTCATCAGACTTGAAGCAGATCCTGAAATTTCTCCGTGTGTTTATAAAATGTTATGTGACTAGGACAGAGCAACCTTGCCTTTGTAACAGGGGGAAAATCACAGAATCACAGAATGGTTCGGGTTGGAAAGGACTTTAAAGATCATCTAGTTCCGACCCCCTGCCATGGGCAGGGACATCTCCCACCAGACCAGGCTGCTCAAAGCCTCATCCAGCCTGGCCTTGAACACCTCCAGGGATGGGGCATTGACAACTTCCCTGGGCAACCTGTTCCAGTGCCTCACCTCCCTTACAGTAAAGAATTTTTTTCCTGATATCCAATCTAAATCTACCCTCTCTCAACTTGAGGCCGTTAACCCGTGTTCTATGATAACGCTCCCTGATAAGGAGTCCCTCCCCATCCATCCTGTAGCCCCCTTTAGGGACTGGAAGGCCGCTATAAGGTCTCCCCAGAGCCTTCTCTTCTGCGGGCTGAACAACCCCAACTCTCTCAGCCTGTCCGCATAGCAGAGGGGCTCCAGCCTTGTGATCATTTTTTGTGGCCCTCCTCTGGACCCACTCCAACAGGTCCATGTCCTTCTTGTGCTGAGGACTCCAGAGCTGGACGCAGCGCTCCAGGTGGGCGTCTCACCAGAATGGAGTAGAGGGGCAGAATCACCTCCCTCGACCTGCTGGCCACGCTTCTTTTGATGCAGCCCAGGATGCGGTTGGCTCTCTGGGCTGCAAGTGCGCATTGCTGGCTCATGTTGAGCTTCTCGTCCATATGATAGGTTTTGAATTAGTATCATTCTGTTTGCATGTACAGTACAGTTCTGCTTATGCCATATTATGATCATACTTGCTTGACCAGAAAAGGACTTCATGTATGGAACTTGCGAGTCTTATGGACACCTCTTTAAATTTTTGAACTTTCCAAAAATAAGAAAGTCATGTTAAAAATTTATTTGATGTGACTTTAGTATTAATATTAAACATTATTTTCTCTTAATTATTTTTTTAAATCATTCTGGGATCTGCATGTTATTCCTTGCTAATTTTGGTTATAAGAGAACTAAGTAATTAAAAACATTGGGCTTTGCACTGCACTGTTAAAGTTAATGGGAAGTTTGTAGTTTATAGCAATGAGCTTGCAGGATCAGTAGTCACCCAAGTACTTTTAAATAAGGCCCTAATTACAAATAGAAACATACTGACTATGTGTAGAAACCCTCATCTCTGCTGGATTAGAACACTGGTGCCTATCCGTTTTGCTAGATAACCGCCCTCCCACCCTGTCGTCTTCTATCAGTGTAATAACAGTATTGCAAAGACAACTTTCATTTCTGGCCAGTGAAATTAGTCAGGGAGGTCCAATCTTTTTGAAATAATGAAATTAAGGACAAATATTACTAAAGAAGCAATTACACTAATTGCAATATTACTAAACAGCTTTTAACTAGCTGTTAAAACACTTTTTCTCAGGGGGCAGGAGAGAGGGGACTAGCTTCGGGCATTCTTTGTGACGTTTTCTGGGGGCTGCTTATCTGTACAATGCTGTGTCTGCTTTCCAGAAGCTGTGAAGATGTCTCTTTCAAAGAGATTGCAATCTAATGCCCTAAACCTGCATTGGAATTCAAGGAGCAGAAGACTGCAGACTTTTTTCTTATTACTTTGGTATGTGTCCGTGTAGACGTCTGCACAGGTCAGCCTTCCCACGCTGATCACAGTGTAAGACAGGGAGGTGGGAAACAGAAGAAATATTGGTGCTTTTACATTTCACGCTTTTTTTAACACCCTAAGGAGCATTGTGACTTCTCCTGTCACAGTTCTTTCCTGTAGACAGTGTTGATGATCTGACTTTGCAGTTCCCCCTGACGGTGGGGTGATTCACAACTAGGTAACTGGATACAAAAGTTGTGACAAATCTCGCATCATTTTAGTTGACCTCATTAAGGTTCCATGGTTTTGATTGGCTTTGCCATGCAGCTGACTTTTGTTAGTCCTCAGAGTGATTACTTGGGAAAGGATGCATTGGGTGCTTTCAACCAGAAATCCAGTATGTGAGGTCTTGTCAAAGACTTGCAGCACAAAGGCTAGTCATTTCATTGTGATTTTGTCATTAAGTACTTCCAGAAGTTAACGGTTAGTCAAATCTGCAGTTTCTTTCCAATTACAAGAAAGAAGAGCTGTGGTCACAGTGGAAGGAAATAATTAAACCGGTTAGGCAAAGTTCTTAAAACAAGAATTGAAATTGGCTGACATACCAGTGGGAGATTATTTGCTGCTTCATGTTGGATTTATTAGTGTTTTCCTGACTTGTAGGTGAATGAGAATAACAGATATTTAAACAAAAAAAAAAAAAAAAAAAAGAAGAAAGATTTCCATTATACGCCACTGGTATATTTGCAGCTGGTTGGGAAGAAATTTTAACCAAAAAAAGCAGAAATTATTGAAAGATCCTTCTGACATAATGTAATTCTCTTACTGTTCAATAACATTACTTATTTGTGCAAGTAAGTCCTACTCAGCTGAAACATCTTACTTACAGTGAATTTGGGTACCAGAGCTGTGCTTTTTAAAAAGAAAAGAAAAAAGAGTTTATTTGGTGGCATTTAAAATGCTATTTCTGTTCTTACTAAGGATTTCAGTGACACTAGTGATTCCCTGGGTATTTTTGAGTAATGCTGTGAACACAAATGTTGACTCAATCTTTGAATCTTGAGGAGAAATAACTGGACTCCAGACGATCCAATGTGAATCAACAGAAGCCATTTATTAAGCACAGATCATCATCTTTTATACCCTGTGTTGTAGCCGTACATGCCACTTGCTTATTTCTGATTAGCTAGTTACACTGTCCACGCGCTGTCCATGCAGTTCATTCAAACATCAGATTGGTTACAAGAATTCACATAGTAAATTGCTTAGTCATTAGCACATGTTTTCTACTTTCTCAGTTCCTGTTTTTCCCCATGTACTAATTTCATCTTCTACCACCTGTTTTGCCCTTAATCTAATCTCTCATAGTAGGGAGGCTGGCTCACGTGACCATTTTCTCTCAGACACATTCCTACAGAATCTGATCTGAAAGATGCTGTGACATACATGGTGAGACTGCGTATAACCATTATTTGATTTATAGCTCATATCCCACATATCGGTAACTTTGGCCTTGGAAGGAAAAGTCCCTTTGGCAAAGGAGCGGGAAAGATGCTGAGTTTCCCCGTATAACCTTGGAAAATTGCATTCGGGCTGTTGTGACACAGTGTGACTATTTACACTTAATGTAAAATTATGTGAAAGTTACTTAGCTTTCAGATACCTGGCATTTAAGTAGATTTTAAAGCTTGTCCGTTACATTCAATAAACCTTCTGACCTGCTGCTCTCTAACCATTAGATTTACCCAGGGGCGTACCCGCTGCTGCTTGTCCTCTGTGTTTCCTATGTGAATAAATTGGCACAATGTGTGAATAACCCCAGCCATGCAGAAATGGAGACAGAGGCCTGCTTTGCTCTTCACGCTCTCTCCCTCTGGGTAAATCAGCTACTGAGATGCTCACCATAATTTTTATATGTGGTCCTGGTTTGAGGTAGAACAGAACTGATTTTCTTTTCAGTAATTTTACTTTTAAGTTAAGTCTCTTCCAACTAATTGCACTTTCTGAAATTAATGGCATATTTTTCAGACAGTGTCTGCTTCTAGCAGTCATAAGGCCTGATGTTTATAGTTAATGCCAAGGAATGGTACGCAGAGAGGCTCTTTGCTTGCACTTATTGCTATAACAACCAAGGTCAGCTAATGTTGTTATTTGCCCTGTTGGAGGGTGGGAAGCAGAGAAGCACAGAGGGGTCCCACCTGTGGGAGGGAGGGGGAGAGGGGACCCAAAGCTGACTAAGGGGGTGTTCCATCCCATCTGCCCTATGCTCAGTGTAAAAGCTGAGGGATCAAAGGGTCAGCTCTTCTTCAATGGCTGGTGTCCAAGGAGGATTCTGTCTGTTCATCTGCCTTTGATCCTTATCTGTGCGTTCCTGATTCCAGATCCGGAATACAATTCCCATCCATCACTGAGTCCAGTCTGGGACTACCCCAGTGCCTGCCGGTGACGTCATCCTGGGAGCTCTGTACGGTTTAGTAGATATTGTATGTATTTTCTTATATTATTATGATATTTTATTTTTATTAATAATATTTTATTAAAGCAGTTTTAGGGTTTTTTTCAACCCATAAGTCTCTCCCTTCTTTTCTTTCCCTTCTCTTCTGGGAAGGGAGAGAGCAATTTAAAGAGAGCATCTGTTGTTCGTGTAGTGGCCTGTCCAGCCCAAACCTCAACACATACCTTTAGGGAAAGTGCATGAAGAAATCCTGCTAGAAGGATAACCATTCAAGCATGATAAACCATTGAAAACCAAAAAATTCTATTCCGGCAACACCTGCTGTCCCTCTCCATTTTAATTTCTGAAGAAGTTACATGATGAAAGGACTGTGTTCTCCCCCTTCCTGTATCACATTAACATTGCGGAAGATGGTGTCTGTGGTGTTTCACTTTTCAATGTTCTTTGTAAAACAACTATAAGGAGTAAGCCCATCAGAAAAGAAAATAATACACCTTCTCTGGTGGACCGTGCTTAGCAGTTGCTTATTATAGGAGCTCATGGGGAAAGTGTCTTTACCTGTAATAATTCACTTAGTTGTGTTGTATTTATAATGCAGCCCATAAGGAAAAAGGCATGGATATCCTAAGAAGATTTGGATCTGAGACTTCAAGCATTTGACCTAATAGTTCTTGTAACTTTATTCTATCAACTATGAGTAGAAACAGTGTTATTCTTGGGCCAAAAATGTTATCCTTGCACAAATTTTATAGAGTGTCTCTGTAGACATTTAATCATATTCATATCCATTGTTCTTGAATTTTACTAAATTATTCACTTCACTGAACTGCTGTGGCAGTAAGTCTCTCAAATATTTTACGGGACATAGAACCACAGCTCTTTTGTAATCTCTAATATATATTGTAATTTTTTTTCACTAATTGAGTTTGTACAATACCCTAGCTGGCCCCCATTTACACAGTGAGGGTCAATAGATTTTCCAGTATTTTCTAGCTCTATGTTGTGTGTGTAGAGTCACTGTTTGGCATTACAATGGAGCTTAATGAGTTTGAAGTAGACACATCTTTCCAGAAAAAAGTTTTGGGTATTTTTCCCTTTGGTAAGCTGAAATTTTACATTTTTATGTTTGGGGGTTGGTTTTTTGTTTTTGTTTTCTTTCCCCTCGGGTTACAGTTAGTTTCTAAAATACCTGTATTTCCTAAATCTTCATAGGTAATCTGTGCATGTTACTGAAATATATTCTAACATAATACTCATTAATGGTACAGTAAAAATTCTCTCCTAACACAATTTCGGTGTCTATTTTGCAAGCTTACAGAGCTGAAGCATCATGGTATCTACTTGATATGTGCATGAGGAGTGATAAGATTAAACTAGAAAAAACCTGTAACAGGGTTAGGGAACTGTCTGGTTTCAGAGGCTTAAATCTCAGCACCTGAAATGTGACTGAATTCCAATATTTCTGTAGATTTATCAAGGTCTGTGTATCAGTGTACGTGAAGGTAGATATGTGCCAAAATGTACATTTGCTTCAAAATGTTTTTGAGGAAACAGTCATTAACCGGAGTTGAGTTGAACAACAGTGTCATATCTCTAATTGTTTTGCCTTTTAAATTGCTCAGTTATTACTTATCTCACCACGTAGGGTAACATTTGTTGCAAGTGGAAAAAAACTTCCAAAACATTTTATATATAAATTAGGGAAGACAGGGGCCCAACTGATTAAATTACGTTCCAGCAAAGTGAACTTAGACGTTTAAGGGGGTCACTTTAGCTAAGTAATTTTAGAAGCTGTAACTCTTGAATAAGGTGGTTATTTGGTGGGGGGAAAAACCCAGGCATACTCCAGTATTGATTACAGGTTATCCCTTACTTATCTGTTCATTAATAGCAGTCACTTTGGGTGATACAGGGTACAGATTGAAAGACAGTTCTCGTAAGAGTCTCTGTGCAACCAGGCTGTTTTTGGAAGCTTCACTGTGTATCATCACCCTGACATTGTACGTATCAGGAGTGACAAGTCCAGCAATACCGTTTGGACAAATAGTGTAATTTGACGGTAAGCTTCTCTCTTTCTCAAGAACTCCCCTTTCCTAACAAAGCTTTCAGTGTTCACTTGCCTAAGAATAATGAGGGTTCCTATGGTCACAAGTGGTGTAAAAAGCCTGTGATGTTTGAAGGATGTATCTTTGAACACCAAGCGTAGCATCTGCTACTTACCTGTATTTGGCTTGTGACGTACCCAGTACCACCAATGATGTCCTTCATTAGGGGTACAAATACCAAAAGCGATGCACGTTCTGCTCTGCACTGGGAGTCCAACGCAGGTGGAAATGCACGTGGAAGCATCAAAAGCGTGGCAGAGGTGCCAGTAATTTGGCACTGCTTGTCAGTCCGTCCTGTTGATGGGCCCCTCGTGGTGGTCAGCGCTTATGGCTCGCAGTCAGTGTGTGTAGATTTACTTTTTTCTGCTCATTCCTCATTTACAAACCTCTGGCACTGCTACGGTGTGATTCTACACGTATACATCACTTTGTTCTGCAGGTGGCCCCATCAGCTGTTGCTTGTCCCTTCAAATCTCAGCAGAGCTCTCTGGGGGTCTCCGAGGAACGGCCAGGCGAGCCAGGCTGCATCCCAGCCAGAGGGACAGTGCGGGCTGCAGCACGCCTCTGAAAGTTTGGTCTGTGACAGCCTGAAACATGAAGCGGTTTTGCAGTATAATTGTTTCACTGGTAGAACATCTCAAAAAGGAAGTTCTTCTCACAATTTCCCTTTTCTGGTCTTGATCATTTTACTTCCAATCCTTGTGTGTCACACCAGATAGATCTCCTCCTCCTTATAAGTTAACATCTATCAAATATTCATGGATACTTGTGCTTGCTTTTCACTGCTGGTTAGCAAAGATCCTTGTGTTTAACTCGTAATCTTTCTCATAAATCAATGTCTTGGTCTTATCATTCCTGTTACTCTTCACAGCCTGGTGGTGAACATTACCAGAGCCGCACACAGCGTTTCAAGTGGGATCACAGCTAATAGAAGTAATGATTATTGCTTTTCTGCAGTGTGGTTTCATCTCCCGTGATCACCAGGAAGGCGTTTTGAACCACCAGTAGCACATCCTTCATCTCAGGTGTTTCTTCCTTCTTTGTCTAGTTGGATTCTTTGGTTTTGTTTCTATTAAGCTTAAGTTTAACCACTTACATCTTTGTGGGAAATAAAATTTCTGTCTTTGAGCTGCATCTGTGCATAAGTGATTTTACTAATAGTGATCCCCAGCCTACAGCTCTGAGGTGACACATAGGCTGCAAGATCCTCAGGTGTTCCTTACAGCAACAAAGAACTATCCCCTGTGTTGTTCAAAATGGCATTGAATACCCCCAAATCAAAGTAGTCCATATCTAGTTTCAAGAGAGAATGCTATTGTTATCAGCTAGGAAAGCTTTCCTGTAGGTTTTGCAGTTTATGAATGAAAAATGTTGTATTATTGTTCGTTTTATTATAGTGGGGAATTGGTGTGGTTTATAGTTAGAAGAAAATCACTTAGGCTTTTAGTGTGCTACCTTTAACTCTGTGTTTCTTCTCTTTGTTTTAAATGGGTCGCTTTCCTCCTTCAAATCTTACTATTAAAATGTTTGTAAACTTGGATTCTGTAATGGCCCTATTTTTATCAATACGTATCTGAAAATGTGAAGAAATAAGCAATCTGGTGTTTGCTGTTTCCTGGTTAGTTGTGTGCCAAGGATGACAGCCACTTCACTAGTAATTTTAATGTGCTCCAGGTATTCAGAACTGTTGTGGCTGTGATAATTTTACATGCCATTGTGCTGATACAACTGTCCTTGTGTCATTCCCACTTTTGGATTGGTATAAATACTGGTATTTGCAGATATAAATCTTAGAAGCAGTCATTCCTGCTTGAGTAACATTCCAGGGCAAGTAAAGAATGGCTCCATTTGAAATGCACTGCCAATTTGCCTAGTACGTGTTTTGCAGCTGATCATTTGTGCTTTTAACCTTGACGTTGCGATGGAGAGAAGAACTCCAGGCCATATTCACAGCAGCTCCATCAGTCATGAAATAAGTTGGTTAAGATACATCTTCCTCTTTGCACGCTGTTTTTCACTTTTAATGCTCAAGAAATGTTATATAATTTTAAATATTTAACCGTTTCCTTGATAACACTTTGCAGTGCACAAAAACTTGTGTTGGTAGTAATTTTTACCTTTCTGTGTGTGTTTTGATACATTTGTCACTAATCTCCATTTTTTTAACAAGGGCAAGAAATGAAAGTAAAACGTGAGGGATGAAGAGTGAATCTTTGAGAGAGCTTGTTTCTGGCTTGAACAGGTCAAAGTCTCTCCTGAAAAGTAGGGAGCAGAGGGTGCTTATTCGGTCAAGGAAGAGGTGTATAATATGAATTACTGTTGGAATAAAATGTGTGTCTTTATGTGGACCTTGCTTTCAGGAAAGAAAGCTATTCCTTTTCAGAAATCTCGTAAATCATGTGCATATTAGCAAATCTTGCATACCACTAAAGAAAAGATAAAATACTCAAAGAAAAGCCATACTGCTGCTACATTATTAATAGCACTCTAGAAATTGCTAAAGTATCACAGTACGGTTGTTTAGTGTTGAGAATAACTCTTTGTAGCTTGTGTTGAGAGAATTACTTAATGGAACAAGGAGGCTGTGTTTTTGCTTGCTACTTAAGCTTTACATGTACCATATAGTGAGAAATGTAATGAGAAAGTACTTTCCAGAGTGAACTGCTTCATAATGACAAGAATGGTGTATAGAAATATGCCAGTTTTGGTTTTCCAGACCATATCAAGGAGACGCGGTGCCTCTGGGAACTTTTTTCTCATACAGTATGCAGTCCTTGTCCGAGCGCCACGCTGCTGACTCAGAAAGATCTAGTTTGCAGCTCTGTCTTCAGTAGTTTAAACAGAAGGGCTTGGGTCTGACCTTTGAGAGTGATTGCCTTTCTCTTGACATCTTATGAGTGGGACTGTTGAAGATAGATTACTTTCAATAAAAAGAAGGGAAGAGATGACAGGCGGGGGATTCTCCGTGTTACAGGATTCTCTGCCTGCCTCCCTTGGTGTAAAACTTTTGACTTTTCAGACATGCTCCTGAAACATTGGGGGGTTTTCTGTTACTGTTTTTCAGGCAGCCAAGCCTCAGCTCACACATTTATTCCACAGCAGGAGCATGAATAAAGGTGTTTCTGCAAGTGCTGGTTCAGTCAGTTCCTTTGAATGTGATGTTAAAGTTCTCAATTCTGGTTTGTGGCTTCACCGCTGCTCACAGCTACAGTTGTAAAGAAATTCCTGATCAGCTGTATGCTGAACTCGATCGGTGCAAGTGGCACCTATCAAAGTTTGGCACTGCATCTCTGGCAAATCTTTATTTTCAAAGTGCACAAATGATGGAGACGAAAGCTGTATATTTGTCTTAGTGGCCTGTTGCTGTGTTATAGCAAGTTTTGGCTGCAGATCAGGTGTGTGCTTGACATTTTGAGTATTGAGGTGTCATTTTTTTGACATGGGGAAGGTATCTTAGCTTCCAAAGTGATTGCATTGTTTTGGTTGGGGAAAAAAAAAAACCAACCACAACTTTTACCCGTTCAGACAAGATTGCAGGCTTGAACCTGAGCAGTTAAAGAATGTGCAAATTTATAAGGAACTGAAAAAAATCTTATGATGAGGGGAAACGAAGATCTTAAATATTGTCTTCGTAAGTCTGTTCTGTATGTGAAAACAAGCCTCGAGCAATAATCAAGGACACTATTACCTTGGACACTGGCAGAGCTTTACCAGGAGCTCACGGCTTGGCAATATGAATGTGTATTGTTGGCACCTTTCTCTTACGAGATGCTCGCACAAATGCTGATAAGCAATACTGATAGGAGACAG
The DNA here is from genome assembly GCF_964199755.1 of Larus michahellis. Classification (NCBI taxonomy): domain Eukaryota; kingdom Metazoa; phylum Chordata; class Aves; order Charadriiformes; family Laridae; genus Larus; species Larus michahellis. The sequence continues at coordinate 87,127,717 of NC_133900.1, read as the reverse complement.
CATGGAAGAAGTCATGTGTAATGGTGTATAGGTATGGCTGGGATCTAAACTTTGTCTCTGTTTACTTATTTTTAAAAAAAAATCTGTGAAGGGAATAGCTTACTCTGTAAATATCCAAGAAGCTGGGACAATCCACTTCCTGACAGTTGCTGAATTTGAAAGTTACCACCTGTTAACAGTACAACAATGCTTAAATATTGCATCCTTTTTTCTTGTAAGACATTGAGCCTCTGTAGGAAAATTGTGGCTCTTCAGTAGCACGTGGTGAAGATGAGTAGAAGTTCATCTGGCTGTCTAAATGTGGAAAAACATGCTGGCCTGCTTATTCTTCCCCATCTAGCCTTAGCATTAAAAGAAATTAGCTGTACATTATGAAGCGTGCTGATGTCAGAAAAAAAAAAATAAAATTAGGCCCAGATGGCATGATGCTAAACAGAGCTGAGTACAAAGTGTGCATGTGAAAAGGGGCCAATCAGTTTTTGCTGATCCTTTATAAGCGTGAGGAGGAAGAAGAATATTTGCTTTTCAATTCATCTTCCTTGAAGAGACCCAAACTGTGTATGTGTCTGTTATAGTTTGAGAAACACACAACAATTTATTGTCATTTAGACAATTATTGTGTCACCTCATGACCCCTCCCCACCCAGGAAGGGGAATCGGGGAAAAACAAGGAAACCCAAGGGTTGAAATATAAACAGATTTAATAGAATAAGACTAGATAGTTAACATTAATAACACTAAAGAACCAGTATTCATCCCAATACCAATATAGAATACATAAGGGCTACACCCAGCCCATTCCATCAGCAGAAGCCATGCACTCCCTGCAGGGACAGCCACTGTGGGACCCTGCAAGCGCTGTGGCTTCGGGAGAAAGGGAAGGGCTCAGGGCTCTGGCACGGGGACAAGGAGTGCTCAGGATCCCAAACATTGAGAGAGACAGAGAGAGGTAGAGAGAGAAAGAGAGAGAACTCCTCAGCAAAGTTTCCAATTTACATTGGATGTGCCGTTCATGGTATGAAGTAATCCTGTTGGCAGCTTGGGTCAAGTGCCTGGGTCTCGCTCCTCCTCGTCCCTCTGCACCTGGCAAGCTCAAAAACACTGGGACCTTGAAACCCACACGCCACAGCTGGCTATACAGTAAATATTTCCACAAATTCAGACACTAGAGTCTTCTAAAGGTGCAGTTTTGCCAAGCAGTAGAAGAGGAATTAGTCCCATGTCACTCAAACCAGGACAATGTTATAGCGGAGTAGAAACCTGCGTGACAAAAGCGTCTAGCTGCCGTTAGCAGGACAGTTCTGTCGACAGTTCTCAGAGTTCCCGTCTCCATCATGTTTTAAAACTGGCTGTTATCTGGAAGCTTAATTTCATAGGCAAGCTAAGATCAACCCTCTAAAAATGGGAAGAAAGATTAGTTGATCACAGGTACAGTAATTGCTCTTGATTTGTTAAAATCTTCAAGCGAGCAAAAATTTTTTATGTACATTTGAGTAGGTTGCTACTAATTCGGCTAGAAAGGGACAAATACGTCCAAATTTGTAGTCACACATCTTTCTAGTCAGGTTACTACTAGAGGATTTGTTTTTGAATGAGAACTGTTGATGCCCGTAAAATGAAAATTGTAAAAGATTCAAGGCAGAAAAGCTTTAATGTTATTTGTTTCTTATACCAGGTGCTTTTTCTGTTTGCGTCAGTAATAGTTTCCTTCAGACAAACTGGAAACAAAAACCCAGGCAAACTAAAATGTCTTCTGTGGAGCTAAACTTGATTTCTTTTATACCATTTGTACTTATTCCAAGATAACTCCAGGTTATATTCTGGCTTCTATGCATATTAAGGATACAAAATAAAAATCAGGGCTTCCTTCTCATTCAGTTACAGGCTGGTCATGTAGCTGTTACTTTGCAGGCTTCTAGGTAGCAGCTGTGCTATGCATCAGTGCTCTCACTCTTGGGCTTGAGTTTATAATGTTACATGTCCACAGCAAGAGCTACAGTTGTATTTTTTTAATTTGGATAAGAAAGGTGAAATCTCAGAGGTACGCTTTGATTCTTCTGCACAAAAATACATCCTTGACTAACTGGCTTTTTGCTGTATAAACTTTCAGTTATGCTGCTGATTAAAATTGCCCTGAAATATTTTGTATATAAAGTCATTGCTCATAAAGGTCATTGCTTCTTAATAAGAGGTGTTTTTTCTCTTTACCACATATGAAAAAACTCTACCTTTGCCCTGCTTTATCAGAACCTTTTTAGTGTGCCTCTTTTTTGCTCTTATCACTCTGGTCTACTGTGGATCTTTCTGGTGACACATACGTGCATATAATTGTGTTATATATGTGCTATTTTTTCATAGAGTACCTGGTGCCAAGGTGGCTGTGGTCTGAGGCTTCCCCTGCCACCACCAGAGAAGGTGCTGAATCACAATCCACGTCAAACATTTCTTTTAAAGGATTAGAGGAGGGAGAAGCCTCTCCACAAAAGAAGATGACAAAAGATCTTTCATACATCCTATATATCAGGGTTTTGGCTTTATTTAGTGTTTTACAATGTATCTGAAACTTGGGGAAGTAAACAGAAGCCAAACAGTGAACTTCATAGAATGTCTGTTAACTGGAAGGATTTAAAGAGCTTCTCCAGCCATTTCCTTATCTAAAATCCAGCTGCACCCCTTAAATTCACCAGGTCATTGTTACAGCAATCTGTGGGTGGCAACCTTTTCAAAAGCGCTAGGAAAAAACATGGGAAATAGGATTTATCCCATGTCTCCCTCGTCAGTAGCCACAGATAGTATCATTGCTCTCTAAGCTTCCTCCAGGCAAGAAAGGTCTGCGCTAATTCTCACTCAGTAGAAAACTTTAAAATACCACTGTTCTAGTAATTCTGCTCTTGACTTTGTTACTCAGAATGGATCCCAAAGAAACAAAAAGAGAACAAAAGGAATAGGCTGAACCTCACGCTCCAGTGCTCTTTTAAATGAGAAGAGAAGCAAAAAGCCAAAAAAGTCTAGTTTTGTCTGGCTTTGTATTTTTATCTGGAAAAATTGTTTAGGCTTGGAAATAGATGATGCAATAACCCTTTTTACACCATTGATTGCTTCTTATTAAGAATAGTCCAAGCAGGGATATTAGAATTGCTTACTAAAGCTTTTAAAGTCATGACAGCTGACTTTCACATTAGCAAGTGTCAATTCAGATTGCTGTAGCATTTAGCATCCTTAAGTGTTATGGTACTTTTCCACCAAAATTTATTTTTTGAGTTAATACTCACCCCTGCTGTCTACCTCCAAAAAAAGAAAAAAGCAATAGTGTTTAGAAAATGGCATGTACAATGTCTTGCCTGGGTTCATTTTGAAACCTGCTCACTCTGCTCTAGGATGGAATATGACTCTAAGGAAATATTGTGTATAATACAGTGGAGAAAAATAGATTTTGTTGTGACCTTTGAGTTGAGCTTTTCTGTTCTGAACCACATTATTTTGCTAAATACAAGGGAACTGGAGTCAGCCTGTGACCTTTTGTTATCATGCAGCTTTGAGAAATGGCAAAAGTCATTCTGATACTCAGAAATTCCGTTACAGAGATACTGTTAATTTTTTTTTTTTATAGAAAGAAAAACAACCTTGAAAAGATTCAGAATTGTAGTCCTATACCAGAACAATGTAACCATTTTCAACATTGGCATAAACTGAAGCTTCTTCTACAAAGACAGTAGCATCTGAAATTAATTGCAATCCATGTAGTCCTCAGCCCTTTTTGATCCCAGAGGTGCTCAATACCTTTGAGGAATGGATTTTCACCTCAGCAGTCCTCTCAAGTAAGGAAGCTGTAGCAGAACACTGATTAAATGATTTATCCTTAATTTTATATGACTTCTGTGAATTTGCATTTGTGGCCCTGTGTCTTTGCTGACATAGGATAGTTCACTTTCAACTGGTGTCTCATTCAGAGCTTGCTAATTGAGAGACACGATGTCCAGAGGAAGCGGAGGTGTGCTTTATTTTAAATATTAATGTTGTAATTTAATCTCCTTCCTTAATCCCACTCTGCTGCTCAGTGCTAAAGGAGACTGATTTGTTCCTGTGGCTGAGAGATGTCTTTCCCTGATCTTTGGAGTGCCAGGTTACCGCTACTGGTGACCACCTTCCCAGGGGTGCCGGATCCTGCAAACATTCCAGCACCCGTTCAGGATCTCCTCTTCCTCCCCACTGGGGTGCCTGGGGGCTTGCGTGACACTCCTCAGTGCTTTGCAGAGCTCTTCTCAGTCACTGTGTGTTGGGATAGATTCAGAGCACTGAAAAATACTTTGTCTAGAAGCTACCTGTGACTCAGGATTAACTCTGAAGTGTTCCTTCTATTTGTTCCAGCTAGCAGGCTGCCAAACCAAGCTGCTCCCAGGCTGTCTCCCATGGCTCTCCAGAGCTGAAACATCTCCTGGACAATCTTGGTTCTTAGGGGTGTCTTTCTAAAATTAATACTGATGATTCTTCATGCAGATATTCCCCTTATCTCCTTTACCAGAGAGGACTTCACTCTTGTGCTTCTGACACTTTGGTTCTGATCATTGACCTGGTTATGAGCATGTCTCTCCTGGTCTGTTCCTTTGGCAGGTGAAGTTGCATTGTAATAAATAGATAAAAGTGACACTTAGGGAATGTGCTTCCCAAGGAGCGGACCTCGGCTAGCCCTATATCTCATTGATGCAAAACCACAATATTATTCACCCTGTCCCAGTGCCTCTGTTTGAAGGAGAAATAAAGGCTTTCTGGATATCATTGAGTTTAAATATATTCTTCCAGGTCATGTACAGATTTAGAATTAGTTGTGCAAACCTGTTAATCAGAACAGGAAATCCAGTCATTACTAGCTCTTTAAAACTACAGCCAATGAAAACCAAATGTTTTTGATGATAGTGTTAGAAGTGGAGCTGTGGAGCTATTATTAGTGATTGATGTTCTGAGTGGCGTGTTTCAAGTTTCGTTCAGACCATGAGAGATGGGTTGCTTTATTTGGATCGATGTGGGTGTGCTTTGTAGAAGGAAAGGACCTCAGAAACACTCCTTATCTTGTTAAAGCATAGTCTAAAGACTGAAATGTTCTGGGTACATCATCCCACATCATACTGGGAATTTTGGATCTGGCTCCAGTTTCCTACTTGGGCCTACTGCTACATTTCCAGCAGATGGGCTCTGAGAGTTTGTAGATGATGAAGATAAATAATGTGCATCGACTGTGTCACTGACAACTGATGCTGTTCTGTTTTTAAGCCTCAGTTCCCTCTATTTACCACTGCAGTTCTCTTATCTCTCTATGTCTTCCTCTTCTGCCCTGGGCTCTCAGGATGAGTGAAGCACTGCAAAACGCTAGCCAGATACCAGAGGCCCAGCTGAGTTGTTAATCTAGGACCAGGCAGATCAAGGGATTGGGAAAAAAACAGTCCTAGGCTATCGAGTCTCCCAATGCAGTACTGACTGGGGAAAATCTGAAACAGCTTGACCAGCCAGCCAGTTCTCACTCTAGGGTACACACCACACTCAGCTATTGCTTGCTGTATAAAGCCGTGTCCTGAAAATGCCTGAGAGATGATGGGGCAAGGCAGCCTCATAGCAATTGTGAAAGGACTATGTTTTCAGTTAACAAAGGGGCTTTGCTGTGCTTTTGTTCACTTTTAGAGAAATGAAGCGGACAGGAAAAGAGCAGCACTAGGGAAGTGGGAGACCCTTGACTGTATGGGACAGTGTAGTATTAAGAGGCAGGGGGAGGAGTAATCTGTAATGATTAACCCTTAATGTAAGGGAGAGTAGTAGTGAAGAGGCAATGGTGCATGGTGGCTAGACAGTAAAAGAAAATAGAAGGGGGTATGGCAGGAATGCAAACATAGGCCTGTTAGAGCTTTTTAGTTTGCTGGGTAGGGGATCAATACCTTATTAGAGAACGCATCTGAAACTTGTGGATGTGGAATGCTTTCTAGGCAAGGAAACTGAGAAGCCTTTCTGGTGAGATCCACCATCTGAATGATGAAAGAAGTAGGATATTTGTTGTGCCGTGGAGCATAGCTCCCTATTGGTATTGATTTAGAGTTGGCTGGTAGCAATAGTGATGTGTTGCACTTAAGCTGATAAAAAACCGACCCGGTCTCAAACTGTCTGAGCTTTTAGTTCATCAGTTAGTTGAGCTGCTTCACTCTGTACCCATTTACCAGTTCATTCAACTGAAGCATTTTATGAGGACATGAGGTACCTGTCTGCTGATCTGCTTGAATCCAGCTGATGTCTGATGTGGAGAGGAAGTCTAATTTCTTTTACTTGTCGTTGCCAGCTCTAAATGTGACATTAAAAAATTGCATGTAATGTCTGTAGTCCTGAAACACAAGTGAATGGCCAGAAAGCTATTTTCCACTCATCCCTTTTTGTCTATCTGCTTGCTTGATAACCTCCTTTCCTGTGATGACAGGAAAAAACCTGTTTACGTTGCCAGTGTCTTGCTTTGGGATTGTGTAAGATGTATTACAGGAGGGGTTACATGAGATCCTGAATACACATCCTGAATAATGAAGGTCTCTTTGCCTAACTGGATGTTGTCCATAATTTGGAATTTTCGTGCTACTTCTGTGAAACCACTGGAGGAACAATGCAGTCCTATTTCAACACATGAGGAGACACATAAATTCCTATCTGGTGACAGAAGAATATTTACTATAATAATACTACAGCAATTTGGGTTTATAGTTGAAATATAAATCCAAGAGCTGCAGCTCATATTTCACATAATTAATAATGCCTCATTTTATTTTCCTTTTGTTTGTTTTAATTTTGTGTAACACCCAACAGCAAATTGAACTCTGAATTGTTTGATGAAATGAAACAAGCGAGGCAAGAATAAGTCCTTCGTTCACTGAAGGTTAGTTACAGTGCTGGGAAAACACAAACGATATGGGTTCCGCTGCACATAAGAACAAAATTTATCTTTGGAATATTTCTCAGGATGTATCATGGCTTAGTTCTAAGATTTCCAATCCTGTTTGAAAAACTTAAAAGGAATTTTTTCACTTACCATGATTAGGTGAAGGCAGACCTCACCTGACCATTAAAAGTGGATATTGGTGCAGCAGTGACATTGCTTTTTAGCTTCCTGTCAGTCAAAGTTCTCTGTAAATCTAAATCGTTGTTAGTCTTCTGGATATACAGACTTGTTCTGTGCCAGAGCTTCTGTTTTAATTTTGACCCTAAATATCAACTCGTATTCACTGATATTTTTGCCTTGATTCATTTTTTCATTCCCTGTTGACACGCTTTGGTTCTTTCAAGACCATTCTCCTTGTTTGTGATCTGGCAGGAGGGTTGTTAGGTTTATCCCAGTGTCTACTGATGACAGTTAAAATCTACATCATGAAAAGGTAAAATGAAACAAATTCCTTTTCCGGCTTACTTCCCTAAACAAGGTATTTTAAGGAAAAATCTACCTATTTGCTGCTGTGAATTGTTTGCTTGATCCAGCTGGCGGCATTGGAAAACATGTTTAAATCTTTCGTATACTTTTTCTTAAACATTCATGCTGTAGCTTCCCTGTGTATCTAGCATTGTGGCTCGGAGACACACCTAGTCTCATAGACTGCGGTAATGAAGATTAGGCAGACTCTGTTAAAAAGTATTAAGTTTTGGATTTTGTTTCTGAAGTAAATAACTAGCTGTCACTGAAAGGGTTTGCTGGTTTCACCAGGGCAGGCAGTTAATCACTCATGGACTAGAGGGGCTGCTTTTGCTGTTTGTTTGCTCCTGTGCCGCTACCCGTTATTTGGGTTGTTTCAGCATATTGCATCATCCTGTCCAGAGCTCATGCAGAAATGTTAGCAATTCATCTTTGCATTCTCCCTACGTCAGCTCAGGTTGCAAACCAAACTAACATCGTTTTTCAAAATGCCACTTTAGGTGGCAAAGAACTGAATCCTGTAGTCCTTACGCAGGCGGAAGAAAAAAAAATTCTTGTGTTTGCTGATTTAACAGTACAGAATAAGACTCTACTGTCTATAGTGTTATCATATTCCCAAATTTACCATTGATTTTGGTTACTATTTTCTGCCAATATTAAGAACAAACTGTATTACACCATAGACTGTTTTTTATATGCTTGTAATATTGGAATAGTAATTTGAGATGTGAAATTTTATCGGTTTAGGTACAGATTTTAATTTCACAATTGACTGGGAAATGTTACAAGCAGTTTTAACTTACATTACTTGTAATAAATCCAGTCTTGAGTACTTTTCCTTGTCTGTCTGGCAATTGTATGAGATTTTCCTTGACCTGCAATCCTAAGGTAACCAGAACTCCTGGCCTGTCAGTCTGACCCCGGTGCCGGGGAAGGGCATGGAGCAGATCATCTCCAGTGCCATTACATAGCATGTACAGGACAACCAGATGATCAGGCCCACTCAGCATGGGTTTATGAAGGGCAGGTGCTGCTTGACTAACCTGATCTTCTTCTGTGACAAGGTGACCCACTTAGTAGAAGAGGGAAAGGCTGTGGGTTTTGTCTACCTAGACTTCAGTAAAGCCTTTGGCACGGTGTCCCACAGCATTCTCCTGGAGAAACTGGTTGCCCGCGGCTTGGACGGGATTATGCTTCACCAGGTGAAAAACTGGCTGGCTGGACAGACCCAGAGGGTGGTGGTGAATGGAGTTAAATCCAGTTGGCAGCTGGTCACAGTGGTGTTCCCAGGGCTCAGTGCTGGGTCCAGTTCTCTTTAATATCTTTATCAATCATCTGGAGGAGGGGATCGAGTGCACCTTCAATAAGTTTGCAGAGGACACCACGTTGGGCAGGAGTGTTGATCTGCTGGAAGGTAGGAAGGCTCTGCAGAGGGATCTGGACAGGCTGGATGGATGGGCCGAGGCCCATGGTGTGAGGTTCAACAAGGCCAAGTGCTGGGTCCTGCTCTTGGGTCACACCAACCCCATGGACGCTCCAGGCTGGCAGAAAAGAACCTGGGGGTGTTGGTCAACAGCCAGCTGAATATGAGCCATCAGTGTGCCCAGGTGGCCAAGAAGTGGCGTGTGTCAGCACTAGTGTGGCCAGCAGGACTGGGGCAGTGACCGTCCCCCTGTACTGGGCACTGGTGAGGCCCCACCGTGAGGGCTGTGTCCAGTTTTGGGCCCCTCACTCCAAGAAAGACATTGAGGGGCTGGAGCATGTCCAGAGAAGGGCAACGGAGCTGGTGAGGGGTCTGGAGCACAAGTCTGGTGAGGAGCGGCTGAGGGAGCTGGGGGTGTTCAGCCTGGAGAAGAGGAGGCTGAGGGGAGACCTTCTCGCTCTCTACAGCTCCCTGAAAGGAGGGGGTAGCCAGGGGGGGTCGGGCTCTTCTCCCAAGGAACAGGCCATGGGACAAGGGGAAACAGCCTCAAGTTGCACCAGGGGAGGTTTAGGCTGGATATTTGGAAAAATTTCTCCATGGAAAGGGTTATTAAGCATTGGAAGAGGCTGCCCGGGGCAGTGGTGGAGTCGCCATCCCTGGAGGGATTTAAAAGCCGGGCAGACGTGGGGCTGAGGGACATGGGTTATGGTGGATTTGGGAGTGCTGGGTTAACAGTTGGACTTGATGATCTTAAAAGTCTCTCCCGACCAAAACAATTCCATGATTCTGTCGTTCTTGTGTTTCTGCAGGCAGTCATGTCTACAGGTCTGATTCAATTCAGGCCCTGCGCTGAATTAAATCTGTAGCTCAGACTGAAGCCTGAGGTTCCTTGAAGTAGAATTCTTGACCTCTGAATGTATTTTGGCCAAATCCCCTACTATAGAGTAGTTTAAGATTGTATCATTCACATTTGATATGTGAGATTGTGGTTTCATCAAGGGTCAAAACTGGCTATGTAAGATCTGAAGTAGAAACTTGGACTGGATTTTCTGCGTTCTAGATGAGTGCATTAAACACAAATCCAAGGCAGATTATGGAACGTATTTTCTAGCTATCTACTGTTAGCTTTCCTTTGTTTTAAAAAATATTAAGAGCAGGGTCTTGAGCTGGTTTTAGGGAGTTGCTGGCTAGGAAACTACTGTGACAGAGTCTCCTTGGCCACTGTATATAGATTGGAGGCCATACTTCATTCTGTCCAGTTTTGTAATGTGCTTTTCTTTTGTTTGGTCTCTAATTGTGGGACAAGTCGATGACTTAGAATATTCACAAGGTATTATAATTATTTCCCCTAACACAGCAGTTACAACAGATGAAAAGTTTTTCCTGATTTTGATTGCTTTCCAAGCAAAGATGAGTGGACTAGTTAGTTTGGAAAAAAAAGTGCAAAATCAACACCTTATGACTGAAATTATCTTATGACTAATTATTATATGATATCCAGTCTGTTGTATTCAATATAATTTTGAGGACGAAATTATTGGGCTCAGTAACACTGAACTTAAGAAAACTGTACCTAAGGAGCAGAAAAAGGAGTATGTTTTCTACAAAACCTTTGTGATCTATCTCTAAGTGATGTGCTGTAATTAGAGGAAGTTTGAAAATGCACGATTTCTTTACTACTGCCTGTACAGAATTTGAAGCAGAGCAATTTTTTTTTCCATTTGGCAAGAAGAACCAAAGGTTCTAATGCTTCAGAGTAGTCTAATCAATTAATAAATTAGCGTGAAGCAGCATCTGGCTCCTTCTGCCCAAGATTGCATGTCTGATAACAGTGTAATTGCTTGGACTATAAAAACATGTAACATCAGGGTGTATTTAGTCCAACAGGTGTCTTACGGAAAAACTCAAAAGCAGGACTGAGGCAAAATATCTGAAGTTACGTTCATCAAAGTGATGGTGTGTTCTCAAAGTTTACAATAGTAATTTAGTAAATTAGTTATATTATGGAAATAGTTTAAGCAGTGTCTGTGTGTCAGTGTGGGTAACAGTAGATCTTGAGAAGTGTAAAGTCGGTAGAGGTTTTCTGCTGCACTAAAATAAACATTCAAAAGGCTCAGTGGTCTGAAAGTCCCTGTACTCGATAGCTGTTCTCTTCCATTTCAGGCCCCAGGGGGTGGTTAGCCATCCTTTCTTCAGTTTTACTGTCATGTATGCTGCAATTCTTTCTGTAGTATGTTTAGGGAAAGCAGTCGTTGGAGGATCATAAGTGATGGCTCCGATTTTGTGTTGGTGGCATTATGAAATGGCAACAGCTAGAATAATTTGATATCTGTTGCTGACCTTTTCCAAAGATATTTAATTTGTATGACTTCAGCTATTGGAGTAATTCCTTGATTAACACCGTGCAGATATTAAAATGATTTGGTGAATCAGGGCCTCAGCGAGATGCTTAGAAACTGATCAGCAGGTGTGTGTCAGCCTCAAGTAATTCAGTTTGGAAGTTCATTTTAGATCATTATTTGTTGTCAGAAAAATGGAAGATTAGCTAGAAGCAAGACATGTCTCCACATGTGGAGTGCTGTTCTGGTTTGCTTGTGTCCGCTGCGTTCTGTTATTGCCATTCTTGTCCTTCAGTGCTTCTGTCTCAGATCCTGCCACTTCTCCAATGCAGAGACTTTGCTCCAGGAACGTAAACAGGATTTAATAAAGCTTGATGTTCTATGACAATTAAATAGTAAAAATTTATTAAAATGACCCAGAGTGGTTCATTTACTTTGTCAGATGCAGGAGTGTCTTACTGTGTTCACCTGTGTTTGTTGTTTCCTTAGTCTCAGGTTACACATATGGGGTAAATTAAAGAATAAGGATTATTTAAAAGTTACAGACAAAGCCATTCGTTTCTGCCTTCATAATAGAAGACTTTTCTGATTTCCTGCTCATCCCCTCCACAGGATGGAAAGATTATCTGTGCTGGCCTTATGAATCCAAGTGATGTGGCTCCCAGCTACAAGTGAAATTGGTGTCGGCTTTTTGACAGTTCTAAGTCTCTTGGGATTTCATTTAATAGTGAAGAGAAGAACAGAAGAAAGGCAATGATAATCTGTCATGCTTCAGGATGGCTGCTGCTTACGAGTGTGCTCAGAAAAGTTTCAGCTGTTTGAACTGCAGTAACTGTTTCCTTTGGTGCCATATAATGATGTGAGCTCTTGGCCTGAAGATATTGTCCTAGGTACCCCTCTGACATGAGGTCATATTTAAGGTCCTGATTCTTCTCTTCAAAGCACCTAGTGGCAACCTGCCGAAGGCAGCACTCCTTTGCTGTGGTATCCAACTGACATAAAATTCTGCAATAGATCATGACAAAACCATCAAATCTCTTAAGAGGACAGTTGATGTTTTTCCCATCCAAACCACTGACGTGGTTTTGGACAGCTGCAGATTCACTGCCTTCAGGATCTAGTATAAAACTCACCTCTTCTTAAAATTATTTTTCCAGTGTCAGTGTATAATAAAAAGAAATTCTAAATGTGCGCTCCTGTCTTACCATTAAGAAAAAAAGGAGGAGCTACATGTCAACAGTACTGATAATGTGTGGAGGTGCCCTAATGATGAACCTGAATAGGCAAACTAAAATGCACAGGAATCATTCAGGATATAAAATAAGCCAAGAGCTATTTCACATCTTCCAAAAGAAGGTGCAGAAAAATAATTCTGTATCTTCAGTAAACGTTGCAAGACAGCGTACTTCAGGAATTCATGTTATAAAAAAAAATGCGAACTCAAGAATTTGCTAAACTTTGAGACTAAACCCATAACCTTTCACCAGTACATTTCCTGCAGTTCACAGATTCCATGCTTTGTACAGCCAAACTGTTCTATGTTGCAACTTGTAGTTCTCTTCTCCCAGTCCTTTTTTGGTGATTTTTGGGCACACAACTCGGTGCTATCTCTGGGTGCAAACAGATATACTGGGAAACATGATGTGGCTTTGTACTTCTCTTGCGTAGCCTTGAGATTAGGAGAACGTCATGGAGATCAGGGGCTGATGTTCAAATGTAAGCTCAAGCAGAAACTGTTGAATATTCTTGCAGTGCAAAAAATGCTAAATAGAACTTTCCCTGAAAGTTAGAAGTATCCTTCCTACATATAGGTCAGTGATGAAGTCAAATTGACAAACAAGTGATTCTGTAAAAATTTTTTTTAAATTATATTGTGGTCTTTACAGGAGTTAAAATGTGTGATACGGGGTCATATAATGTTAAAAGCAGCTATGGAACAGACTCTGCCTCAGTGCGTGCAAGGGTGAAGTAAGCATTTTGAGAAGGTTAAGGCCATTCTGTGGTGAATATGTGACTTTCCTCTGCCCTAAACGTCGTGTCTGAAAACTTAGAAATCTTTACATTGTCTTTGATTGACTCTCTTGGCGTTTTCTGGTGCATTATTGATAGTGTTTCTTCTTTTCTCGCCGAGGAGACCAGCTCCAGTGCAGGTAAGTATGTACTGGGGATGGGAATCGCGGCAAAAAAGGCCGGCAAAGGGGCTGTTTTTTGAGGCTTTTCAGGCCAGGCCAGGAAAAGCGGCCAGGCCGAGCCGGTACCCGGCGCTGCCGGGGGGCGGTGACACTGGGGAGGGGCGGGGCGGAGCCAGCGCCCCCGGCGGCAGGTGTGAACGAGGCGGGGTGGGGCCACTCCCCCCTCATAAAAGCAGCTCTTCGGGAGAACAGCAACCTGGCCGCTGCGCACCGAGCGAACAAGCGGCGAGTGGGCGTTCCCTGGGTGTCACCCGCGGAACCACCCGGGAGCACCGGAGGAGGGTGTGCGTCGGCGAGGCGACATCGGCGGCGGGCGGCCACCGCGGAGTGTGGCGTGGGACGGGTGCCCGCGAGGGGAGGAACAAGAGGAGAGCAAGCAGGCAGGCTGGCTAGGTCGACTGCAAGAAGACATGGTCTCCACTCGGTCTGTAGCCAAAGCCAGAAGGAATAAAGCGACCCAGACGGATGTGACAGAGAGACGCGCCGCTGTCCTGGCGATGGGCTGCATGGAACGTCTGTCACTCTGGCAGGAGGACAGCAAAGACAGTGCCTGTGGGCGCTGCGACCAGGTAAATGTTCTGCTCAGCCTGGTGGCTGAGTTTAAGGAGTAAGTGGAAAGACTGAGGAGCATTTGGGAGTGTGAAAGGGAGATTGATTGGTGGAGCCACACCCTGCCATCCTTAGGGAAAAAGCAGCAGGTGGAGGCTCCATGAGAGGTAGAGGATGCCCTGTCCTCTTGTCACCAGGCAGAAGGAGGGGAACTAGGAGAGGATGGGGGGGAATGGAAGTGGGTACCTGCTCGCGGCAGCAGGAGAGCCCCCTCCAGACCCCCCGTGCCCCCCCAGGTGCTTGTACAGAACAGATGTGGGCCTCTGGAGATAGATGATGAGGGAACTAAGGATGCTGATAAAGCCCCATCCAGGGACTTGTCAAAGCAGCCAGCTCCATGCATTAAGACTGCTTCTGTGAAGAGCAAGAGGAGGGCAATAGTCATAGGGGGGCCCATTCTGAGGGGAACTGAGGGTCCCGTATGCAGGCCAGACCCTTCCCACAGGGAGGTCTGCTGCCTCCCTGGGGCCTGTGTTAAGGATATAACCAGGAAGCTTCCTGCCCTGATACGGCCCTCCGATTATTACCCTCTTTTGACCTTACAGGCAGACAGTGAGGAGCTGGAGAGTAGAAGTCTGAGGGCAATGGAGAAAGACTTCAGGGCCTGGGGACGCCTTATCAAGGGTTCGGGAGCACAAATTGTGTTCTCCTCTGCCCTTCCAGTTTTGGGGACTGACGAATGGGTAAACAAGAAAATCGGACGGATCAACACCTGGCTCCGAGCAGGGCTTTGGGTTCAGTGATCATACTTTGATCTGCAGGACACCAGGCCTGCTTGCTAAGAACGGGAAAACCCTATCCCAAAAGGGGAAAAGGCTACTAGGCCAAGAGTTAGCAAGGCTCATGGACAGGGCTTTAAACTAGTATCGAAGGGGGAAGGGGATAAAACCAGGCCCACTAGTAATGAGTCCAGGGATAAAGGGCCAAGGGTGGGGTGAAATCGGTAGCCCAGCTCAAGTGCATCTACACGAATGCACGCAGCATGGGCAACAAATGGGGTGAGCTGGAAGTCGTTGTGCAGCAGGACAGCTATGATGTAGTTGCCATCACGGAAACGTGGTGGGATGACTGTCACGACTGGAATGCTGCGATGAATGGCTATAAGCTCTTCAGAAGGGACAGGCAAGGAAGGAGAGGCGGGGGTGTGGCTCTGTACATTAGGGAGTGTTTTGATTGTATAGAGCTAGATTCCAATGATGGTAAAGTCGAATGTTTATGGGTAAGGATGAAGGGGAAGGGAAATAAGGGAGATGTTGTGCTGGGAGTATGCTATAGACCACCCAACCGGGATGAGGAGACAGATGAAGTATTCTATAAGCAGCTGGCTGACGTCTCGCAATCGCCAGCCGTTGTTCTGGTTGGGGACTTCAACCTGCTGGGTATCTGCTGGAAATAAAGCACAGCAGAGAGCAGGCAGGCTAGGAGGTTCCTCGAGTGCATGGAAGAGAACTTCCTGGCACAACTGGTAGGGGAACCTACCAGGGGAGCTTCCTCGCTAGACCAACTGTTGACAAACAGAGAAGGACTAGTGGGAGATGTGGTGGTCGCAGGTCATCTTGGGTTTAGGGATCATGAAATGGTCAAGTTTTCAATTCATAGCGATGTAAGGAGGGGGGTTTGCAAAACCTCCACCTTGGGCTTCCGGAGGGCAGACTTTGGCCTGTTCAGGACACTGGTTGAGAGAGTCCCTTGGGAGACAGTCCTGAAGGGCAAAGGGGTCCAGGAAGGCTGGATGCTCTTCAAGGAGGAAATCTTAAAGGCCCAGGAGCAGGCTGTCCCCAAGTGTCACAAGATTAAAGGGCGGGGAAAATGGCCAGTCTGGATGAATAAGGAACTTCTGATGGGATTTAGGAATAAAAGGAGGGTTTACCACCTTTGGAAGAAGGGACAGGCAACTCAGGAGGAGTACAGAGATCTCGTTAGGTTATACAGAGAAAATTAGGAAGGCAAAAGCCCAGCTGGAGCTCAACTTGGCCACTAACATTAAGGACAACCAAAAAAGCTTTTATAAATACGTCAACAAAAAGAGAGCCAGGGAGAATCTCCATCCCTTACTGGATGCTGGGGGGAAAGTTGCAACCAAGGACGAGGAGAAGGCTGAGATACTGAATGCCTTCTTTGCCTCCGTCTTCAATAGTCAGACCAGCTATCCCCAGGGTGTTCAGCCTCCTGAGCTGGAAGATAAGGATGGAGAGCAGAACAGCCCACCCATAATCCAGGAGGAAGTAGTCAATGATCTGCTTCTGCACCTAGACGCACATAAGTCTATGGGGCCGGATGGGATTCACCCAAGAGTACTCAGGGAGCCAGCAGGAGAGCTCACCAAGCCTCTCTCCATCATTTATCAACAATCTTGGTCAACAGGGCAGGTGCCAGATGAGTGGAGGGTGGCTAATGCGATGCACATCTACAAGAAGGGTCGGAAGGAGGATCCAGGGAACTACAGGCCTGTCAGCCTGACCTCGGTACCAGGAAAGATCATGGAGAGGATCATTCTAAGTGAGCTCTCACGGCAAGTGCAGGGCAGCCAAGGGATCAGGGCCAGCCTGCATGGGTTTAGGAAGGGGAGGTCCTGCTTAACCAACCTGATCTCTTTCTATGACCATGTGACCCGCCTTCTGGATGCGCGGAAGGCTGTGGACGTTGTCTATCTGGACTTTGGTAAGGCCTTTGACACCGTCCCCCACAGCATTCTCCTGGAGAAGCTGGCGAATCATGGCATAGACAAGTGTACTCTTTGCTGGGTTAAAAACTGGCTGGATGGCCGTGCCCAGAGAGTTGGGATTAATGGGGTGAAATCCTCTTGGTGGCCGGTCACCAGTGGTGTCCCTCAGGGCTCAGTTTTGGGGCCAGTTTTGTATAATATCTTTATCGATGATCTGGATGAGGGGATTGAGCACACCCTCAGTAAGTTTGCAGATGACACCAAACTAGGTGGGTGTGTTGATCTGCTTGAGGGTAGGAAGGCTCTACAGAGGGACCGGGACAGGCTGGATCCATGGGCCAAGGCCAATTGTAGGAGGTTTAATAAGGCCAAGTGCCAGGTCCTGCATTTCGGTCACAACAACCCCAAGCAACGCTACAGGCTTGGGGAAGAGTGTCTGGAAAGCTGCCCAGCAGAAAAGGACCTGGGGGTGCTGGTGGATGGCCAGCATAACATGAGCCAGCAGTGTGCCCAGGTGGCCAAGAAGGCCAACAGCATCCTGGCTTGTATCAGGAACAGCGTGGCCGGCAGGAGCAGGGAAGTGATGGTGCCTCTGTACTGGGCACTGGTGAGGCCTCACCTCGAGTGCTGTGTTCAGTTCTGGGCCCCTCTGTACAAGAGGGACATTGAGGTGCTGGAGCGTGTCCAGAGGAGAGCGACCAGGCTGGTGAGGGGTCTGGAGACCAGGGCATATGAGGAGAGGCTGAGGGAGCTGGGCATGTTTAGCTTGGAGAAGAGGAGGCTGAGGGGAGACCTCATTGCCCTCTACAACTCCCTGAAAGGAGGGTGCAGAGAGGTGGGGGTTGGCCTCTTCTCCCAGGGGAATAATGACAGGACCAGAGGAAATGGTCTGAAGCTGTGGCAGGGGAGGTTTAGGTTAGACATTAGGAGGAATTACTTTACTGAAAGAGCGGTCAGGCACTGGAACAGCCTGCCCAGGGAGGGGGTTGAGTCACCATCCCTAGAGGTGTTTAAGAAATGTCTAGATGTGGCACTTCAGGGCATGCTTTGAAGGGCAGAGATTGTAGGTTGTTGGGGGTTTTTTTGTTTGTTTTTGTTTTTTGTGTGTCTATGGTTGGACTCGATGATCTCAAAGGTCCTTTCCAACCATGAAGATTCTTTGAGTCTATGATTCTTAGGTATCATCTGCATTCCTTTCTCTTTAATTACTAGCTTTTTTTTTTCCCTGCATATCTGACACCAAATTACTGTAGCACTTCTTATGTTCCACAGCTTCCTTAATTTTAATTTAATTTTAAAAGACACACAGTGCTACCAATCAGCTCGGGCATAGATAATCTATTCTTCCCTCTAGAAGGGATCAAGAGCAAAAACATGTATGTCTATATAGAGCATGAGTAGTAGGATTCCATCAGAATCAAGTCTCAGTGGCCAGTCCAGCCCAAACCACGTTTAAACATCTCTGGAGCACACAACATTATCCACAGTTACCTGGCCTGTTGCGGCACATCGGCACTGCAGGAAGAGTGTCAGCAGTGAAAGCTGATGAGAAACAAGCTCATGTTGTGGTCATAAGAGGCCACTCACATTATTCTTGTGTGTGAGAAAGGATCTGTGGAGGGGTTTGTGGCATGGACATGGCATAGGAGTGTCATGTGTTCTCAGCAGTGTGGATGAGCACTATAAAAATATAACTGGTATGAGAACTGATAGAGGCTATGACATCTCCAGTGAAATACTCATTAGGAATGGTCTACAACAGCCATTTAGGCAAGCCCGCTAAGAATTTGGCAATTATTCAGCTTACCCTGAGCTGTCTTATCTATCAGTTCAGAACCTGTAATATTAATTGATTTAATGTGTGTTATGTGAGGAATACTAGTCAGCCCAATATTTTAGCCTCTTAATTAGTAATTTTCAGTTAAACAAAATCAACCAACTCAACTAGCCTTGATGAACAGGCTTTGTGCAGGGAACTTCATCATGTTTGGGAGATAACTTGGAGCCAAGCCTGCCCAGACATCGTCCTCTGTTCACTCTGCGGTGGGAAATCCCAACCTTTTCCCTTACTTCCTTACTTCCCTTACTTTGCAAATCCTGCTCTGTGCTGGTTTCTTTATTGCTAGTGCAGAGCCTGTCCACGTTTTATATGAAGTATTCTCTGTATCATTAATTTTTTTCATTTGCCCCCATGCTGGTTTGTTGTTTTGTTTTTTGGGGATTTTTTGTGTGTGTGTAGGTCTCCCATTGCTGGGAGTTTGACATTTTTGTAATAGTCACCTGACTGTGTTGTAATTATGCACATGTTCATGATTGCACCAACCTCAGTGCAGCTTAATTTGCAATTAAGTGCATTAAGAACAGGACTTTACTGTTTAATCTTTTAGTTCTTCTGGGAAAAAAAAATTTGGATTATACAGAGGCACACCATCATATGAGCAAAACTGTAAGAAATATATTTACTGCTAATAAAGACAAATCTATTTTTTAAATAGGAACTTTGGCCTTGATCTGGTTTTTGACAGCTCCTAACAACACTTTTGAAAACTTGCAGTGTGCAGGATTGTGTCTGAATTTAGCTGACATGGGATAAATTTTTAAGTTTGCATTCTTGTTGGGATCCCAACTTTATCTAGAGAAGTAAATGATCTGGAAGGTAATAAATAAATAAATAAAAAGGGTAATTGCAATGGAGTAAGTAAGTTGTTTTTTATTTGCTTGTTTGGGTATTTTTTTGGACAGGAAACTGCACAGACTTGTTTTAATTTGTTCCATCTCACTATTCTTTTCTTTCTCTAAGTAGTTCCGTGCTGACAACACACAACCTACTGTTCTGATAAAGTACCTGTAGCCTAAATATTTAAGAGTTGTTTGTCTTTGGTCTGGGAGTCTACCTATCCTTTCAATCCATTTTTATATTACCACATATTGAAGTTTTGCGTGAAATTTATCATCCTGCAGCTGAAGGAAGGAAGGAAATTGATTACCGGCAATAAATGGACACAGCCATACTGCTGTCACTGAAATAACATCTGATTACGTGGGGGGAGCTTTGGTCCGTTATTTTATATTTTTCTACATCAGTAGGATTTTTTTTTTTAAATAATGTTAAATATTCTCAGCAATTGAAAATCAGTAGTACTTTATAAATGAGCATATCGTATAAACTCAAATATGTATTCCTTTGGACTTTTAAATCCTGCTTTCATCATAAAGACAGACTGTTGGTGTAGTAAATTAAAGCTGCCTTACTGCAGCTATTTTGTCCAATGTTCTATTGCAGGCCCATATTAATATTTTATCCCCTTTAATATTATTACATGATGCAGGCTTTATTTAAATGGATTTGATGGGCCTTTTGGCTGGCTTGACAACCAGATGGAAAAATTAATGTTCTGCATTTAATCTCAGCTCAAGGCACTAAATTATTTTGGAGGTTGAAGCTGTCATGCATATCATGCTAAATTATTGAATGCAATAACTATTAGCCTGATATCTATTTATGGATTTTTATTTTAAATTGTTGTTTACTTCATGCATCTTCAGCTAATTTTGAAGGGAACATCTCTTAAGTTTTCCCCATCCAGTACAGTACTACTGTATCCGTTACAGATACAGTACTGGAGGGTACTTAACCAGCAATAGAAAAGGAGATGATGGAGTCAGCAATCTTTAAATCTGTGGGAATAAAACAGACCTCATGCTGATGAATTGCGTGGTGTACACAGCCTGCGTAACATCTGCAGCCTTAACTACTTCAGTCCGAATATATTTAACCTTAAAGTTCTTAAAGGAGAGAATATTTCCTTGTTTTTACTTTTATTGAAGAGACATAGATCCCAAGGAGGAACTGAACTGTTAAGCATGTACCTTAGAAACCCAGATTTAAAGCTTAAGGACGGTGACTTGTTACCTTAAGAGTACCATACGCTTTAGGAAGAACGTAATGCAGGATCGACTGTGCTATAAAATGTTTTTAGCAGTTGTTTAAAGAATGCTGCAATAGAAATTGTCACATTAAAACTTGAGATAATACAATTATTCTCACTGATGTCGGTACATGTTTTCATAGCTCTGCATCTCCCCTGCTGTCTCAATCTGCCATGCTAAATGATGTCAAGAAGTGTGATAATGCGTGTGCTCTCAGCACATGGCCAGGGTACAGGCCTGTCTGTGCAGCCAGGGCTCTGAGGAAAGCCTGTCTCTAGAGGTGGCTGTGTGTCATGTATCACTGTCTTCTGAACCGCTGCTTCTGTCTCCTGGCACAACAATCAGTTTCTCACCTCTGTGTTTTATTCTCATCTTTTGAGTATGAAAACGAGAGGCCCTTTATCTGTATCGTTTCATGGCGGTCCCTATGAGACGCTCTGTGGAGTCACGTTCCTGTGGGGGTTCCCTGGAAGCAGCTGTGGCTGTGACCACTGCGTTATAAAAAAGCCTGCATAGAAATGGGTTTTTTTAGATTTGTGTTACTTTGAACAAAGGCAGGATGAACAAATGCCTTTTTTACGTAAGTGTAATTTAAGTACTTCTGCTGTTCACTGTTCCGACTGCAGTAGAATAAGTTTTCTTAGTGACAGTTAACTTTTCTTTTACATTTTTTTTTTTATGTGCTTTCTAAACCCCAGCCCACATCCATCTCACAATAATTCTTCAACTGGTGCAAGTTCACTGTTGTAACATGGTACGTGAAACTTCCCTGTAGCAGGCTTTATTGAATAGCTTGGATTATAAATAGAAATGGATAGATGAAATAATTGCCTTGGCATCAGTACACAAATGTCTGTGGCAAAGCTGGGATAAAGCCTCAGGCGGCTCAACTCAGTGTGCCTGGACCACCGTCCTTCTTGGTTCTAGGGAAAAGAGTTGTGTCCCTTCACTTTGAGCCAGGCTGTCTTTTCTAAAAGATTTTCAGTTACTTGATACAATTTCTCCTCTTTGAGATTGGAAAAGGGGGATGGGAAGAAGCCAGTTCTTTCTTTTCTCTTGACCTCCCTCCTCTTTTTTCTTTTTTTACCCAATAGTTATAAGTGGAGAAAATAACCCTTATGGTGACATTAATCCTCTGTGGACTTGTTCCCACTTTTCTCTAAAAGATATTGGAAAAGGAGAGGAAAGATAGAGGGCAGGATTTTCTGGTACAGGATTAAATCCATAGTCCATTTAGTGTCCCTAGTATTATGTCTCTGGTAACTATTGCTTGGTACTTCAAGGGTTTTTTTGTAAAAAAACAAACAAACAAAACAAAAAGACCATGGTGAGTGTTTTGGAATAGCCCCATAACTTCTCCTTTTTCTAGTTTTGCAATTTTTGTACAGTCTTTTTCTCATTCCCGCATTCTAAAGGCATGTCCTTAGGTTTCAGTCACAGAAATAAAGGAGAGACTATTTTCTCTGGTTTCCCACTGATTTTCCACTTAACTTTAACTGAAGCTAGGTTTTTCTGTCTTTTTGAAAAAAAATATTCTAAACAAGTACAGCTGGTAGAGGGCACATGCAAAGCCAGAGAAACGGTAGGAGCCTGCGTGTGCTTTGCTTGCTTCTTCACCATTTAATTTTTTTATTTGGTCTGAATTACCTAGAATACGTATTCCCTAAATGATATTTTTTTTTACCTTACATGTGGTTCCTCTTCCAACTCAGGTAGCCTTTCCTGCTAAAATTGCTGGGTATTTAACTGTAAATAGAAGAACATTGCGTCTTAGTTACCTGCTGGGCTGTATTACTGCTGCTCATTTTACTATTATTTGTATCTTATTACATTACTTTTTGTCATATTGCTATTCTTTAAATTCCTGATCCAAAATGGAGATATGAAAGCAGTCCACTAACTCTGTGAGTGAAGTAAGATTTGTAGTTTTAAAAGTGCAGGAAATTCAGTCTTGAACCAAAAACTATAAATAGTCCATAGATTCCCTTATTCATCACAGCTTGCGTTTTGCTGTGCACTGTGAAATGCTGATAAAAAAAAAAAAGTATGGCTGTATAGCAGACTGGAATAGTTTTCTGGATGCAGTGTATAAGTCATAGCTTTCCGTGCTGTGTTTCTGTCACTTTCTCTTCCAGTGAATTAACGTGACATGCCACCGCTAAACACTGAGGGTGTATCTTAATAAGCAAATGGAAGTCTGTCCTTCAGTCTTGTGAGCTCAACTGAATTAACTTAATACGGGTAAATAGTCTTCTCTTTAGTTTGGTCAGTTAACGGGGCTTTAGGTTTTCTAGCCTGCTCCTAAGCAGCATTTTTCAACCATATCACACCCATTCAGTTAAGCAAACATGACTAAGGAAACACAATCAGTTCTTTGGGTCTCTCATTGAGACCCAGCGTGAGAGAAATTAGTTGGGAAAGGGCCTGAGGACGCAAAGTTCAACCTTATTTACTTTAAAGTCAATGGTAGCTATGCTATTAACTTCCACAGGATCACAAACATAGTATAAGAACATGATTTCTCAAGCTATTTCACTAATTAAAAATTGATTTTTGGCTTTGTGTGGATTAAAGCTGCTAGATACAAAGTTGTAGGTGGTTTTATGTTTCCATCCTGTAAGCCCAGTTGCCATATAGCTCATACAAGAACTGAGCTGGAAATAGTGGTAAATCTAAATCTACTTTAAAAACGACAAAAAATACTGCCAACAACTGTGTACAACAACTATGTACACAAATGCCTGGTACCTGCAGAAAGAATTTCACTGACTTTATTAGAAGGCATTTAATAAAACTGCCAGAATCAATGTTAGCTACTCTACCCCGCCCCCCCCCCCCCCCCCCCCCCCCCGGCAAAATGCTAGTCCTGATTGTATATCAATTTCTTTTTTTTTTTTTTTTTTTGTTAAAATTCTGTAGCTTATTAAGGCCTTTTTGGACTGCCAGTTTTCACTGTCCATGATGATTTAAATTAGTTATTCCTGAAGGGAGGCAACAAACACCTTCTAGATTTAATTGCTTGTTCATCCTCGCGTGGAAAAAACCTTCCAGTTGACAATAGTCTACTTTCCAGAAACACTGATGCAAGATGTCTCTCCCTCCATCTGTCCAGCATCATTTGGAGTCTGGGTAGATTCATTCTGATTCTGAGCAGTAAAAAATTCTAAATTAAGAACTTTCTTTTGTGACCTATTTTCATTTTGAACATTGTGTTGAGGTTCATAGCTGAACTCAGAGGAAGGTCTGTCTGGACCATAAACTTAAATTACTGTTTTACTGTTGAGCAATTCTAGTTATTTCTTTAGTAGATTTTCAGGAGTGAATTATCATAATATTTTTTTAATTTATTTTAATTTTTGATTTTGTTTTGGTCAGGCAAGTGCAGGCTGGTCAAGTATACAAGAAGCCCACAAATCTGCAGTAGGAGTGAAGCATCTTAAGTGTATAAGCATATGACTTGCATACAGTGACTATGGACCCTGAGACTGCGTAAATAACATTAGATGAAGTTTTCCTGCTGAGTTAAGTGGGAGATTCTCAACTGAGCACTCACGCTTTGAACTTCATCTAATGTATCTACTGTTTACATGCCACTCTGTTTTTCCTCATTGTGACTTACACTGCAGTGAGGAGCACTGAAGTTAAAACAACAGAATGAGCTTTCTGGTTGTAAGCTGTGGAGCGAAGGGATAGACTGTCTGGGGAAGCTTGGGACCCGTAGGGGTTGTAAGAGGTTCAACGCGCATCTCGGAATGGTTCGAGTGTTCTTGATCCTGGTTTAGGTCAGGGAAATGGACTAGATGCCCCCTCGAAAGCCCTGCCAGTGCTATTTTTTGACAGTTCTGGCTTAGCCATGTTATACCTTATAGTGAGCACATCAGTATGGGTGAGTGCGATATAACAAGGAAGAGAACTTGAACTTAATAGAATGTACTTAAACCATTATAATGTATTTCTCTGTCATTCCAAGGTAGGAAATCCTTCTGTTTTTTTAATTTTCTACTATCATAGATATATAATGAGAGGTTCCACTTGCTCAGGTTATAGCTATCAACTGGGAAACCAAAACAACTTGGGGGAAAAGGTACTGTTGCCTTCTTATAACGCATAGAAATCTGATGCATAGTGATATTTGGAGTTAATTGGTGAGCCTGAAGTCCAGGATATGAGCCAGCATCATTAAGTCATTGACCATAAGCAGGATTTGCTTAGCTGTGTGTCGCCAGTGTAGCAGTAAAATGCGGGGTTACCCAGAAACTTGTCAAAGAGGACGTTCTGCTGTTGTAGAAATACAGCACATGCTGTCCCTTTAAGTACCTAGCTTTTACCACTGTTTTTAATGATTCTGTACTTAGTAACTGGGTTTCTTAGCTTAAATAATGAAATAGAAGTAGGATAAGGAGGTTAATGTCTATCACTTGTTGGTAGGTGAAAGCTGATGAGAATCCTTCTTATTTTACAGTTTTTCATATTTCCTAGAGCAGGCAGCTTCTCTTTGCTGCTGTTTAATAGGATGAACTAAGCTCTCTGAGATCAGCAAAAAAGGTGTTTGAACGACAGTAGACAATTAAAAAGGATTAAAAAAAAAAGTAGCTAGCTACACATTGTAATAGAATAGAAATTTTAATGGTAATGCATTCTTTTATAAGCAATTCTGAAAGTTCACAACCTTTTAATGCTCCTTTCATTATTTTCTATAATTTCACATCATATTTACAGTTACCTAGAATTCAGAATAACATCTAGTCTGCTTTTATTTCTTAGCAGTGATCCTCCTATGCAGTCTTACCTTCTGTTGACCTACATTTGAAGTGCAGCTCTGTGCTGAAAAGCTGCAACCGTCTGTTGAAAAGCGTTGTGTAAAATGGACTTACTGCTCAACATCCCCTCTTAAAGTGAAAAGTCAGCAGAAAAACCCCAAACATTCCTGCTTTTTCCTGTGGTCAACCTGGAGGCAATAGTCTTAAAAAGAAATACAGGAAATTTGCGTTGTGTATCGTTCAAGGAGTTGGTTGTTGAGCTTCAGTTAGAAAATTCAATGGTGTAATTGCAGAAAGTGGGATGGTGGCAGTTGCATGGGCCCAGCAAAGTGGGGTGGGGGAGTTTGTGCTGTCAGAAAGCCTTTCCTCAGCTGGTTAGGGTCTGCTCAGAGGCAAATCACACGTATCCATTCCTTCATGCTCCGTAAGCAGCGCTGGTGAGTAGCATTGCAATGGGGCCGAATGATGTGCCAGATTTTTTAGCTTTCCTGGCTGTCTGACTTTTCTTTGAGGGAAACTTATTTGAAAGTGGTATTTATTTACATGTTGACCGGCTAGGAACATTCTGGATTGCAACACTCAAGTCACCTGTTCTCTTTAACCATTTTCAGAGTTGGTAGTAGAAATAGTGGTAGGTGGGAAAGAAAATGGAATAACAAACTTTGGAGTATCTTAATCAAGAATCATTGCAGACAACTGCAGCACGATCAAGGATTAAAGCAATCTCCTAGGTCAGCGAAGTTACGGAAACTGACTTATTTAATGGTAGAATGACATGCAATCCAGTTATCAAATGTGGTAAAGAAAGGGGAATTGATACTGTGCTTTGTGGAAATAATTTTCTAAGAGGGGTTTCAAAGAGAAAGGAGTTGGATAAACTTTGGAAATGTTTTGAAAGATTTGAGACTTATTCAATCATGCAGCTTTTGAGGCTGGTGGAACCTCCAATTGAAACCGTGTTATAATGGAGCACCAAGGTAAGAAAAGGCTGCCAGAACGTCCTGGTGGGGTGTGGAAAAAGCAAGGAGAATTTGCCTGCTGCAGAGTGAGATCAGGCTGTAAACTTGCAAGAAAAATAGGACAACGTTATCCTTGAGCCTAAGAAGGAGCTTATAATTTAATCAAAAGAAGCAGGAGATTTCACAAATCATGAAAGAAAACCCTGTCTTAATCCATGTCCAGTTTTTGGACAGATAATTGTGACCACTGAGCCGAAGCCTGAAAGTAAGAACGGAAAAATACCTAAAGAGAAGCAAAATGTATTTTGTGCAGCAGAGGAAAGTAATTGTAAGAAGTTTTCCATGGACCTTTCCATCTAGTGACTAAATTATCACCTTGAACACAAATGAAATTTATAGGCTTATAAATTTGCCCAGTCACGCAGAAACCAATATGCTGTAACTAAAGTTACGATAAAGAATATATGACCCTGTCACACTGAACATAGACCAGTGTTTACGTCTTAGCTTTTGCAGCGGGGGAACGTGCTCACTAAATATGTCTGTGAGCTAGATGGGATTGCATCAGGAAATTAAATTATGTGTTCTAGGCTGAAAGTATGCCCCCCCAAAAAATGCAGAAAGACACGCTGTCATAGAATAACACAAACTGCTGTAGATAAAGGAAAAAAGCCAAACTAAGAATGGAAATATTCTAGTACAGGCCAGATTCTCAAATAGGTGGTAAATGATGACATTAAGCAAAGGGTAAAACTAACGTTTAGCATGATTCAGTGTCTGAAAAAGAGTGTTAACATGTGTAAGGAAAGGTAAAGGCCTTGGTCTAAAACTAAAGTGTTAGTGCATCCTATAAAATAATTACTCTGTGGTCCTTCATATGGCTGTTATTTCTGCGTATAATTTTATAGAGGAAGCATCTTTAGGTTGCTAAATTGCTTAGTATGTTTTTGCGTGCTGAAAGCTGTTCTTCCAGCACATATTATTACAGCTTAGGGTATTGGTAAAAGATGTAGATGAGTTTTGTTGAGCTGAGAAGTCCTATGAAGTAATGTCAATGGCACGTTCCACCATGCGGTGGAGGAAAAGTATTAGAAGATGAATTTAAAGAGTGGAAATCTGAAGGACTCTGTTTAAATGTATTTGGGCCTCTGGGTGCGTGATCTTGCTGTGCAGGCATGGATGTAACAGAATACCTCTCTCCAGGGAAAAGGGATGCAAGATGATGGTTCTGTCACTTTGGGACAGTGGGTATGACAGATAATGGAGAATGTCCTTACCTGCTGATTCACATCAACCGATAACTTATTTTCATCAGCAATGGTCCAGTCAGATGCTTTCGTCACACTTCTAATTCAGTGACCTGCAAAATCAGAAATGTCCAAGTCGTTGTCGTAAAAATATGTGTCTTATAAGTGCACGTTACAGTTGATAGCATTCAGTTCAAGCTGAAAATAAAAGGTGAATTTCATCTTGTAAGAAGTGTTGGAAAGGGTGTTTGAAGAAAAGTGATATGCAAATATGACTGAGGTTGGTAATTAGCTATCAATGCTTGTCTTCTGGGAAACTGCACTAGAGTAGCAACCAGAATGCCAAAGGCTGTCCCTCTCTGACCTTCCCCAAAAGGTTATAAAACATCAATATTCTGAGATCCCAAGTGCTGGTATTTTTGGCTTTCATGGAGATTAGTTGATTTAATTATATTTAATTTATTGATTGAAATAAATTTAGTTGATTTAATTATATTTAATTATAGTACTCAGATTCTCCTTCAGAGTACTTCTGATTTATCAACAATTGTTGAAAATATTTGTCATACTTAAGCTGAAATACTGTCCACAGAGATGAGTGGCACTATTGCCATGGACTTTATATACTAGACCCTCCTGTAAGCAGTAATTATATTGTATTAAAATAAGAAGTCAATGAGCCAAATTTTCAGTGAAAGAGGGAAATATTTCTTAAGTTAGATCTTTGCTCATTAATATGTTAACAGCACGACTGGCTTTAAAATAATGTTAAGTTTGCTCAGTTAAGGATTCAGAAGCCAGGAAATGGCAAATCTCAGTCTTGTGGATGTGTAACATCACAGTTCCTAATTAAATGCATACTGTTCCTCAGATCATGCCATATGATGTTTAACTTGCTAATTTATTCATTAGATTGTGTTTTCAAGCCTTTGTTCTTTGCATAATTTGAAGTCCATGGTTACATAGAAAAATAATCTATATAATGTATAGAATTCAAATAATGTGAGAAGACAAATCTTTCTTACAGGGAAAAACATAGCTTATGTCTGTACTTTTTATAAACTTTTATAAACTCCCTGCAAATAAGTCTCTTTCTTTCCCAAATACTTTATATAATGGTGGTACATGCGCTATGCTTTTCAGTCTGTATATCTTGTTTAGATATACGATGTGATTAAAGAAAATGATTGAGCTTAAATTATGAAGATTCCTGCTTGGATGTATGTGAAGTGGATTTGTTTTGGTAGTTTTCTGTATTCCTGCAGTCCTGCACTAATGTTCTTTGCGATCTCCAGCCTCTTAAAGGGGCTTAAAAGGCTCTTAAAGGTGACTTTGCTAAGAAAGTATAATTTTATGGTACCAGACTTCCATCAAGTGATATCTAATACTCCTGAAGTGTGTGTCCCCACTCTCCACAACCCCCTTCAAAGCAGAGTTAAGTAGTAGAGGTAGGTGCTAATGGTCATATTGCAGTAAATTGTATTGGACTGGGGGAAGGAGGAATGGCAGGAAGCAAAAAAGACATTTATTCTCTTACTTTTATGCATAGCCTATGGTAATTTTGACCCCCACAGTGACAACAGCAAGGGCTAAATATACTCTGTATATAATGGATGACTGCTTTTCACAGTTCTGTTACTGCATTGGTGCTGGTTCTTTGATGCAATTCTAGTTTATTTGGGTTTTTTTTGGGAGTCTAAACCGGAGCTGAACTCAGATTTTCTCACTCAGTAGTTTAGCAAATTTAAGGATATGCCTGATTTGAGCCACAGACACCTTGTTCGGAAGAAGAATCACACTGCTGCTTTAGGTATGTTCGTGCCTGTGATTAAAAGCTTTTTACATATGCATCCATCTCCTTTAGCTGTTCTGCTGCCTGTGTTTGAGAGTAACAGTGCTATCAAAGTGACAAAAGGCTAGGTTGTGCTCCTAAGGGAAGTAATTATAGCAGCACAGAGCAGAAGGTAAAATTACCATTTGTTTGCTATTTTATAATGCAGTACCAAATATTTATCGCGGTATTAGTAAAAAAGCCATAAACTTTATGTAGATTTTAGAATATAACAATAAATGAACTCATACTGCAATGAAAAGCTAGGTTTTCATGACACCCAAAAGAAACCTGTTTTAACAATGGTTCAGTCACAGTACAAAATATTCAGGATCCAGTATTCTGCTGTCTTGTTACACAAAAAAATTGCTAGTTTTGTCCATGGGTATTACAACTTTGGTTAGACTGTTCTCAGGCTGAGCTCTAGCTGTTGGGGCTTGCTGTATGAAATGGGAGGCGTCGCATGTGTGTCAAAGGTAGGCGATGTTTTTCATGTTTTGGAGAAAGGTGTCTGAAGGACGTCCTCAAAATCTGCATATTTACCCAAGGTACCAATGTAAAGGAATATTTTGCTCGTCTGCAGTTATTTGGGATAGTCTGGGCTGTGTCAGTAACAAGTTTGACCTTTCGCGCAAGTGAGAAAAGGGCACCACATGCGCTTCACGTGGTTTTGTGCCTCTTGTTCCTTGTTTTCTGTACTGCCCTTCATGCGGCGTACACGCCCGCAGCAATTAATCCAGCCCTTGAATGTGCCCACTGCAGGTAGTTGTATTTGTTCAGCTCATAAATGACTTATTTTAAACAATGCACTGGTGAGTTCTTGCTGCCTTGCAACTTAACGCATATGGTGATGATTATTCTTTGAACGGAAAAAGCCACAGGAAAGACACAGATCTTGGCCACATCATGTTTGCTGTCTATACGTGTGAAACGACAAGTTTGTTGGTCCCGGGGGGGGGGGGGGGGGGGGCGGTGGGACAGTGTTTCAGTATGTGATCAGACATATCTGCGCGGCCCAGGTGGCATGAGGCTGTGTGCTGAGAGGGAGCAGCCCAAGGGTCCACACCATGGGGCAGCTGTGCCGTGGTCTGCTCTGGTGGTCTGTGTCGGGCAGCGCTCTGGTGGGCACCCCCGTAACGCAATTAGGAGCACTTTGGTGGGGGGAAGAGTTTGTATCTCCAGGTTCAGTACGAGGAAAGTTAATATAAAAGATAATGCTTCACATGGCCAGGTTTCCTCTCGCAGTGAATGGATGTTCTGGTGAATGCAGATCAAACACAAGGAACGTGTGGGGGTGTTCAGCCTGGAGAAGAGAAGGCTCCAGGGAGACCTTATAGTGGCCTTCCAGTAGCTGAAGGGGCCTATAAGAAAGCTGGGGAGGGCCTGTTTGCAAGGGCAGGTAGCGATAGGACGAGGGGCAGTGGTTTTAAGCTAGAGCAGGGCAGGTTTAGATTAGACATTAGGAACAAGTTCTTTACACTGAGGGTGGTGAGACACTGGCCCAGGTTGCCCAGAGAGGTGGTGGAGGCCCCATCCCTGGAGACATTCAAGGCCAGGCTGGATGAGGCTCTGAGCAACCTGATCTAGTTGAAGATGTCCCTGCTGACTGCAGGGGGGTTGGTCTAGATGGCCTTTAGAGGTCCCTTCCCACCCAACACATTCTATGATTCTATTCTATGATTCTGTGAACTTTTTTTTGGATGGAAAAGCCAGGGAGGTGTATTTCCCACTGTACAGTCACGTGTAGGTGCTGAAGAGCTTGAGTTAATGTGACTTGATGAAGGCTGCATTGAATTTGTTCAGTTGTTCTCCTGTTCTACGTTCCTCTGAAACCTTACCTGCTGCTGGTAAAATTTTGAGGTGTAACGTAACAGACTTTCAGTGTGATTTCAGCACAGAGACCATTTAAATACTCCAATCTGGGATTCTCCTACCGTGTTCCAGATACTTGTGGCTCTGTTGATAACATGCATGGATCTTAAGGTGAGGCAAGGGGAAAGAAAAAAGGCATAAATAGGAGTAAGCATGTAGGTTCATATGCAACTATAAGATCCCGATATTGAAGTATGTTATTAATTGATAAATTCATGTTTAATGAAAGCTTTAGTAAACATTCATGACAGCTATTCATGTGTGAGTTATGCTCATACACTGAAGCTCAAAAAAAAAAAATAATTTAAGGATTTAATTTTGTTTTGCCTGCACCGGAGAATAGTGCTCAACTCTGTAGACCATTAATGACTTGATTGATGCATTGATTAAATTTAGTGTATTATGCTAATACAGATCACAAAAAATCAACAGATACATCAAAATCCTCTATATTTTATCAAATGCAATTACTTTTTGTGCTCTTTTACCTGCTTCTGATATCATCTTATAGAATAATTCTGTTGAAAGAATTTGCTTTCAATAAAATTTTTAATTAAAAACATTTAGCATCACATATCAGTAATATGCTCCAGAGTATGTTTACCTTACACTTAATCAGTGTGTATGTATCCAGTAAGAAAAATCTTGATTTTCAGATCACTGGGTTTAAGCACTTCTCTATAAATTTTGAATTAAAATCTTTTTGAGTCATGAAGCATTTTTCAAGTATGTTATACTGTAAACTTTATTTTTAGTAACTGTATCAATACAATTAATAAGTTTCAGGTAGGACAGAGTAAGTGCTGTAAGCAGTAGTATGTTCCAGGTTGTACTCCCAGATGGGGGCAGCATTGCTTTAAAAAGAAAAACAAGAATTGGGCAGTGCTGGACTGGTAATTAAACTGTTCACTCTGAGGAAGTAGATAGGCTCCCAAATCAGACTAATAAATCTGTGGGTTAATAACATGTTAGTCAGATCAGCATGCCCCATAATCACTGCTGTTGATCCATTTGTCTGTCTGTACACAGTAAATTGATCTTAACCAAGGATTCATCAGAGGAAACTTTCATAAGAAAAAAAATTGAGAAAAACTAAGAAAAACAATCATGCCTCTTTCATCTTCAGTCCTAGTGGATAATTTCTCCTTAAAACTATGATGATGTTTCTAATCCTGTCGGGAAATTAATTCTTGGCATTGCAACTTTAAATGTTCTTCAAATGTCACTCTGTTTCCCCAGTATTTCATATTGCCAGTAATGGATTATGTAAAGAATTGCAAGACACAAGGCTGGTGCTGTAGAGATTGAAGGTGACTGAGCTTACTGCCAGGAGCCTGCAAAAGCATCGGCTTCTGAGCTTTGTCTCTGGTGGTGCATTTTTGGGTTTTCCATCGCAAGAGAGAATTCCTTCTCTTTCGGTCAGACAGGTGTTTATGCACACTCACTTAGCTTCTGTGTCTCAGAGGAACGCTGCAGCAGATGGAAAATCATCTTTATTAATCCTGGAAAATGGAGAATACATTGAGCAAGTGGCAGTTTGCTCAATAAAGGTGGAAAAAAAAAAAGGCAATTAAATTATATTTAGAGTGTGTTACAGGTACAGCTTAGACCAATTTCAAATTCTGGCACTTATTTGCTTTAGAACTAGATCATCATCATTTTTCTTCAGTTCATAAAGTTTAGTTGCATTGTCAGTGTTTCCATGGTGTAAAGATAAAAGCTGCAACAAAAAGTAAATGAATTTCTCAGAGCAACCAGGCAATTTTTTTTTGAAGCTTGTTTTTTTTGTGGCTAGAGCAAAAGATAGAGTGAGAGGAGACATCCCATTGCTGCTCCTGCAGAAGTGTCACATTAATTAGTCTTGAAACCTGCTGCCAATTGCTTGTTTATTTGTTAACTAGAACAATCCATTCCTGATTCAGTCTCAAAATCATAGAATTGCTTAGGTTGGAAAAGACCTTCAAGATCATCAAGTCCAACTGTTAACCCAGCACTCCCAAATCCACCATTAACCCATGTCCCTCAGCCCCACGTCTGCCCGGCTTTTAAATCCCTCCAGGGATGGCGACTCCACCACTGCCCCGGGCAGCCTCTTCCAATGCTTAATAACCCTTTCCATGAAGAAATTTTTCCAAATATCCAGCCTAAACCTCCCCTGGTGCAACTTGAGGCTGTTTCCCCTTGTCCCATGGCCTGTTCCTTGGGAGAAGAGCCCGACCCCCCCTGGCTACCCCCTCCTTTCAGGGAGCTGTAGAGAGCGAGAAGGTCTCCCCTCAGCCTCCTCTTCTCCAGGCTGAACACCCCCAGCTCCCTCAGCCGCTCCTCACCAGACTTGTGCTCCAGACCCCTCACCAGCTCCGTTGCCCTTCTCTGGACATGCTCCAGCCCCTCAATGTCTTTCTTGGAGTGAGGGGCCCAAAACTGGACACAGTATTTGAGGTGCGGCCTGTAGTTCCCCAAGTAGTTCTTCTGCCCCTTCCTGTAGATGGGCACCACATTTGCTAACTTCCAGTCAACTGGGACCTCCCCGATTAGCTGGGACTGATGATAAATGATGGAAAGTGAGGTGAGGACTCCCACCAGCTCCCTCAGTACCCTTGGGTGGGTCCCATCCACCCCCATAGACTTGTGTGCATCTAAGTGGTGTAGGAGCTTGCCTAACTACTTCCTCTTGGATTATGGGGGCTTCATTGTGCTCCCCATCCATGTCATCCAGCTCAGGGGGCTGGGTACTCAGAGAACAACTGGTCTTCCTATCAAAGACTGAGGCAAACTAGGACTTAAGTACCTCAGCCTTTTCCTCATCCTCTGTCACTATGTTTTCCCCCTGCATCCAATAAAGGATGGAGATTCTCCTTAGCCCTCCTTTTGTTGCTAATGTATTTATAGAAACATTTTTTAATTGTCTTTTATGGCAGTAGCCAGGTTAAGTTCTGGTTGGGCTTTGGCCCTTCTAATTTTCTCACTGCATAACCTCCTGACCTCCTTGTAGTCCCCCTGAGTTGTCTACCCCTTCTTCCAAAGGTCATAAACTCAGTTTGATTTCCTGAGTTCCAGCCAAAGCTTTCTCTTCAGCCAGGCCAGTCTTCTTCCCCACCAGCTCGTCTTTTGGCACAGGGGTATGGCCTGTTCCTGCGCTTGTAAGATTTCCTTATTGAAGAATGTCCAGCCTTCCTGGACTCCTTTGCCCTTCAGGACTGCCTCCCAAGGGATTCTGTCAGGCAGGCTCCTAAACAGGCCAAAGTCTGCCCTCTGGAAGTCCAAGGTGGCAGTTCTGCTCATCCCCCCTCCTTGCTTCTCCAAGAATTGAAAACTCTATCATTTCATGACTGCTATGCCCAAGACAGCCTCCAACCATGACGCCACCCACAAGTCCTCCTCTGTTCACAAACAACAGGTTCAGTGGGGCAACTTCGCTCATTGGCTCCCTCACCAGCTGTGTCAGGAAGTTTTCTTTCACACACTTCAGGAACCTCCTGGACTGTTTTCCTCTCTGCTATATTGTATTTTCAGCAGACATCTGGTAAGTCAAAGTCCCTCATGAGAACAAGGACTAGCGATTGTGAGACTTCTCCCAGCTGCCTTTAGAATATTTCATCTGTCGTCTCATCCTGGCTGGGTGGTCTGTAACAGACTCCCACCACGGTATCAGCCCTGTTGGCCTTCACCCTGATTCTTACCCATAAACAGTCAGCCTTATCGTCACCATCCTTAAGCTCTAGACAATCAAGAAGCTCTAGACAATCTAACACTCTAGACACTCCCTAACATAGAGGTCTACCCCACTGACTCTCCTTCCTGGCCTATCCCTTCTGAACAGTTTATAGTTATCCATTGCAGCACTCCAGTTGTGTGTCATCCCACTGTCTTTGGCAACTATATCATAGTTTTGCTGCTGCACAATGGCTTCAAGCTCCTCCTGTTTGTTGCCCATGTTGTGTGCATTGGTGTAGATGTGCTTCAGTTGGCCTACTGATCCTGACGTCTTTTTTGGGAGAGAAGCCCTAATTCCTACATGACCCTTCTCAGGCACCATAGAGGTTTATAACACAGAGATGTTAGGTTTCTTACAAAATGGAGGTGTGGCAATCAGATTTGCATCTTTGGTTTTATTACCAAGAATGGTAGACAAAGCCCTGTGAGAATCAATTGGTGACACTTGCTACAGAAAATGTCTTCTTTCAAGCAGGTTAACTGTCAGATATAAAATCCCCTTCTGGGATGAAAAAAAGCTGGAGAGATATACCTGTAAAACTTTGTACTTCTGTGCATAAAGTTCTTGTGGAAACGGACATAACCCAGTGTATATTGGCATAGATATATTTAAGAATGAAAAGTAAGTCTCATTTGGATGTTCAAAAGCCTGCAAAAGTGTGTTTTATCATGGGTGGAGTTGTGATTATGGCCAGTAGGAAAATTGCACGTTTGTCCTCAAACAGAGATGCCTACATTCGTAATTTTGTGTTACCACGTTCGTATGCGAAGAATCCCACCAAAGTGCTCATGGCAACCCCTTTCAGGTTTGTTATGAGCAGAGACAAGGTCAACAGAGCAAACACCCTTCTCCTTCCCCCAAAATTTTAGTGTTGATAAATTGTAAACAAGCGTCCTCACGTCAAACGCTATCTGAGAAAACTCATGTGCTCCATGTAATATTTTCATTGGCTGACTCTGAGTATTGTGCGGGTTGAGAAATGCCACCGTGTGCTTTGGGACAGCTCATGTAACAAAAGCTTGTGTCTCTCTGGTACAGCAAAGGGGACTGAGGTCTAGATAAGGTCTGAATAAGGCTGAAATCTTTCTGGATGACTGAACAAATTGACTGTTGGATCCACAGGATTGCCTGCAGCAGGTGTAAAATTACATTATGCTCAACCTTTGTGCGAGAATCGCAAGAACAGTAGTTTTGAGTTGCAATTAGGAGGAGAATAAATCAAAATACTTCCTAGGGCGAGAAAAGCTAGAGGCAGGTTGTGTAGGGAGTGTGTTCAGTTTGCTTATTTCATATCTGTGTCTGCATTGCAGCGAGAGGTATAATTACAGCATGCAAAGGCATACCTAGAGTGGTCTTTATTCAGCTCAGCTGAACCCTGATGCCTCAAGGCCATGGTAATATCGACTTTGGAAAGCGAGGGAATAGCCAAAGAGATAAGTGACTTCCTTTTTAGTGAAAATAAGACTAAAATTGCAAGAATAAGGTATTAAAATGCACATTAATATTCTTTAAAATGATACAACTGGCATTAAACTTGAGAGCCATCTCCCTAGATGGGTATCTCATGTGTACTTGTTATCCCTAATATGGCTTAATTAATAATTGCACCGTTCACATGGTCATTGTTAGAAATGTTCTCAGATTCTCAGAAATTACTTGTATACGAAAAGATGAGTCTGAAGTGATAGCATTTTTTCTTTTGCCTAATTATGGTAGACAGGCTGAGGCTGTAGGACTGGTTTAAAAACCTAATACTTTTTTTGATGTGCTGTCCTTAAGAGCAAACAAAGAGACAAGACCACTGAACTGCTTTATTTTGCATTGACTTCATCAATATGCTTAAGAAACAAAGAACTGCTGGATATATTTCAAGAGATTGTGTGGCTGTGCAGATCTGTAAAAAATAGAGGACCTAGCAGAGCACTATTACTCTACATAAGAACAATATTTTCTTGTTCTTTTCCCTTTGCATGGTAGATCTTTTAATTGGAAAAAGTAAGCTATTAAACAGAGATGGTTGTTTTGATTACTCAAAATATTCCCAATGTTTTATGCATGCAGGTTGATTGCAAATGTATCATGAGTATTTTATTTCTCAATTAATATTAGTCCATTAACTAAAATGTCTGCTTAGACATATTTTTTAAAATAGTAAACTAACTCTGGGCCTGTGCAGCTGCATTTCAATTTCTGGCATGAAATACTGTTTGCAGAATAAACATGCTTTATCAGACTTACCCTGGTGAAACTCCATTGATATTGGCCATATCGGACTGTTAAAGTCAACCAAGTTTTACTGCACATGACTGGCTCTGCAGTCATCAGTGATGAAAACTAATGTTGTGTTCTTCATGGTTCCAGGATGTGAATAATATTCACTGATGTGTACAGCAGATAGATGGAAAACCAGATCTTATTTTCAAAAAGTAAATTTGTGCAGAATGTAATTTTTTTAAACCATGTTTGCTGTTTTTCACACTCAAGGAAGCGTCTCTCTACTTTTGTTTGGTTTTTTTTTTTTGGTTTGTTTGTTTGGGTTTTTTTTCAGAAAATCTGTAATACCAAAGCATAACAAATTTTTCAGTTAAGACCAAGAAGGTTATGAGGAAATGTATATGCAAGGAAGATATCAATACCTTCATATCTTTAATTTATGGTATGCTCAGCGGTAGTAATGTATATAATTCCTGGTCGGGGAATAGCAGCAGAGTCTTAACTTCTGTCATAAAGCTTTTTGTACTCAATATACAGGGGGCTAGATCTTTGGGAATGTGGGCAGTATGTTGCATTTAGACCTTTTATTTCATCTTTAAGAAAGAAGTAGAGTTTATGTCTTTATTGTATAATTTTTTAAGCTACCAACTGATTTCCTCTTTTCATGATGTGTACAAGATACGGAGTACTGGTCCTTTCAAATGATCTCATATTTTTGGTGACAAAGTGAAACTAAATGTGTCAGAGATACAGCACGATGGTGCCATGGCATTGTGAAAACTAACAGGAAGTGAATTCAAAATAGAAAATACCAGGGAACTTCAGGCGGAACCTTTTTCATCACTATGGGCTTAATAGTGTTGGTATTAATCAGGGATGTCGGTGACTCTGATGTGTTCTGTCTCCCACTTAGGGAGAAGGTGGCATTAAGATATGGGAAATCTGGATCCATGTGAGTGACCAAACACCGACTGCTCTTCTTGGCTAGGTCTCTCCTTAACTTTATGCAAAACTTTTTGAAAAACATCTGTTTTGTCCTCACATAGAACAATGCCAACTTCTCAGCTGTGAAACCTTTTCATTGCCTGGGTATGTTTATTTTCTGACCTGCCCAGTCATTTGAGCCTTGTGATTACTTTCAGGCTCTCTCCAGGACAGCATCTCCTCTCCTGAGGGCACTGAAGATGGACCATATTCTATTGTTTCTTGTGCCTTTCTCTTTCAGTAGTGCAGGCCTGTGCCCTCGATTGTTTCTACAGTTCGTCGCATTTCCCCGCTCAGTTACTGGTGCGGAGAGCTGCTCAGTAACCTAGGCGTAATAGTCGGTTTATGTCTGGGTAAAAAAAAAAGTTGAAATGCCTACCCCCTTTACTATTACTCCCAACTACAGTCTGTATAAAGTGTTCAGTCTGACAATCTCTTTTCATGTCCCCTAGACAGCAGGCAGTAAAAGCCTCAAAAATGAGACCCTTTACTATCAGAATTTTAGTCAGCTAAACAAATGTAAATGAAAAAAGTATTTCGTAGCAGTTGGTTTTATCACACTAATGCAAGTATCCTGGGTCACTGTGGGTGAATTGTAATGTCTTAAAAGTAAAAGCTATGTGAAAATCCTAACCTGAGCAAATCTCGCTTCGACGAGGGTTTTCTTCTCTAGGCAAATCTCAGCCAAGTGTTTTCAGGAGGATTTGCTCAGGTCTAGAGCTCTTTCACCCTGCCTTGATAGAGCACATGGGAACATTGATGCTGCCTACCTGTGCTCTGTATTTTTCAGTGGTTAGTATCCATTAATTCTGCTAACTGGAAAGAAGAGTAATACCAGTTAACTTTTCACTGTGGGACAATCTCAAAATTAGGTTCTGGGAGACTTTTTGTTGACTTCAGAAGCCATGAATTTGAACCAAACTTAGTAACCCTTCATAAAGATATGTTCCACTTAAGCTCTAAA
The DNA here is from genome assembly GCF_964199755.1 of Larus michahellis. Classification (NCBI taxonomy): domain Eukaryota; kingdom Metazoa; phylum Chordata; class Aves; order Charadriiformes; family Laridae; genus Larus; species Larus michahellis. The sequence continues at coordinate 87,088,584 of NC_133900.1, read as the reverse complement.
GCGCTTTGAACTGTTTCTCATTTTGTAAGAAAAGAACTGTCTTCGAGATGTACTTTTTTGTATGTGACCAATTTCTAGCATGATAATGCATTTTTTTAACCTCAGTTTTCCTATTCTGATCTTAACCTTTCCACCTTCCTCAAGTTATAGCAAATGCTTTGCAAGACTGGAGAAGAATGGAATGAAGGTTATATTAGGACTCTCTCTTTTTTTACCCTTTTTTTGTTTTTCTTTCTTTTTTCCTTGTAAACTTTTTCCACCTAAACATGAGGAGGAACTTCTTTACCCTGAGGGTGGCAGAGCACTGGAACAGGCTGCCCAGAGAGGTGGTGGAGTCTCCAACTCTGGAGACATTCAAAACCCGCCTGGACGTGTTCCTGTGTAACCTGCTCTAGGTGACCCTGCTCTGGCAGGGGGGTTGGACTAGATGATCTCCAGAGGTCCCTTCCAACCCTATGATTCTATGATTCTGTCAACATTACCATTTTGTGGTCTAACTTGATTTAAGAGTGAGGTAGAGAGCAAATTTCCTAAGTGTCGTCTTCTCAAAGAATCTGAACCATGTCCATAGAAACCGCTCCACTAAACTATGCTTAGTGGAGTTTCTAAGAAACTAAGTTTCTCAGTTTCTTACCCAGTTTTTTACCCAGTGAACAAAAAAAAAAAAGACAACCTGAAAAACAGTCTTGAACATTACTAGCTAACATTTCTTATAGTGATAAATACCAGATGTGGAGTAGGGAATTTCTCTTACCTTTGATGGTCCTTGCTGTAGACATGCAGATGTTTAACTCGGTGGCAGTCCATGTAATGAATCATTAAACAGTTCTGGGGTCACACTGGATTTTTATGGTTTCATAAAGTATCTAATTAAGTCTCTAGTTTTTGGGGTTTTTTTTAAATGTAAATCTGTACCTCTCTCTCTGTACATATAAGAGAAAAATGGAAGACAAAACAGTCTAGCGTTCAGAAATGAGATGATTTGCTACCAAAAAAAGCGTCTATTTAAAACTACAGGATGATAGTTTCATAAATGAATGTCATGGTAGGAACATCATTATCTAAGGGCCTTCAAAATTTTATTTTATTATTTCATTTTTATTGGTGAACGTAAAAATGAGATGAATATCTTCTACATAAAGGTGTTGTCAGTGCAGATCAGACTTGTGGTAACAGTGTGTGTGACCAAGCAGAGAATACACGGTTAGCCTGAGTATAAGGATGAGAGTGCCAAAGATTCCGTACCTGTTACTTTTCAGAATCTATTTGCTTGCGTCTCATCTTCTTCGGTTGTCTTTTCTGACCCTCTGCCAGAGTCTTATTTGATGTCTCTTGTAATCGTTAATGAAAAGTCAGAAACCATTTTGCTGACTGGATGAATGATTTAGAAGGTAAAAAGCTCATATTTCCATGCTTAGGGTATTTAAAATTACTGTGACCCGACTTTGTCACATAAGAGCAAGGGACAAGCAGAAAGAGCAACCTAAAAAAACCCAAACAAACAAACCCAAACCCCCACTGTTTTTTAAGAATTTGTGAACTCTTGTGTGTCAGATTTTACCACTCAGACTCTGGCGTTTGTGTGTATGCCAAGTGTACGTACACTGGAGAGGTGAAGGCAGCCCATGTTCCTAACTAGATGTCCCTTTCCATTCTGAATCATATTGAGAATAAACATGGGTTTTTTTCTATCCTTGTGGGAATGTTCTTACAGCTGTTTGGAGACCCAGGCGAACATCTGAAGCTGTGGCTCCAGCATGCCTACCCCACCACGATAGCCCCTAAACAAAATAAAGAAGGCACTCCACGGTATTTTTTCCGATAAACCGAAATAATTGTGACTTCCCTGATAGTTCTCAAGGGCTCCAAAACCCTATTACAATCTGGTGGTTAAAAAGAAATATCCTTTATAGAATTCCACTAAGAAAGGTTTGCTGTTGTAAAAATGTAATCCTGTGTTGTTATACACATTATACAGTACTGGGAATTTTGTGTGTAATGGATCATATGCAATTGATATAATATTGTGCTGCTACTCCATGCAGCTAGGGGCAGCTAGTGTTCCTTCAATAAGCTTTGTGTGAGTAAAGTAGGTGATTTTAACAGGATCTGCTGGATGAAGCACTGTTAAGAGATAAGGAGCAAAAAAAAAAAAAAAAAAGGGAAGAAGCCTCTAGGAAAACAATTGCTAGTTGTTAGATAAAAGAATTATAGTAACAATGTTATCCATACACTTGGTGTCTGCCTAATTATTCGTAATGTTACACTCAAAGAGGAAAATGGAAGGGGAGGTAAAGCAGGCTATTACAGTAAATGTGGGGAGTTTGGAGGAATTGTTCTGTTTCCATCTTTGCTGTAGACTTCCCATGTATTGAAATCTTACTACTGCTCCATGGACTCATAGAGTCTGATAGTTTTTTACCTGAAAATGAATGTACAAGGCCTTCACGGATGTTCATTAAAAAAAAAAAATAAAGTAGGAGAGTCATATCTGTTTATTGCTTTATGCCACCACAAAATAAATGGATTAATAATATAAACAATAAAAGACTGCATGGGAAGTTTTGTTCTGGAGAAGTGTTAGAAATAATAAGAAAATTCAATTTTTCTTCAACAATTGGCTCTGAAAGCAGTCTGTCATGCCTGAGTTTTACAAGGTGCTGAGAACCTGATGTGATGTTGGATGTGCTACAATATCCACCGCCTTAGGGCTGAGCTGAAGAACGAATGTCAACTGTGATTACAGTTTTCTTGCTTTTGACAATTTGTACCAGATTTAACCTCTCCTGAAGTGTACTTCTGCATTTGCTTTTTACGTTTACGCAAAATGGACATAGTATATGTTTACAGTTGACTTTTATGAATGTTAGTTATATCTTCCATACTATCGCAATCATAGCCCAGTCCATTTTTGTTAGAAAACATAGATAAATGATCCTCTAGGAGCAGGGAAATCACATCTAGAACTGACTCCTGCTGAAGTGTCAAATGTAACTTACTTGTGCAAAAACTTAGTCCTAGAATTTGATCATGGTTCTAAATGGATTCAACTTTTTAACCTATTCAATTTCCTATATATTTCCCTATGCTAAGAGGCAGTTACTAAAGAAATTGTTAAAATGCTAATGTGAATCTGACATAAGATTGTTATGTTTTTAAACTTCTCACCATTCTGCTGGTGTCTTACAGTCAATATTACTGCAGCTGCCTCTTCTTAATGTGTGCAGGTCTTAAAGGAAAACACAGTTCTGAGGGAATTCACCCTTGGGATACAGCCTACTTAATCAGAGCCTGGAGAAATTAGAAATGGAGAGTGAAAATGCAAAAAAACACCCCAGTGTAGGTGAAGACTGGATAATTGCAGACTACATGAGGAAGCAAGTACTTGCAGACTTGGTCACTGACCGTGTCACAAAAAGACAAAATGCAATTTGATGAACCAATTTCCAGAAAGCACAGCTCTTTACTGAGTGCACACAGTTGCATATGCTAAACCAGTTATAGAGCCAGACATGTGCCTGCACGTGGCCACTGAGATACTTACCCTAATACCTAAAAGGCATTCATCATCACAGCAGAGGTCTACAGTGCGATTTCAGGGAAATTAAATGGAAAAATTGCTTGATCAGAACACATTACACTTGAATATTTTTTTTTAAATTGGCCTTGACCAGCAAATTATGACAATAGCACTTTTGCCTTTTTCTTGCTTATCTTAATTCTAGAAATAAGAGGTATCTGCATATATACAGTTGTATCACAGATGTTTTAAGTTCCTTTCTTGCTTCTTTTTCCCCTTTTCTGTACAGGCTGTGTATAAGGAAAATTGTAGTGCAATGAGCGTGTCTATTGTGATAAAGATAGTCTTTAGTGATGGTGTTGAGAACAAACATGGTAAACGTTTGTCTTTCCATCTGAATTAACTTTTTAGAATCATAGGGTTGGAAGGGACCTCTGGAGATCATCTAGTCCAACCCCCCTGCCAGAGCAGGGTCACTTAGAGCAGGTTACACAGGAACGCGTCCAGGCAGGTTTGGAATGTCTCCAGAGACGGAGACTCCCCCACCTCTCTGGGCAGCCTGTGCCAGGGCTCTGCCACCCTCACAGCAAAGAAGTTCCTCCTCATGTTTAGGTGGAACTTCCTATGCTCAAGTTGGTGCCCGTTACCTCTTGTCCTGTCCCCGGGTACCACTGAGAAGAGCCTGGCCCCATCCTCCCGACACCCCCCCGTCAGTATTTATAAGTGTTGATAAGATCCCCCCTCAGTTGTCTTTTTTCCAGACTGAAGAGACCCAAATCCCTCAGCCTTTCTTCATAAGAGAGGTGTTCCAGTCCCCCAATCATCTTGGTAGCTGTCTGCTGCACCCTCTCCAGCAGTTCCCTGTCCTTGAACTGGGGAGCCCAGAACTGGACCCAGTGCTCCAGATGTGCCCTCACCAGTGCCGAGTACAGGGGGATGATCACTTCCCTAGTCCGGCTCACCACACTATTCCTGATACAGGCCAGGATGCTGTTGGCCTTCTTGGCCACCTGGGCACACTGCTGGCTCATATTCAGCCGGCTGTCAACCAACACTCCCAAGTCCTTTTCTGTCGGGCTGCTTTCGAGCCACTCTGCCCCAATCCTGTAGCGCTGCATGGGGTTGTTGTGACCCAAGTGCAGGACCTGGCATTTGGCCTTGTTGAACCTCATACCATTGGTCTCAGCCCATCGGTCCAGCCTGTCCAGATCCCTCTGCAGAGCCAACCTACCCTCAAGCAGATCAACACGCCCGCCCAGTTTAGTGTCATCTGCGAACTTACTGAGGGTGCATTCGATCCCTTCATCCAGATCATTGATAAAGATATTAAAGAGAACCGGCCCCAGCACCGAGCCCTGGGGGACACCACTTGTGACTGGACACCAACTGGATTTAACTCCATTTACCACCACTCTCTGGGCACGGCCATCCAGCCAGTTTTTTACCCAGCTAAGAGTACACCTGTCCTGATGAACTGATGACCTTCACATTATTGTCTGATAATTAAAGCTGTGATCTAATTGACCCTCACTGCCATCACGTGGTCCTTCTGAGAAAACCATTTCTTAGTGGAGTTCCCTTGCTTAATCAAAATGGCAAGTATAGTGGATAATTCTGGACTAGAACTTACCTGAATGCGTTTAAAACTCCTTTGCTGTAGTATCGCTATACGACATCATCTTCATTAACTCTAGTGTTACTATTTTTATGTATTTGTCATCCTGAATTTACACTGGAATTACATATTCATTTTGGAAATGCAAAGCCCTCCAAAGTTTGCTATGCTTAGGAAGAGAGGTTTTTAATGCCTAAAATAAGATGGAGGCAGGTAGAATTTAGGACACACAGTGTTCAAGAAACTGGATTAGAACAGCTGATCTTACTAATGTGATTGTACTGAATCTTCTCTTGCTTTACCTCTTCTCTTACAGCTGACAGGATTCGAAACGGTGCTTTCCTTGATGCTTTCCTTACTGAGTCCACTCATGTCTTCCTCCCCTATTTTCAGTGTTTTCTCAAGGATTTAAAGAGGCGGAGAAGGGATTCATCTTTAATGACACCCTTTATTCAGAAGGCAGCACTCTATTTTCTAACTTAGGATGCCTTGCAAGAATCCTTCTTAGCTAAATTCTGAAGTGCCAGCTTTAGATTTAGTGTCAGTAGTCAGGAAAATAATTCAGAGTAAATAAACACCGTGGTACTCAGCTTGGAAGAATTCAACACTATGGATTCCAAAACAGAAGGAGGAGAGTTTCAGGATATCTGGTGTTTAGGGGGGAGTACAAGAAGGAAGAGGAAATGGAGAAATATGATGTAAAAATGACAATTGCACACTTTCAAGTGATATAAATAGCATTTCTTAATTGTAGGGAAACCAACAGGAGAGCACGAAGAGCATGATGTCTTCCCATGACTAAGCTGTTCCTAAGTGTCTTCTTTCCTGTACTAAAATGTAGTCTCAGCTAGGCAAAGGCTGTGCCTTATTTTGATTTTATAAATCACTACATTTGATTATTTAACAGCAAAAAATACAGAAAATACCCCTGAAGAGTGCTGATGTTGTTACTTTTAGTGCTTTAAAGTCTAAAGAGAGGTTCACTGCATTTTGTCCTGTATATAATCATAGAAGGGTTTGGGTTGGAAGGGACCTTAAAGCTCCCCCAGTGCCACCCCCTGCCCTGGGCAGGGACACCTCCCACCAGCCCAGGTTGCTCCAAGCCCCGTCCAACCTGGCCTTGAACCCCTCCAGGGATGGGGCAGCCACAGCTTCTCTGGGCACCCTGGGCCAGGGGCTCACCACCCTCACGGGAAATAATTTCTTCCTCATATCTAATTTAAATCTCCCCTCTTCCAGTTTAAAACTGTTACCCCTTGTCCTGTTGCTCCACTCCCTGGTAAAGAGTCCTTCCCCATCAAAGTATATGTAATGATTATCACCACTTAATGGTACCTTTCTACCTCTCTGCTAAAGCTGGGAAGAACGGAACAGTTTAGGTAACTGCGTATGAACCGTATAAAGTAAAATGAATGCTGTAGAATGAAGATTTCAATTACACATTCGAACTCTGAAGGAGGTTGATCCTACAGCCTTTTTTCAGCCCAGTAATGCCAGAAGGACCTAAAAGATACCAATCATTATGACCGGCATTGAGCAGAGCTTTTAAACACAGGCTTTGTTTTAATCCTGGGATTTTATTTACATAGTGTTTTAGAGATTGCTGTTAGTACAGAAAATAAAAGTGCAAGCACAAAGTACAGCCTGAACCTGTCCTCTATGGAGCAGGTGGGGCTGAAGGAGCTCCCTTGACTTTGTTGTACTGCCTGAGTAGATCGGCTGCCTCCAGGTGAGCGCGGCAGCCCAGGCTGGGCTATTCATCGCCATGCTGCTCTTGTAGACTGATGTGAATACGCTGATATAACAGGTTTAGTGCTAACACTTCAGCTAGCGTGCTCTGCACAGCTGGATCTTCCCTTGGACTAAGCCTTGTGGGACTGAGTTTCTGATGGTGAAGATACAAAAGCATGAAAAAAGAAATAGTTGCAGGCAAAAATATACCTTGATAAGAATGATGCAATGCCAACCACTTACATACAGTTCCAGATATTTCAGTGATTGCATCCTGACTTGCAAGAATAAAGTTCTACTCTATTTATTCTACTAAGGAAAAAAGTAAACTTCCCTATGAGAGAGACTGATTGAATCCTGTATGTGATGTATTTTATTTGGCTACCGCCACGTTTTTGATAAGGTAATCCAATTTTAAACTTGTGTGACATTCTTATATGTTCAGATGCTTGTGATGTGTCCTTAGTGACTCGACAATATACACCTGTTTGAAACTGAAAGTAGTTTTTAAATGGAAGCATTTAATCATTGTTTACATATCGTTAGAACTAGATGCAGTGTCGGGTATTTGCCACAATGGGAAATTTTAAAATATGTTAGATAGACGATGTATTAATGCCGTTGAAATTTTTGTCTAAATAAATTTTAGTTCTTGTGGCTGCAGCATGCGAGTAATGTTTCTTTGTTTCTTGCCTGTGTCAGGAAGATCTGCTGTAATAAAAAAAAATTTAAAAAAAGAAAAGAAAACATAAAAACCCTCTTAAAGGATTTTAAAAATCTGAACACATAAGAGGAACACGCTCTTTTCCTTTAACTTCTGTCGTTAACAAAGGTCTAACTTGTGGAGAAAACTTCTAGGTTTAGAAGCTTAATTTTATACCTGCATTCTAGAAAACCAGTAGGATTGTCTTGTTTTCTGTCTCTCCTTAGCAGTATTAAGGCATTTCTAAAGGGCTACATTTGCCTGTTGAGTCTATTCAACACCTGCTGGTTTGCTGTGGAGACCAAAGCAATACTGCAGGCATTCTTTTAGGACTGGGAGTATAATGCCTCGTACAACTGCCAGCGTAGCAGCAACTCGCACAAGGAGAACAGGACAGATCTGAATAGCGCCAGGAATGGTGTTTAAATCTTTCTGCCACAGCCTTTTCCTTATGAAATGGTGAGACCTGGCAGCAGAAGATAATTGATAATTCATCAGCATTCATCGCTAGAGGCAATAACATGCTCTTGTGTTCCTGATCTTAGCATTTTGAGTTTCATTGCAATCTTAGCGCATATCTCGAGGAACAAAGAATGATTTGCATGGGTGTAGTGGTGCACACGTGAGCCAGCTTCCCTACATCATATGTTGCACATGGGGTTTCTCTTTTAGCCGTCATATTTACTTATGAGAATGCCAATGAAAAGTCAAATTATTGCTAATCCCAGAAGTTTTAATAAAAAATGTTATTTATACTTTGATGCTGAGAGTCAGCTTTCTTAGTGATATAAATCAGATGGTGTTTCTTAGCTAAGAATGTGTGTCCTCATGTGACAAAATCATTGATTCAAATCCACCCTTAAAAGAATGGTGTTCCCATGGCAGTCAAGTGGGTCGGGAAGCCCATGTGTTGGTATGTACTTTGACATCGGGTTTGAAGTGTGGCTGTGCTCTGTTGTACAGCTATCAAAAAGAAACTTCTCTGACATTTCATGTTTGTAGGAATAGTTTTAAAAACAAACCGAGCCATGGTCAGCAGATCTGGAAGGACGGTGAGGGAAAGGGAAGAAATATTTTAAGGCTGAGCATCTAAAATTAGGTGCCTAATTTACCAAAAGTGAAAATTTGTAGTATAATTGACTTGCTTTCTGGAGTTACTGAGTACCCATCTGACTGTACTCAGCAAGCCCATTTTGGTGCTGGAATTGACTTTGCCTCGCTTTAGAAATACAGATGTCTTTAGGTTGGTTTGGTTGGAGGAATAATGCCATGTTTGCCAAGACTGTTTCAGGTAACAGACCGGAGCTGTTCATTTCATGCCACACTTGGCTCTGGTAAGCTGAAAAAACCGTACTGCTTTGTGTCTAGTAGTGGCAGTCCATAACGAGATATGGGCTGCTGTTAGTGATGCTAATATGTTATTGAGACTTAGGGTCTGAGGGAGCCCAAGGAGTGCTGAAGGTACCTCTTTTCAAAGCAGTACTACTCTGGTATAGCAGAAGAGAGGCGAGTTAGACGGGGAAATTCCTTCCTGTCGTCTTATATGTTAGTATATGAGCAGGAACGCCACCCAGTCATAGGAAGGAAAGCTATTTCAGACAGCCAATTGCATCGGTATCCTTGACCCTTCTGTAGTCCATCTCTTAACGCTTGTGGTGAAAGGTTATCCTCACAACAGTCATTTAATAGAAGTTATTTACTGGGGAGGAGAGAGGTCAGAAAATAACCTCATTCTTCTGTAGGGACTTTATAAAGCATTTATCATAATTATTGTCTTAACGACCTAGAAGGTCATGACCATTTTGGGTAAAATGAACAAGACGTTATCCAAAGGGACCCGACGGTAGTAGCACAGAGACTGGAATACAGATGTCTTGTCCAAGCAGGCCAAAGGCTACCCCAGGAAAGCTGGATCCAAGCATAACCCTTAATGGTAAAAAAACCCAAACCAATCCCAAAAGAATTTATTCTTCTTTTAAAATGGTAAATCCACCATCTGAGGTAAGCTGTTTCAGTGTTTATTCATTTTCACTGTTTGTTGGGAAAGCATCCACTTTTTGCAGCCTAACTCAGTTTAACTCCAGCTTGCAATTACTAGTTTTTGTATCCTTGTCAGCAAATGCTAAACACGGCATCTACCCCAAGTAACAGGTCTTTTTCTCCCCATAATTCTATATGAAGTGATAGCCACCTCACAGCCTGCTCTTGAACAGGGGAAAATGGACCCGAGTTAAAAAAACTTTTCTTGGGAGGCTTTCTGCTATGTGGTAAAAACTATGGCTTATGGGCCCATATTTCTGTTATCTTGAACAAGCATTTATTTGCCTAAGGTTTAGGCAACCAACTTTGCAAATGCTGATATGGTCCTCTTTTGTGCATTTTTGCATTATAATTTCTACAAAGGATTTTCTCCTTCCTTGAGCATGATACAGTTTGGGGTATTTTACATTTGTAAAGACTAAACCAAATTCTCCACATCATTATCTGCATTAATGAGAATGATCTGCTATGCTTTTAAAATACTTAATCTCTAAAAAAATCTTAAAAACAATTCAAGACTTAAACTCAATGTCCTTATCAGTTATTTTTCATGATCTTTTCAGTGTGGTAGTTGTGCTGTATATATGGATGTTAGAAAAAATTGAGAGGTTTGGTTAAAAGAGGCACTGGAAAACATTTCAGTTATTTAATGAAACCACACAGAAGCGATTTTAACAATCTAGCAATTTAATCTGTACTGTGAGCGCCTAGTTTGGATTAACTGGTAGCAGGAGAACCTTTGTTACTGCAATTGCAACTTGCAGTCTTCATTTGGAAACTACAGTTAATGTTCTAAAAGTTTGATATTAAAATACCATTCTCCTGCCTCTGATTGAGACAAACTCAGCATTAGCAGCATGCAGTCAACCTAAAATGTGCTCAAAAAACCAAGTCAAGCCATGCCAGAGATGATATCTGCTCCTGCTTTGACTGTGTTTTGACACGTCGTTTTCTCTGTCCTCCATTCTTGTGAGAAAGGAGACAGTGACTAATGTCCAGCCTCTGTAAGGAACAAAATATCTGGTTAAATCTAAGCAGATGAATAGTCTCACTGAAATCAGTGTGACTACTTGAGAGCTGAAAATAAATTGAGTTTAGTTCTAAGTGATTTACTTTTTTTTTTTCTATTAAATACATTGTCTATTTCTTGATATTTCTTATGCTTAAATCAGAGTAATTTTCCTTAGATAAGTGTCTCAGCAATCACTAGAGGGAAACTAAATAAAACTTGGAATTAAATTTTATAACAACATCTTATTATGGGATATTTCAGATGTTCCTGGTGAGATTTTGGAACCTCATTTGCTTGAACTTTGAAGTTATTAAAGCTGTAATTGCTTTACGGGTATAGATTTATGTGCCCAGTCCATCAAGATGCTTTTGATAATGTGTCTTAACTGTTGGAAAGAACTTCAGATGGTGAGTTGTGTGCATATCATTGGACTATTTCTAGGATCTCTACTTGAAAAGTATGAGCCTTTTGATAATAGGAGGTGTTTTTGGTCTCCTTACTAGGCCGTATATTCAAGAGATCGTCTTAAATAAAGAGGTAGACTTGCAGAAGTAATTGGCACTAATGTCTGCTAATAACTCCTAAGGTGTCATTCTTGCTGCTGTGAACATAGTTCAGTGTTTTTCCTAATTTCTTGATTTTTTTTCTGTCTAACATCTTATTCTAAATACCAATGCAGAAGTCCGCCTCAGACATATTCTTAGATTTGTTTCTTTACCTTGGCAGGAGATTCTTTAGTACTTTACTGAGTACAGTAGTGCCACAGAGCCTGGCACTGATGTGCTGCTCATCATCGTGGTGTGCCTCCAAATGGTCATTAGTTTACAACAGTTTCTGTATTATCTATTGGAAGTTTAACTTCAAGTTAGAGTTGGAAGTAGGAAGTTCTATCTTCAATGGAAGAATGGAGTCAGCCACCAAACTGCCACTTACCAAAGTAAACTCAGAGATTTTCTTAGAACGGCTGAGTTACATGAGGTCATATTTATTTTCATAAATTTTGTTTCTGACTTGTGATTATGAGATCTGCTTGTGTAACTAGACATTTATTCTCTGGCTGCCTTCCTTTTTATTGAGGAAGTAGAGCGAAGCTTGGCTGCCCCACAAAGAAACAAAGCAGGCACCAGGGCCTTAACGAAATAGAGATATGCTCACCAAAATAATAAAAAAAGTCCTTTTGCCTGTCTAGGCTATTAAATTCAGGAAAACAGTGCATAAATAGTCTTCTGCCACTATTGGCTGCCCTTTGGCAGGTTAACGAAAGTGGGTGTGAAGTTATCAGTTTAAGCAAGGAGGGAGCCTCGGGCTTGAGAGTGAGTTTCTGTTCCTGAGTGCAGGAATGGCAGCCGAAGGGCAGTTCCACAGACCTGCTTTTGGGTATCTCTGCACTGGTGGTCAACGTACTGGGAGAAAATTCTCCTTGGACTTATGTTCGCTTCTACCTAAACTTCCAAGGATAATGTGAAATGTAGTAATTTGTACTACAGGGAATACGAGGATAGATAAAGGAGTAATTTGCCATTTGTAGCAGATTAAATCGGGCTTTTAGTTCAGTCAAAACAGCTTGCAGATGAATGTTATAATCAGATTACCTGACACAGGGAGAAAAATTGAAGCTCACCAAAAGGCCTCCTCAGGTTGATTTCATGAAACAGAATTTTCAGTTTCTCCCAGTTGCTAAATGATTTCAGGTTTACAAAAAACACCCCCCCACACACATGGCTACCTCAAAGTTGTCTGTTGGAATTTAATGAAACCATTAGTATAATGCAATAGAATGATGGTGCTGCTATTCCATCAAAATCATTAAGGCATTTGGTCAACATGCAGTTAGAGTGGGGAAGAATACTTATGACAATTGTATCTTGAAAACTTAATAAAATGTTCTTGTAAAGTTATTTAGCTGAGAGTGTCTGGCAGCACAGTCATATATTTAAAAATGCTGGGTTTTGATTTTTGCTTTTTTTGCAAAAAATAGAACTTTTGTCTGCTCCTACATGCATATTTCTTATTTTACAATTTTGACTATTGAATGTCTACCTCTTTGCTTTCTTTCTTGGTTTTATAACATTGTGGTTTCTTAGTTAATCTCTGAATGCTATTTCTTCTGCTGCCACATTTCCATGGCCCATTCATGCCAACTGGCTTGAAAAGTTATCAAAACTCTTTCATTGGATGTCTTTCATAGCAGCAATCATGCCTGTCTGTTTCCTGTGTGACTATGTAATTTTATAAAAATATATTAATTCTGAACTCTTGCTACTTGCACAGCAAGCTGACAGTTTGCAAGTGACAGATCTGCTGAATAGCTTTGCAAATAGAAAAAGAATTTCAAGTATCTGTATAATTGCTTCAGAGCACCTTTCGTGTCAATGGGAGTCTTTTCATAGAGTGCCGTAATCTTTGGATCCAGCCTATATAGCCCATTAAATGCATTTAAAACATTGTAAGGGCATAATTAAGACTTGCAGTATCCCTGTATTCCTTGACAATATCTCCCTTTAAAGCTGTAACATCCTATTATCTGAAGTAGGTTCAAGTACTAGACGATCTTGACGTGCTATTCAAAATGGGTTTTGTCCTGTGGGAACAGTGGGCCAATCATGTCAAAACCCTTTATTATTAGTAGTTACAAGTGCTTTCTAAAACTGCCTCAGATGCAGTGATCTAAAAGATGAATCTGGCATCTTAAAAAGAGTCTCCCTGTTGACCGACCTTTTATAGCTCTCCCAACCAAGAACTCCTGGGATTGCAGAAGGAGTGAGTATTCAGGAGGAAACTACTACAGTTTTTTTCTGTTTTACTTTGACTGATGTCACATATGCTGAGGTCATATGCTATGGCTGTCCTGCAGTTCCAGAGGTGACAAAACCAGAGGGACACTGTTGTGAAACGAGTTTGGATTGAGTCGAGTTCAACAGATCAGGACAGGGTAGGAGAGGATGGTGCGGTAGCTCGCTTTGGTGATGGCATCACTTTGGCTGAAAATGGCGAACTCTTCTTTTGAGGGCTTTGTGCTGCAACAGGTAAAGGAAACCTCTTTAGGATTAGAAAATGCAAATATTTGTGCAAAGACTGAAAGTTCTTTGAGCCTAACATGGTTAGATCGCCTTTTAAGTAAGGCTAAAATATGGTGGTCTTTTTCTTATCCAGCTGAGTAGGCCCTTCTACAGTACACCAAGCAACTGTTCGGAGGTTGTCCTTTGTTTATGGGAACTTTTCTCTAGTCCTACAAAATACGTTCTTCCGGCCACAGGGGAATCCTCCTCTTTCTTACTGAGGTAATCCAAGTAATTTCTGCTAGGCTCTGTGGGGTTCCTCTGAATTTTTCAAGAACGCAGAGGAAAACAAAACCTGAGTTAGTCAAAGTGAGTTAAAGTCAAGACAAAACTGCAAAGCTGGTGTCGCTGACTGTTTTTTCAAGGTGGCAGCAGTTGGAGTGGTTGCGAAGGGATTGTAAAGAGCATGTTATAAACCAGTTGAAGTAAACATGGTATTTTAAAGTAAGCAGGTATAGTGATGTCAAGTTCTTGATGTGGCTAACGATTTGAAGAGGTTTGAAGGTAAGAGTGTGGTGTTTGAAATGAATGGAAACAGCAATTATTTACAAAAATAAAATTAAAAAAACCCAACAAAGAACGCCAGTTGCAAATCGGCAGTCACAACTCTCACCAGGCATCAGTTCCAAGGAGCTGCTAATGAATTATTAAACTGAACTGTGGCCCTGAAAATCGATTTTTAAAAAAAGAGTGGGGAAAATGACACCTCTTGAACAATCTGAAATAAATGTGACAGTCATCAACTTTGAAAATGTTGTGAGGCTATTAGGAAGATACAATCTGATTCATGCATTTCTACATCAATTACATGGTTTAAAGTAAATGTAAAGAGGTTCCTAATTAGTTCTTTGTGCAACTGTCAGGCTGCTTTTTACTTTATTTATTATTATGCGTTTGGTCTGTGGTAGAACACCAGTGATTACAGCTAGAAACTTAGAGTGAAGGAAATAATTTGAAATGCGCTGAATGACTTGAAAACAGTTAGGTATGTGCTAAATCGCACTTATCTTGGGACTAGGACTGGGCAAAGGACTCATGCTGAAAGTGTTTTTTCTAAATGTTTAGGTTATTTTGTGTTTGTTTTTTTTTCCATAAAACACTCAGAAAACTTTTATTAATCTGGAGAATTAAATAATAAGTTTAAATATCACTTCTTTTAGGAAACTTGGTACAACACTTTGGGCATGCATATCTCTGAAAACCAAAACACACACACACACACACACACCCCCCACTGCGTATGCCATCTCTGTTGCCTGTATGAAGTGTCTGAAATAATATTTCTGTACACAAATGTGTCACTTTCTATCTGTGTAGGTTTAATCTGAGTTTATTTTCTGTAACCTTGAAATAATAAGATAAAACATACCCCAGTGCAAGCTTTGAGTAAAAAAAAAAATAACAAAGATAAGAGTTTCTTGAGAAGACCATAGTTGCACCATCAACTGGAACAAAATTACCAGTGTGGTTCCAAAGAGAAAAGAACATCTTATTCCCCCAGGGGGACAGCTGGAGATCAAAGAGGATCCTTATCTTCACATAAAAGTCTCTGCCAGAGCACAGGCAGGCGAGCAAGTGAGGACCACCTGAGGCAGAGAGAATAATTACACGGGTATCAAGTTATGCTGCTTCTCCTCTAAAAATGATGGAAGTTACTTGAGTTCATGGGGATAGGAAGTGTGAGAAAACTCTGCAAGCAGTCACGGTAACTCTTTGCTTAATGAGTAAATAAAACTACTATGTTTTTGGAAAGGCTTGGGTTACTGTGCACATGCGCTGTAATTCTTACCTGAATGTGTCCCTACGATGTGTTAACACTGGTTGGAATTGCCTGGCATGTGGAATTTAATAAAAGAGATAATTGTAATCCCGTGGCTCCTCTGCCAGGAGAAGCACTGAGTAGTTCTTAAAAAAGCAAAGCACAGAATCCCACGCTTGTCACGGAGGGGAGTACTAATGCACAGCTTTCCCTGTAACTACGGTGTCCTTTGAACTCAGGTAACACGATGCTTGTGATGAGTTTGTTTGTTCTAAAGCCGTTAGAGAAGCCACAGAGAATATCAATACACCAGGACTTAGCTCTAAAATGAATTGAATGGAACAAAAATTTCTGGCTAGTGTTTAACTAGCATGGGTTCGATCTCCTTTCACAAAGCAGTGTAGTGATGAACATCTCAGCTGAGGTGATAACATTTCAGTTTCTTTGAGTTTTCCAATGTTAGGACTAGAGGAATTGTTTTATCTTTCCGGGGAAAAAAATGTCCACTGTCAGTTAAAAAGCTGCCTCCTCCTCCTACCAGGTATAAAAGCCTGCACTGAGAGAGCAAGAAAGGCCAGGCCTTGTCCTGTGCATTCTCTTTCCAGTGTTTACTTTTCCAGTCACTTTCAGTAAATCTAAATTATTATTTTTTTAGATGAAAGCCAGTTGTATTTTAGGAAAATAAGAAACTTTAAATACCATTGAAAAAGTATTTTATTTCTAAGATTGTAGCTGAAGTTGTCAGGCCAACTGGTGAGCTTACAACGCCTTTGACTTCATTAGGCTTTCTCGATAGCGTGGCTCGTAACAGCTCGTTATGCACTGAGCCGCTTGTGCTGCACGTTCATCAGTGGGGTGCAGGTGCCCAGCTGTGCGGAGTCTATAGGAATGAGGACTAAGGATGCTGTGTTTTCTACCTACTAGTTCTGTATTCCCAGATATCCAGGTTTTAGATGTACCTACTACTTAAATTAGTGTGTGGTACTCATAACATTTGCTTTATATACCGTTATTACTGTATAAATCTATATTACAACACTTCAGTTTTCTATAAATAGCTATGTCCTGTGGTTAAAAGAGCAGATACAATGCCTTAACTGTGATTTTTGTTCTGCTTAAAAAAAAATGTGAAAGATGAATAACTGATTTCAGGTTCCATGTAGTTGCTTATAATTGCTCTGTAAATAAAAATAATCCCTTCCTTTAAAATATTCTTTTTCTCAACTGTGGTCTTTGCAGCCAAGCACTACATCTTATTTTTATTTGTTCCATGCTGTACAAGCTTTAATTTCTTGGGAAAGACATTTCTGTTTTGCTGTGTTCTTCAGTGAGTTCTACAGATGATCCATGAGATAGAACAAGGAAAAGGGTGAGGGTCATGTTTCTTCTTCTTTGAAAAAGTAAATTAGGGATGGAAAAAATATGGACATATGTACAAGGTTATGTGATATGTGAGAAACGTGCATAATTCATTGGGAAATGTTATAACAGAAAGGATATACAGATATGGCTTTTAGTTGCACCAACAGCTCCACAGGTAAACTTGGATTAAATTTCCTTGTGCTGGGCCAAAGCTGCCAGGATTCATAGCCTTCACCTTGCCTGGAACATGGGGCAGCACTGCAGTCTACAAAGAGAATAAAAACTCTCCAAAGTCATTGCCTGCAAGTCCCTGTTTTTTCACATTTCAGGTTGTGTAATTTAAACAATCTCAAGCGTGTTTTCTGAAACGGAATGTTTGCAGTTCAGTTGTAGTCATGTCTGGGGTAGCTTAGAGGATTGCCCATCAGACCTCCTCCTCCTTGCTTGTCTTTGACTAGGGCTGCTCGGATTCATCTCTTACTTTTCAATAGCAGGTGTTGGGTTCTTTTTGATGAAAACAAGCAACAAAGCAAACCATAAGCCTTACAGACTTTTTTTTTTCCTTCCGTGTGTGGTAGCAAAAAATCTCAAATTTAATTGAGTGTTTTAAAATACAACGTGGTTTCTGAGAATTGTTTGGGTTTGTTGCAGGGAAGACTTGGTCCGTCCTCTACAAACTGCAGCTGAGAGCTCTGACTCTCAACTGGTGCAAATCAAAGTGCTTCGCTGAATTTCATAGGGCTTTCCTCACCAACTCCAATATCGCCCAACTCCTGTCTCAGGAATTACTAACAAAGTATTAAGAAAAGCCCACCTCAACATGTTTTTTCCTCCCCCCCATCTCCTGTACTTGCTGCAATAGAAATAAATCTAAACCCTTTTTAAAGCAGGGTCATTTAAGTTCCTCAACACAAGGTAATAAAATCCTTTACAGGCTTCTTCCAATATCACCAGTGCAAAACTTCTTTCTTGGTAATCGAGCTCCATTGTGCTTCTACAGAGACAGGAATATAGGTTGATAACTGCGAAGGTCTGAAAGAAGAATTTTGCTTGGAGTAGATGAAGAAGTTAACTAAAACCGTGCAAAAAATGTTCCATTGTTTTAATTATCTTTGTGGTTTGGTGGTGGATATTGCCCAAAGTCCAGTAGAAACTCCGCAGTAGGCAATTTTATTCACATCATACAATATATATGGAACTTCTTCCTTCTGTCTTTTAAATTATTTTTAACTTGTCTCTGGGAGTTGTGTTAGAGAGATGAAAATATATGTTATTTATTCAAGTTTTCAGCTAGGTACGTCTACACTGCACTGATGACGTGTTTGCTTTTGTTGTGTTAATCTGCTAGTCATTGCAGGCAGAACTTTCCCTGTCCTGACTTTCCTCTCTCCCGGACGACTCAGAATGAGCAAGCACATCTCTTCTCCAGGCAGAAGGTCCTGCTGTGAACTAGCTGGACAGCCTGGATGTCACTCTGCAGGCTGCAGTGTCCATCTCAGCACTCCTGAGAGGACGAAAGTAGCTATTCTTACATCTGCTGTTGGCAATATGTGCCAGCACAGCTTCTTTTGCCCTTTCCTATGGAAGTTATTTTTGGTTATTTTTCTTTCACTGCACTGGGAAGAACATAGACATGAAATTTCATCTGAGATGCCTGAAAGCTGAATTCGACGTGTCTAAATATGCAGCGGGTGGATGGAAATTTTCATTGGAAATGAAATTTTCCATAGGTCCTTCTGACACAAGATATAAGTATATTTTGAAGCTAAATGTTGTGATCTGGAGTGCAACTATGGCACGCAGAATTGTAATTTGGATGATGATTTTTAAGAGGAAAATTGTGGTGAAGGCTCCAAGTTCGATCCTTTTGGTTTATGCAATGGAAACGTTCTTCTCAGAGCTGCTGTCTTCCCTGGTTCTCAAGGCTATTAAAAGGCAGAAGGAAGTAGGCAGTGTCTTAATGACTGTTCAGAGGTTACTGTATGTTGTGTACATATATACACCTATACACACTCTTTCTCAACAAACTCCTGCGTGAATTTTCAGTACTGTGGTACCAGAATATGTGTTATCATAACCTTGCCTGCGTGTCTTCACCTCTGTGGCCTTTCTACCTCTGACGTTTCTCAGTACTGCAATATGCAGTTCGGAGTGGCAGACAGTGAGACGAGGCGCCTTCTCTGCTCTGTTTTAGCTTTCCTTTGCTTCCCATTCCAATTCAATGTATAGTATATCAGCTGTGATACAGAAATATCCAAGGCTCCTTTTTTTGAGGGTGTGTGTTATCAACTGCAACTGCAGTACCAAGGGACTACCCACTAAGGCAAGTTCTTGAGGCAGTTCGCTGATTGTAATTATTGAAAATAAAACGAGTCATGTGTGTTTGTCATTTTTCACCTTGTGTTTTGATGTACCCAGGATCATTTTTCCTGGCTAGATTATAGAAAAAGGATGATTAGTCTGCCTTCGTAACAGGATACACAGAAGTTGCATTCCCCCGGTGTGTCCTAGGTAATATTACTTACAAAAATGATCAATATTACCTTTAGAATTGCCAATGACAGAAAATCAGCTGTTTGTTTTGGAAACCGTCCTAGAAGTCTATGCTCTTAAATGTCTGGATCGGTGTGTCTAGTGAAAATTTTTGTCTACTGTGTTGTAGAGTTCCCTGTCAAAGTTTTCTTCCGCATTTTTTTTAGTTTTTCCTTAACTAGCTTTTCGGTTGTTCTCCCGGTGTCTTCTGCACCACCTGTTTTCTGGTACTGGAATTGTTCCTTGTGGTTCATCTCTGAATCCTTTCTAACTTACGAACTTTAACACTGTAAGATACGTTATTCCAGTACCGGTCATGTTGTAATAGTTTCCTCACCACTCTGACTCGATTCCTGTGCTTGCGCATGCACAGACCACAGTAATCTGGTGGTGAAAAGACTGGTCAGTTGCCTTCTCATTGTCTGATGGAAGATGTTGGTGTCTCCTTCACATCTGTTCAACTGAAAAAAAAAAAATTCTTCCCAGAAAGAGTGGTCAGACACCGGAACAGGCTGCCCAGGGAGGTGGTGGAGTCACCATCCCTGGATGTGTGTGAGAGTCGTTTAGATGTGGTTTTGGGGGATGTGGTGTAGGGGAGAACTTTGTAGAGTGGGGTTGATGGTTGGACCCGATGACCCCAGGGGTCTTTTCCAAACTAAATGATTCTATGATTCTATTTAGTTACAACCACATGATTACTAAAGTTAGCACAGTTATCCACGGGCTTAAACATCTGCAGGATCTGGGCATTTGCCCTGCTCCCCTCTCCTCTGAAGAATATGGCTTTGTAGTATTTGAAGTACCGTACTTTTTTTTTTTCCTTTAA
This sequence comes from Larus michahellis, assembly GCF_964199755.1. Taxonomy (NCBI): domain Eukaryota; kingdom Metazoa; phylum Chordata; class Aves; order Charadriiformes; family Laridae; genus Larus; species Larus michahellis. The sequence continues at coordinate 87,068,425 of NC_133900.1, read as the reverse complement.
GCTCTGTTTTTGTTTCTAGCTTTATTCTTTTCCACTTCTAGTCATAAATTCCTTTTCCCAGATTCTCCTTGACCCTCAGCATTTTTCATTTATGGGCTTTCTAGTTTCTTCTTGACTAATCATCTTGTCTTTTGTAATAGCCTGAAGAATTTTAGCCAAAATGCCATTTTTAATCTCATTTTCTCTTTCCAGCATGCGTTTTAGTAATCCTCTTTTCTTATACTACTTGCAATTAATGTATCCCATTAGTGTCCCAGACTATCAATGTTTCATTTGCTCAAAGGATTAATGTTGAAAAATGTATTAGCACTAATACATAGTAAATGAGAGGGATTCCACTTATGCCTTTGACTTCAGCATGCTCACTGGAAATGAGGATGCTGGCTCTACCTGGAGTCCTAGCTTGAATGCGTATAAAACATAAACTAGGACTGTTTCTTTGTAGATGGATTCTCTCAAATGTTTGCTAAAACTCATTTCCAGCAGCAGTCAATCTTCTCTGTTGAGAATCCTCTCTGGTTGTGCACCACGTGCTTTATGCTGATAGTCTTTGCCAAATCAGCCTGCAGAAGCAAAAGTTAACAGTAATTGATGAACTATATTGTGTTGAGTTACCTTTATAGCTATAGTTTTGAGAGTAAAGCAGAGTACAAAAAATAGCTTTCTGGTGTCTTTGGGCGTCTTCAGTTCTGGCCAGTCGTTGGCAGGAGCAAGACAAGCCTTCGTAGGGATTATGCATTGTAAGAACGGTTTGCTGTGGAGAAGTCAGGCACCCAAAGCGCATCCTTGTCCAAGCAGGTTTGAGCCAGTTCTCTACCTTCTTGAGAACTACATTACAAGATGTCAGCGTAATTTGTTTCCTGGTCTAGATTGAATATACACACACACACACACTCATTGTCACATGTCTTCCATTGATCTAACAGATATTTTGGATGCCAGCGTAAAACAATAAATTAGCTTAATCTGTGCTTGTGTCTTACCTGTGGCCATTACTGTTTTTCCCAACCCACAAGGACAACACACTATTTAGGCAATTGCTATTTTTTTTCTGGGCTAACCAAACACTGAAGTGTAAGGATTTTTACTACTCATTGTATTATATTTATACTGTAGGAATGTCTTGAAATTGATGCATTCTTTGTTATGCTTTGTTGCGGACAGAATCAGTGTCTTTTACAGTAGAAGCAGGCCCTACTGTTGATAGTGACCCGGACTTTGCCGGAATTTAAATGGCATTTCCTTCCTGCCATTTCTTGGACTCTGTTGATGAATATGCCAGTGCAGTTCCAGTTTCATAAACTGTTCAGCTTATAGTCGATTATAAATGAAATTAACTTGAACTGCATGAATTTTGACAACAGTTTGCTTGGGTTTGTAGTTGTACATTTCTGAAAGACAGCTTCCTAATTAAAATATGGACTTTATTTGTAAAATGTTTGTTTCATTCCTGCTTACCATATATGCATGGGAAAGAAGGAGGATCCAGGCAACCACAGGCTGGTCAGCCTCACCTCAGTCCCTGGGAAGAGGATGGCTTGGGGAATATTATCAATTTGTATAAATACCCGATGGGAGGAAGCAAAGAAGGTGCATCCGGGCTCTTCTCAGTGACAGGACAAGAGACAATGGGCACAAACTGAAATACAGGAAATTTGAAAGAAAAAGGTGATCAAACATTGGAGCAAGTTGCCCAGACAGCTCGTGTAATCTCCATCCTTGCAGATACTCAAAACACAACTGTGTGCAGTCCTGATCTCCTGTGGTGGCTTACCCTGGTTTGAGCAGGTGGTGTTAGAGCAGATGAGTAGATGATCGTAATGGAATGAAGCCGTGTCAGGGGAAGTTCAGATTGGACATCAGGAAAAAGTTCTTCTCCGAGAGGGTGGTCAGTCCCTGGAACAGGTTCCCAGGGAAGTAGTCACGGCACCAAACCTGTCAGAGCTCAAGAAGCCTCTGGACGATGGTCTTAGTTATAAGGTTTAGTGTTGGGCAGTCCTGTGAGGAGCAGGGAGTTGGACTTGGTGATCCTTATGGGTCCCTTCCAACTTGAGATGCTCTATGATTCTGTGGTCTCCAGCTGACCCTTCCAAGCTCAGGGATTCTGGAATTCTGTAGTTGTTCCTATGATGTAGACAAGACATTTGAAGTGGATTTTTTATAACTGATGAATCCTTAGTGTGGATAAGTAGATTAGCAAGTGTGAACAGAAGCAGTGGGAGACAACCTCCTGGTGCTGTAGTAACAGAGTTCATTCTGTGAAGGATGAGAGCCCTGGTGCACCAGGATGATTTTTTCAGTCGCTTGTGTTGCCTGCATGATCTAGTTTAGACTGGAAATAGGAAACAGTTGCTTCCTTTTGTCATATGCCTCTTTCTGCCTGACTTTTAACATCAGTTCTCTCAAAAAACAACCCTCAACTAGAATATTTGAGGTTCTTGTGCTTCAGTGGTCATAAACGGTCTGTACAATGTCATTAAAAAGAATAAGTTGCTTACAGGTGAAGACATGGTTGACATCAGGCAGTAGATACCCTTAACATTTAGAAGACATTTCAAACTGTATCCAAAAGGAGTCCAGTCAGGGTCTGAATTGTGTTTTAGCCTTATAACTTTATTCTTACGTATGAGGATTGAGAGTGGCCAGATGGGCAGTTTCAACCATAACACCCGCGTACAAGGTGATCTAATTCTGCAAGCCGGTGAAGGTGGTGTAAGTAGCAGAGCTGAATGGAAAATGAAAATAGGAAAATTCGGGAGCAGGTCAGAAAAGTGGCTTTGATTTTTAAAATTATTATTGATGTTATTAATTGATGGTTGTGTCTCTTCCCAGCAGGTATTGTTGAGAAGAGTGTGCTCCTCTGTCACGCAGAGGAAGGAAGATGTATTGTTGCCATCACGTGTGATTTTAAAAAGTACCTGCATTTAGGAAAGAAGAAAGAATTCAGAGGAAGATTGAAAGGTACTTATTCTCCAAAGTTTATACGCATCTTAAGTTTACATGCTTTCAAAGATGTTCGTTGGCTTCACAGAGCATGAAAGCATGTGCATGAGTGTTTCGTTCTCTGAGATTGAAAACTGAGGTGGTGCCTTCGTTCAACCATTAGCTAAGCTGCTAAGGCATGTGACAGGGCTATTCCTTCTTTTCTCTCAGTTACCAATACTTGATGCTTTTCCTTGTTCATAAATATTTACTGCAGAATTGTTTCTTAAATAAACTTGAGATAGGCAAGACCTTTGCTCTTCAGTGAATGCCATGATATATAATTTTGGGGAGCAGATTCTCAGCAAGTTTTAGGTTTTGTGTCTGGCTGGATTTCATAGACAAGTACCACTTTCCGTATGTTGGGAATTTGGACTTTTCTTAGTATTCTACACACTGTTTGAATGATTTCCAAGCCCTTCCGCTCACAGATTTCAAAGTTGGCTTGGGTGTGCAAAGAAGTCGTTTGGATCCTCTTCAGAACAAGGACATTATGTGACATACAGAGTATTCTAGATAGTATTGTTGAGTATTCTTGTAGATGAGTCCTTTGTTTTGTCAGTCTTTCAGTGAGTTACATTAAATAAAAATCTTCAGTGAGTTAATCTATTATCTTGCAAAATGACTTGTTTTATGAATGTAACCCCATTACTTAATAAGAAATAATTTTATGCCAACCTCAATGTGCAGATTGTTACAGATCTTGCAGTTGCCACTAATTATCCGATACAAAGATAGTGCAGAATTTATGGGTGTTGATGCAAGCTGTTAACTGGGTGTTAAGGCAATGTTGTTTCATATTGTTCAATTAGTGGTATGTTGACATTGGAAAATAATTGAAACAATTTGGAGGTCACTTTTAATGGTCAGTTACTGTCTCTTGTCTTAACTCATTCCTTGAATAAAAGTTGACATCATTTTCTGAAGCAATACAATATCCTTAAATCACTGTGATTGTTCTTGTTATCACTATTGTCCAATTAGCATTTGATTTTTTTCCCTTAGATATGTTAAATGCCCTAGTTTTCATTTAAGACTTCTGTTGCTTTTCCCATTTCTGCTTTAATTTTTCTCTCCCTCCGTTAAACCTTCTTTTGTAAACTCTGTTTTGAATACAGCCCATTATGACTTGCATCTGGTATAATTGCCAAGCCACTCTCCATGATATTTTTGAAAAGCCATGGCGGTCAGGTGAAGCCCATGGTGAATGGAAAAAGGGAAACATTGCACCCATTTTTAAAAAGGGTAGAAAAGAGTGCTTAACGCTTACATAGAAATGCTGCAGAAATTCATCTTCATGGTGACTAAGTTGTTTTCTGGACCTTGCTGCAAAGGGGTGTACAGTAAAAACACTTCTTTCCCTGACATGCTGCCTCTTCTTAATTGACGTCAGGAAATCAAGCACTTCCAGGAAGTGGGACGAGGCAAGCCTAAATTAAATTTGTCATTTATTTCTGGTATTACGTTAAAAGCTTGTATTGATCTCTCTCGAAGGACTGATATTTAAAGGGAAAACTAAACAGTTAATGGCATTACTGAATTAACTAATATGGAAAGATAATGGTTTGTATTATCTGCAATCTCGATTACAGGAAAAGAGTAGTTCTAACATTTTGTATCTATCTATTTATGATAAGAAGCAAAGTCCATTTTTTCCCCTCCATTTTTTTTCCACTACAGGAGAAGTGATTTTTTTTGTTGTTGGTGTTGTAGTCCTTTCTCTACCTTGTCAATATTGATTAGAATTATTTTATGGTAACTCTTGTATCAGCAGGTTCAAATGGGGTCAGTATCCTTCTGTGTTTCTTCCTTACACGTACGGTGGCAGAGAGAACGCATCTGATAGAGAATTTAGATTTCCAGGCATAGTGATAACGGTATGTAGCGGAATTTTGTTTGTAGGTATTAATCTAAACCAGAGAATTTGTTCAGTGTTGGCCAGTGTTCAGTTTGTATCAGAATCAGGATTACACCCAGTCCTCCTCACTCTGAATGTATTACCGTTGCTGCAGTATTTTTAACTTTCTTACTTAAAATACATGTGTGTATGCATTCACACATGTGTGAACAGACATGCTTGCATTTCAAAACAATACAATTCCCAAGACATTTGATAATAAAGGCAAAAAATTATTCCTACTGGTATATGGTTTTTGGACAAGAGTGACGTGGAGTAAACAGACGTAACAGAACCTGACAGCTCAGGCTCGTTCTCTGTGGCGTGTAGCTGCAGGGGGGGGAGGGTTCTGCTTCTCTGCTCCGCTCTGTGAGACCCCCCTGCAGCGCTGCCTCCAGCTCTGGGGCACCAACAGCAGAAGGACACGGAGCTGTTGGAGCGGGGCCAGAGGAGGCCCCGGAGATGCTGGGAGGGCTGGAGCCCCTCTGCTGCGAGGACAGGCTGAGAGAGCTGGGGGGGTTCAGCCTGGAGAAGAGAAGGCTCCGGGGAGACCTTCCAGGCCCTAAAGGGGCTCCAGGAAAGATAGGGACAAATATTGTAGCAGGGCCTGTTGTGATAGGATGAGGGGTAATGGCTTCAAACTAAAAGAGGGAAGATTTAGACTAGACATAAGGAAGGTATTTTTTACAATAAGGGTGGTGAAGCACTGGCCCAGGTTGCCCAGAGAGGTTGTAGGTGCCACATCCCTGGAAGCACTCCAGGCCAGGTTGAACGGGGCTTTGAGCAACCTGATCTAGTGGGAGGTGTCCCTGCCCATGGCAGGGGGTTGGAACTAGATGATGTTTAAGGTCCCTTCCCACCCAAACCATTCTGTGATTCTCTTTCACGAGTCCTTTGAGAAATTGCAGGCCTACTGAACCTGATGGCTGTTATAGCTGTACGAAAGCACAACCACTGGTTTGTGTAGCACAGAACCTATTCTGAATTGCAGAAAAGATGAGAATCAGACACATCAACATTTGAGTTTACAGTTCACATGTTACAGCTATTGAGACTGGCTTGTTTTCATCTTAAATTTCTGTACAGTTGATTTATAACAATTTATTTTCCAGGTGCTGGTAATTTACCCTGAAAGTCTGTTCTCCCACTTGTCTTAGTTAAGTGTTCCACTATAAATAGTTGATATTTTGTTTGGTAGGCATAAATGAGCAAATCTATTCGCGAATTCTTCTTATACAAAAATCATCTATAAAAAAAGCTACATTTATTACATGTGCGCTTTTCACTTACTGCTTATGTCAGGACAGTTTCATGGCAGAGAATTCAACCAAGAACACATTAAAATGTTTATAGGATTACATGTAGTGCTTATAGAATGTAATGTGCTACTTACATTCCTGTAAAAGTTAAAGATTATAAACAAGCTTTTAAGTTCTTGATACCCAGGCTGTTGGTAGATATAAATTCTTTCAGATTTTGGCAAGTGTAGTTTGATCTTTGTGACAAATGTGGTGTAAATGGCTTTCACGAGGGAGGTCAAGAAGTTCCCATGTCCTGCTGTATCCTGGCCGTAGACAGAACCTTCTCTACCGTCAGTTATTGAACATTATTGAATGTACTCCGGTATGTTTTAATAACTTTCCAGAGCCACACTTAACAAATCAGATTCTTCTTTCTTCCAGCCCATTTATTAATGGTCTAACCAAGCTGCAGGATTGCGTCTTCTCCATGAATATTTTCCATTGTATTTGTCCAATGTCCAGATCAAAAGTTGACTGTATATGTTAATGGTTTGCCCTAAAGGGTTTAGAGACTGGATGAGCAATAGCAGCCATTCTATTAGATGTAGGAAAAGTGAACAAATACAAACTTTCCTCTTTCTTTTCTATTTCACATTGGTGGGACGGGATGGGATATGTAGTTTCTGTTCTGCAGCTTACATGGACTTCGCGCCTGTTACTCTGGCAACCACAACCATAGTCTAAAGAGGCTTCGTGTGAGCTGGATGCAGGGAGAGAGAAAGAGAGGCTAGGAAGTTGCAAGCATTCTCTTCTTTACAGGAAAAAGAGACCCAAACTCTCCTAGTATTCCAAAATACCCATGGCCTCCATTTACAATAGTTCCCAAAGGCCTTAGAAGTCTGAAGTTTGGACGTTGTCCTACATTATTACAGATATAATCAGGTATTGGTTCTAATACTTCAGATGTCTGCGAACAGTAATTTGGACAAAATAAAACAAAACATCCTTGATTACATGATCTGAATACATTTGAATAAAGATACTCTAACCTTGCAGTTGAGTTATTGCACAAAAATCTTAGTATCTGTACAGCACTAAAAATGCTATTTTTCAAACATCAAAGTAAAGCTTGAGGCTAAAAGACCTCTTGCTTATTTCCAATTTATATCCACATGCCTTCCTGACTCTTACAGTAAGAAACACTATATTGCTCCATCCCTGTGGCTCTCTGGTAATTTATTTACCTGGGGAAGATCTGCTTTTAGATGCAGCATCTGGTTTTCAAAGATTTCCTGCTCTTCGCCAGCTGAATTGACTGAAGTAGAAGGAGGTCAAGTCTCTTGCCTGAGGTCACACATTCAATGAATGCCCGAGCTTGGATTTTAAGTTAGATCTGGAGTATTCGCTCTTGGTTCTTCACTGCTTGTAATAAATACTTATGTTTAAATGTCAGGTGTATTTGGGAATAATCAATCTGTATTATATGCAAGCAGAAAATTATAATGCTTAACCTGGTACTTCTGAGTACATACATAGTTCTTGCAAATATGATCTGTCAAAGCAGCTACAAAGCAGGAAAAGGGCGGAGAATTTTATGTAAACGTACCTAAAGCAATTAAAAAATACTGTAAACTGGTAAATGAGGACACACTTTTTTTTTTAAATTAGATAATTATGCGTGTTAATGGCAAATCTAGCACAATGCTATTTCCTTTAATGGTAATCAGGTGAGAAGAAAATGTGTTCTTCATCCCTGTTCTCAATAGTAATTTTTATAATCTTTATAGGAACCTGAATTACAGGACCTTGGACCTCTGTGTAGCACTTTCCTGATATTCTACTTGCATAATTCTTTTTTTTAATTAATCTTTATGTAAGAAGTTATATATCAGGAATTGGAAAAATCAAGTCTTTACATGATTGTATTGCAAAACATTAGATTAAGGGCATGGAAAAATAAGTTTATAGTTCAAAGATATGAAAATGTTTGTCATAGATGCAATATAACTTGCAAAAATGTTTTTTTACCTGTTTTTTCTGTGGGAAAATAAAAATGTGTGTCTACAGAGATGCTTTATTCAATTTGGAAAAAAGCCGTTGATATTGACAGTGGGACTGTTTATGTCTGAACTCAAGTAAATTCTGAAATACTGTTTCAACCTAAAACCTGAAATATTTCTCACTGTTTTGAATTTTTCCAGTTGAAAAAGTACTGCTGTAGTTTTGTGCCATTATGAGTGCAGTTTGTAGATGGAAACAGTTCATCTGAAGACTCTCTTTTCTGGCTACTGTGAAGTTGGATGGTCATAGAGCACGTAGGAGAGTAGCTGAAATGACAGTCCAGTCTAAAAGGAGTAGGAATAATTATGCTCCCAAGTCTTCCTGAAATGCGCCTCACAGCCGGTCAGCAATAGCAGTTATCCGTGATAGTCGTTAAGCAGCTGGGAGTGTAACCAGTCCTCTCCTGTCACGCAGAGGCTGAAAGCGGAGAGAAGCTGGGTCAGTCAGGAAGAGAGACACAATTCAATGGAAACAGCAGAAAGCCTCGACAGGAATTATCTTGACCCATGACACTTTTTTATTTCCTTTACCTTTCTGACCTTATTTCTGGAGATGATGAAAAGGGCCATAAGAAGAACTGTACAAGAAGTTTTATCTTCTTTTCTTGGCTGTGGAAACAGTGTCATGTTCAGAGTCCTTTAAGCACGGAAACAGAGGCTGGAAAGATGTGGGCAGAAGTCGTTGTTTGTGTAATCAGGAGGAAAGCTGTACGTTTTCCCTGCTGCACTTCATCTGACCACGGGCTCTCTGACGGTGTATGTTTTTACTGTGGCCCTGTTGAAGGACTGTAGCGTGAAACAAGCTGTTGCGGCATATAGTTAATTTCCTTGCATGGATTTAAAATGCAAAAATGAAAAAGTTACGGCCAAGTTATTGATGGAATAGTTAGGCTAGTTAGGAAGAGACTTTTAAAAAAAATTCTGTATTTAACAGCGAGAACAGCTTTTTTTCTTGGCATCAGTATTGTTTAGAAGAGATGTTTTTTTCGACACATCATTACTTTATAGAATCTTTCCAATTAATTTCAGATAGACTTCCTCATTATCACTTTCCTGGAAATGCTTAAATTTATAGCAGAGCATTTAGTAAATGGCATTTAGTAAACAAGAGAGCTAGCACTTGAGGTAGAAAGTCATTAGCTTGGCAAAGTTAAAAATCTATTAGGTCATTCAGAAGGGAAGTACAAGTTTTCCCGGTATCTTCATTTGGACACAACTTGGAAATATTTTCAGCCTTTTTACATCATCACATTTGGACTCTGCTCTCCAGCAATGACAGGAGATCCGTGGTTCTACTTGTAGGGGTGAAGCTGGAAGTGAGATAAGCATCGTAAAAAGCAATGAGCAGAACAAATAAATGAGTGCTGTTAGTTAAAAATGACAGTCAAGTTACAAAAAAATGCATTACTCAGATACTTCAAACATTTTGAAAAAGATGTTTTAAGTGTATAAGAATGTTGTATTGTTTTGAAGTTACAATTAATAGTCTATTGCAAAACATTGACTGCCTCTGTACTGCCGCGATGAAGATACAACCTATAAAATGGTGTTGACTTCAAGCGTGAGTGGACTCGGACCCTTTTAACAGTGAAACTTTCAGTAAATACAGTGTATAGATTCAAATACTGTATTTACACTTATACACAATAGTCTATATTGGCATTTTTTGAAGAACTCCATTTGGGGGTGTATTTTGCAATTGCTGCTTTTTTAAGGTCGCTGCAAGTTTTTGAAGCTTTCTATACAAAGTTTACTTAACAAGAAGTCTCTTCCTTTGCTGCTTCAAATACAGAAAACCCATATGCTCTGGAGGGATGCCAGGAGTGGCTGGAAATGCCCACCTGCAGTGAATGCGTGCTCCATGGCTGAAGCTCACACAGCAGTACCAAGCTCTTGCTGGGCAGTGATGTTCTGCTTAAAGGAAGTACAGTGGAGACCAGCGCAAGCTGCAAAATCTACTTGAACGATGGAAAAAAGACTAGTTAGCGTTCTCTTATCACGGCGACAGTGACAGCAGGTATCGATCAGCTTTTGGTTATGTCGGTGAAAACTGGTCCTGTAGCCGAAGGCATGACCAAGCCCTAGCGAACTCTCCCAGATCTGCTCTGTTCTTAGAGGTGTGACCTGCCATGAAGTAGTCGCAGCTCAGCTGAAAACCTTTTGTGATGTTTGCTAGGAAGTGTAAGCAGTCCGAGAAGTGTCGAGTGCTGCTGCTAGGCTGAATGAGTCAGAAAGCTGATGGATCTTCTCCTGCACGTTGGTGGATTTCCACCTGTTTGTTATTCAGCAGGTTGCACCAACGGAGATGTGCCCATCCTCATAAAATGCACAGTGGTGAGTAAAAGCTCTGGGCTGGAGGAGTACAAATATTACACTGTCCTGCATAATATTACTAAACAGAAGGTTCATAGCTTTCCTTTTCACTGTCTGCTTCTTGAAATGTTATTCTTATCCCTCCATCTTCTCATTCTGGCGTGTATTTAAACTTCTGGGGCATTATAGAATAGTGCGTCCTAGTCCCTTTTTCCTTTAAAATTCTTTGCTCTCTCAACACAGTAAGAGGGTGTGCTTTTGAGAGCTGTTTTTGTTGGCATTTTTTGCAGCACGCTCAATATTGTAATGCTGTGCCTTGAATAGTCAAAAGTTATTGTTTTTCAAGCTGTTACAAGGCTAAATTTGTACTCCGAGCTTTCTATGCATATCTGGCTTGAAGGAGGCAAATTTCTTTATGGAATAATTTATTTCTCCATCAATTATTAAGTATTTATGCTGCTCCAGCAGTTGGATTTAGGGACTCACTGTTTGATATACATAGAAATAACTAAAGCAAAGACAGTCTCTGCTTCATAGAGCTTAACATTTAGGATCACAATGACATCTATCTGCAAGAAGTGCGTTCTTAGCCTAGCTTCTAATTCTCTTAAATTTTTGCATTTGTTTACTTTTTTATAAAGCATTGTTTTGGAAGCAGGCTAGCAGTATCGGAGAGATACTGCATTGTGATTTTTATTTTTTTTTCTAGTTCCTTGAAACCACACTTCATTTAAACTTCCATCAATTCAAAATTTCCTCTTTCCCTTGAGCACACTTTTTTCATATTTTTTCGCTCAAAGTACTATTAATACTTTCTGATTATTCAGCAGAAAACTAAAAATGTCTCTTGAGCCACTCAACCTGATTTAATTGGTTTCGGTGTATGGCAAGCTAAATTCAGATCTCCATTTATCAAACCCCAAGTCTCTCCTCCCCTCTAAAACCGAGCGGTGCTCAGGTGAAAAACATCAGGCAGCAAAAAGTCTGTTTGGGACTGTGTATAAAAGGTTTTGCAGCATTCCCAAGGTCACTGCAGTGCAGGAATTAAAGGAAGATTGGTTTCTTGCATTCCCCCTGCCCCCTCCCTGACTTTGGGGCTTCTCTGAGCCCCTGGGCTGTTACTCCTGACAGCGCCCCGGGTTTTTCTGAATTGGTTTGAAGTCATGTTTTTACTTTGTTCTTTGTTTCTCCATTTTTTACTTAACTCTAGCACAAAGAAAAAGGGGTGGGAGAAGGAGCACATAAGAATATAAAATATTCTTTTCTTGTGTATCAAAGTCAAAGTTCCTTTTTTTCCTGAAGAATTTCAATTCCTAGGCCCCATCAGGTATGTGCAGTTGAGTAGGTATCACCTTAAAATCTTCATTCTCTGTTGAAATTTTACATGCTTTCCCAGTCACTCCCCTTGCCCCCTGCCCCTCTAAATTCAACCTGCTAAGCTTTGCTTACTGTAGACTTGTTGAACATAAAACAAAACTTGAAAATAAATGACAAGACACCTGGAAAAAATTAATTAATTCTATTTTAAGTTATTTACATGTTTAAAAAAAAGATCTGACACGCATGTTTGTCCTGATCTTGGCTAAATTTCAATTGCGTAATGGTTCACAAGGACTGGACTTTTATTTCAGTTCCATGCTTTTAGCACCCCACATCATGCTGGGTCTCCTCATTTGGATACAAGAGGAAAGAGGCCCTCAGCTTAATTCCTGCATCTTTACTTGGTCCTGATTTGGCAGCTAATGTAAGCAACCTGTGGCAGAATTAGGAATAACAGACTACTTTTCCTTCATCTGGTGTAAAAAAAGGGTTGTAAAGAACTGATGTCAGCTAACCTCGCAATGTGTGATAATCCTTGGCTGTGATGCCTGTATACATGTGTAAGCGGGAAGAAGAGACATGAATGCAGAACTGGGTTAAGTTTCTTCCTTCTTGTCTCACTGAAAATCTTCAGTTCTCCTCTATAGAGAGTTGTCTAAGAGTAGGGAGAAGAGTTAACCACCGAGTACAGTTACGGTGACTCTCCACGATGGTTGTAGGGCCAGGACAGCAAAACACTTCCATTTACAGGGGACGGAGGTGTTTTCACGTAGGTCTCTGCATACTTTTCTGCTTTGCAAGCAAAATGTATCATCTGGCTTGCTTGTTCTTATGTAAAGCCTCAGTGTCCGTTGAATTTACTGATAATTTGCCCTCCAGAAGCTCAATGGTACAAGAGCGTACCGGAAGCTACGCAGGACGGGTGTAAACGCTCCTGGGGTGATTCAGTTTTGATGAATCCTGGAGAGTTTGGCCTTGCCTCCCTACGAGGCTACCACAACGGAGCGATGGAAATGTCTGCGTAATCTAACATGGAATTATGACCACTGGCAAACCATCCTCTAACAAGATCTGAGCAAATGTTCAAGCCACGAGGGCTGATAATGTAACTAACTTCTCTGCGATCTGCTCAGTTGTGTTACTGCGTAGGTCACCATGAAAACAGGTCAGTACAGTAGGAGAGAGGTGAAGTTCGGGTAGGCCCTTTAGCCCTACACCGTCCTATAAAGTCTAGTTATCTGTTAAGGATACTGTCTGCCACCATGGCTTCATCGAAAAAAAACCCAAAACATTTTCAGTTTTTAATGAAATGATTTTTTGGGGTAGAGTGACTAAGTTAATAGTTGGAAAGCATGCAATTTATTTGGGAGTGTGGGGATGTTGTTTGTAAGACGGTGGCTAAAGTGTTTCATTGAAAGTCTGCAAGGTCAGAAATGCTGATATGAATAACGGAGAAATCAAATCAATTGTCAACAGGCTGAGTCCAGAATGGAGAAATAAATGGGAAACAATCTTTCTAGCAAAAACTCATGAGCAGAACCCCTGGAGGGGGCTGGGGGAATATTTCCACTTTCCACTTATAATATACTGTTTGTTTGTAGATGGGACTGTGATATATGTTTGCATCTGAAAATATACACAGCCTGGCTGCTGTATATGCAGTGGCAAGTTTGAGGGAAGGAAGGGAAATACACGAGCAGCACTCCTGCACATTCAGGCAATCTAACTTTGGAACAATGTTCAGTTATGGCAAAGACACAGCAGAATTAAAAAAATCCTTGCAGTGCCTGTATGTACAATAAGTGCAGATAGAAAACATTTGTGTGCTGGTTGCTACAAGGGAGTGAGAAGCACCTGAAGTCAATCAAATGGCAATAAATCAAAGAGAGTTAATGGCTCAGCTAAGTGGTTTTAAGACTACCAAGTAAACCTGGACTGAAATGATCCCTGGTATAATTAGAGAGGCTGCACTGAAATTAAGCAAGAGGTGAATCAGGCCCTGAGCCTGAGACCATCATGCTGTTCGTATTTCTAGGAGATCCTGGAAAAGAACGTAAATAATTGCCGGGGTATTGTGTGCATCTGTAAAGATAAATCTTAAGAGCTTCAGTTGGTTAAGCCCGTTTGTAGGAAGACTATGGTATGGCAGCACTATTTTAAATTGAGGTACACAAAACACAGGTTTGTCCCAATAACTGCCGTTTTGGTAGGTCAGTGGATTGGAGACAAGTGGGTGAGCTTGACTGGAACGTTCTCCCACTCACATCTGCGCTTGGTCCGTGTGCCCAAGCTGGGTCTGCTCTAAGGCTGCCAGGCGGGAAGCTGGGCTGTCAGGGTCCTGTGGGGCTGTCGGGGTCTCGTGGGGGACGTGGGTGCGTCCTCATGTAGTACATTCCACTGAGGTGCTCAGGGAGACACCGGCTGCGGGGACACAGAGAGAAGGCGGTTTGCCTGAAGGTTGTAATTTCTGGTCACAGTCCCTGTGCGCGGTGCAAGCAGTATTTGGGGTAACTTGAGGATGCTGACAGGAAGGAATAGCTGTACCAAGGTATGTTGGGTCAGGAGCTTTGAAAATGCCAGCAATGCCAAAATTGCACCTACTTGCCTTTTTAGGCACTTAAGCGTGGTAGAGAAAATCATCAAATCACAGACATGTGCTGTGTAAAGGCAATTCTGAGTATTCCTGTACAGGTCAGAGGCTTTCTCTAACACTGGATCTTGTAGTGAAAGCCCTTATATGTCATTTGAAGACCTCTCAATTTGAGGGTAAGTGGCAATATTGCGGGGAGGGAGGTTCACTAAAATGTGGCTTTAAGTCTTCAAGTTATTAGAGTTCGTAATTCATAGGATATTAAAAGAACAAAAAGGAGAACAACATTTAGGTCACTGGATGGACTTCCTCTCATTCACACTAGAGTAGCAAGCTTAAGTAACTGGGTGTTTTATGTCATTTGGAAACATCATCATATAGACTCTGCTCAGTTGTGCATCTCCTTTGTCAGTGCCCAGGGAACACCTGGGGTTCATCTGATCTCCATCTCCGGAGCGCTTCTACACAGTTGTCTTCTGTGTTATTTTTAATTAATAACAAAGACAATCATTATCTTCTTTCATCTTTAATTCTTTGATTTGCAGGCTAAAACATTGCGATTGACGCCTCTGCTGCCCTCGGGGTCGGCAGGGAGGAGGTACTTGGCAGCGCATGGGCTGGGGATGGGCCGCAGAATCTACCCTCTCACATGTTGGGGTACTTGGTCTACACAGGAGTCCTGGTCCACACCCCCACTTGCCTCTATAAACAGTATCATAAAAAACCCTGATGTGCTATTATGAAAGTATGTTTATGTGGGGAGAGAGCCGGTCCTGGCTGGGTATTGACTTTAAATACAGCCCCAAGCAAGTGACAGGCTGCGCTCCTCATCAGCGGCCTCGGGAAGCACCAACCCCAAAACACAATCCTTACCCCTTTACTTTCCACCCTGGAAGCCAGCACCTGAATATTGGCTTATATCAGCGATATATTACTGCTTTCTATTCCTTTGGTTTCAGCTACTCTGCCCCTTTGAACAAAGGTGACATCTGCCCCATGCCCCTCACTTCTTACATTACAAAACAAAGAAGTACAGGCAATATTGTGTTGATCCTTAGCTATTTCGTTATTGCTTACGTACGAAAGCTGTGCACAGCTGCAGTGTGTTAGCAGTTACAGTAAAATTCCTCATAAAATGAGCAAAGACAGTGAGAACAGAAAGAGCTGGGTTTGTTTAAGGTAGCTTGAGGAACCCTGCCCTCTCAGTAGTAACACTGCCCTGGCTTTGCCTAACCTAATGCTTGCACTGAGATGGAATTAGCAATATTAATTTTCTCACCGCAGACAAGGTCAATAGTAATCAAGAGACTTAAATGGGTTCATAATCCTGGGTGCGCTGAGTCCTCGTGCTTAATTTTAATTCTAGGCAATTTCTTCATGACATCAAATACTCATGAAAAATCAATAGTCAAACTCTCACTGTAAATGACTTGAAATTTTTAGGAATATAGATGAATCTGTTTGGTGTATTTTTAAGTTATTTGCCCAAAAACATCACTCGCCCCCCTGTTCACCACTCCTCACATCAACTGTTGATATAGATGTGATTGAAGCCCACGTTTTAGTTTCAGGGCCTAATAAAAAGTTTTAAAGAGTGAACGGACCAGTACGATCTGTGGGAGGTATTCACAGCTGCATGGCCGTATTCAAATCTTTGGCAACGGGAGATAAAGATGTGTCTCTATTAGTGCGGGGGCTCACTGCAGGTGGATGAGCTGTCGTACTGCCGGCTGACGACTCGTTAGGCCCAGCCGTGGTTGAGAATGACGAGTTCAAACATCCGCAGCACAAATGGCTGACGTGTCTGGCTCCTTTCACGAACCCTTTCCTTAGAGGAAGGCTGATTAGAGACCTCATTCTACTGATTAAATAAGACTTAATATTTAAATCCCTCTTCTCTTGCAAGTAATCCAAACAATCCAGAAACTTCATTTAATATGTGTGTTTTCACCTATAATTTAATTACAAGCAGAAACTTGTGTTTGGAAAAGTGAGAAGAGGGTGCAATTCCTTCCTGAAACATCCAGGTCATTTCCATGTACTGTTTGACAGAAGTTATTATTGAGGGGATGGGCACGTATGCGACCTGTCACAGGCCAAATTAAGGGTGGTGTGAATATGCAGATAGGTGGTTCTGTTTTGTCAATGCTGTACAGTAAAATTACATCCTAATTTGACTTCTTGTATCTGGTTTGTCGGCCCATACTTAGAGTCTCTATTTCATAAGACTAAAAGTCTCTTACTTTTCCAAGTGCCTGAGAAGTTTAAGATAGTTGTATAACAAGCTTATCTAAATAAGTAGTGAGACTGTTGGTGCAAGACAAGGAAGGACATGCATGAAAATCAGTGTGAGGGACTAGCAGAGGAGAACATTCCCATCCATTCAACTGAATTGATTGTCATTGTGTTCCTTCCTCACTCTCTATTGATTGTCTATAAAAAAAAGCAAAGGGCATAGTTCAGGAAAGAGTTAAAACAGTTAAAAACAGTTAAAACTGCTTTTGCTGTGCTGTAATTGATTTAGCTGTATGATCTTATAGGGCTAACTTGTTAGCACGGTGGTAAAACATAGAGGTGGGTTGCAAAGCAGAAATTGTTGTTTCTACATGGAAAAGGCATAAGAGCTGTGGGCCAAATGGGCAGAGGTCATTAAGTATTTTGGCACAGTGCAATAGGAGAGAGAGATAGGAAGAGCCTTGAAAACAAGAGAACAAATTTTGAACTTTATGTAGCTGGAAAAGGGGAGCAATGGTGTGATCGCAAGCGGAGTGGCACTTAAAACAGTGGGGACTGGGGAAAACAGCTCTGTGGAAACGGCGGTCAGTTTGGACTCCACGGAGGTAAGTTAAAAGAGAGTCAGGCTTGTATACAGCAAGTTTTGGCAGTAAAAGTGTGAGTTGTAGATACATACCAAGTGCTTGGATGTTTGTGTTCTGGGTGCCTGAGGAGAGCGGGTCAGGGATGTCAAAGGTGCATGCACTTGGGTGGCAGGAAGGTCGATGATGTCATCCGAAATGAGAGAATATTTACACTAGGGGGAGCGTGAGAGGAGAGGTAAGTATGGCAAATAAGGCCAGACTGGTTATATTGACAGTGGGGCCCCAATGAGATTGTGTTTGAGAGACAGCTGAAATGAGGGATAGTAGGATCGGAAAAGTAATTCTTCAAGTGACCGTCTATGAGGAATGCAGGGAGGTAAGGATGAGGCGCCTTAGAGAAAGGCTTCGTGTTTCTGTTCACAGTCCCACCTTCAGTCTTCAGGTCCTTCACCTCTCTCTGAGAGGCAAAATCCCATCACCATTTCTGGTCACTACGATGTCATCATGGTCAGAGCTCGTCACTGGACTAAGTATGCATGAAAAAACAAAGATTGTGGGTAGACCTCAGTAGTGTATAAACCGTAGTACTGACAATAAAAGGTATCTGCTGAGACTCTTTTCCCCATTTATATCGCAAGCCCCAAAGAACTTGGTCTGTTCCCAAAAGCTGCAGGACTCAGCATTGCTGTGGTGTTCAGTGGAGGAGCTGCTTTGAAGAAATCACATCATTCATCAAGATTTTGTGTCTTGATTCTTGCTGAAATAAGTTTAATTCAAAATGATAATTCATTGCCATGGTATGGAGTGTGATTTCTTTTCTATGAGGCTGGTTGCATTTATTTCCTGGTACTATATATTTTGCTTGCAATATTCAGACTTCATTAGTTTGTCCCAGATTTTGCCGTTATACTGCAATACCATCTACCTTTGCTCATAAAATCCATTTTTGGTAGACTCATTTGCTTATGTTCCTAAATGGTGGTGAAAAGGCAAATTAAATGAGTTAACATATTCAACTTTAGTTAGGTCACTGGACTTCAAAAAGAACCTCAAGTAGCCTCAGTCAATTGTGTTAGACAAGCATGCAGATGTTTCGTTCATCAAGAAATAACTCTAGCTACATGCACAGAGGTGTGGGGTTTTTTCAGATTTTTTTTTTAATGCTAGTATTACAGTATCTAAGACACTAGGAATTCATCCAGCTTTAGGGAGACACCATAAAATAAAAACCCGATCATCTGTTATGCCTAAAACTGTAGGTCTGCTGGTGGTCATTGCAGGTTGTTTTATGAAGTGTAACCCAATGCTGTACGATAATGAGTCCATCCTAATTGAAACTTGATGATCCCGAGGGGACAAAATTGAATGCACTGTATCCTTTAGATCGTATTTCTAACCATTTGGGCTCCTCGCAGATGATGAGAATTGAAGTTTTGTTGCAGTGTTTTTCCGTACAGCTTCTGTAAATCAATCTCATGTTCAAAACCAAAGCACTTGTCCTGGCAAGCCACACTTCTTAAAATAGCATCTTCGAGCTTTTTTGATGATTTCGCTTGGAGTGGGAGCAGAGATGACAAGCACCATGTATCTTGAAAACAAATTATTTGTGGAATGTCTGGCATAGCGAATAGAAGAACCTAGTTAAAAAGAACTTAACATTTTAAAGCAAAATATTTCTTGCAAAATAAAGTTTAACAATTCTTCCAAGCATGATGAAACAACCAACCAGTTAACATCTGCAGCATTATCTTTCCTCCCCTCTAAATTCTGCCCATCTTCCCAACGTGCAGTGCAAAATGTTGATAGGTTAAAAACTGACCTGTGTCCTAAGCAGAAAGTGGCATGGAAGAGTACGGCAATAAAGGGGAGAAAGTAATGCCCCAGGTAATTTGAAGAAGAACATGAAACTCCTGACAGTAAGGCTAAGAACTGGAAAAATTATTTGAAGTAGAGGAAGAACAAGAGAGGAGATATGAAAAAGGTGAGGAATGCGGGTAGAAATTATTAGTTTGTGTGGCACTGAAATGGATGCTTCATTTGGATGCCTGCTTTTGGGGTATTTTGGGGGGTAAAATGAGGTGATGCAAGTCAGCTGCTTGGCTTTTTGCATGCTAAAGGTCAGAAAAGATGAATATCAAATGTCATTTAGGATCTTCACTTGTCTTAAATCCCATTTTCATTGTTAACTTCTTCCAAAAGATTTCTTCTTTCAAAAAATTTCTATCAACTTACTGTGTTTTAAACATCTTCACAATATGTTGAATGGTGCTTTAGTTTTAAAAAAGTGGGATGAAGGAATGAATTAATGTAGTGTAACAAATCTAGTTTTGTAAGTTAAGCTTAGAGGGCTGCCACTCTGTTTTATACCTGCAAGTTGCTATACAAGTACTGACCTTTAAAATAATTGTCAAGTTATTTTAATTATCTCTAAGTTATCCTAGGGACAACATAATTTCACCATCATGGAGGAAAAAACATCACACCAGTGGTATTTAATATTTTTGTATTTATATGAGGTGTCTTCAGAGTTTATCAGAGGGATGGGGGTATGAGGAAGAAAAAACTCCATTAAAGCACCCTGTTTCCATCATCTGTAAAAGTAACTGATCTAGTTTGGTCTCTGAAAATTGGGGAAAAGCTGAACACACCATATAAATAAGCTTTGGTTTATTGTATGGGTTTGTTTTGTTTTGTTTTCAAGCAAATCTTTCCTATGATTTATAAGTTTTCTTAAAGATGTAATGGTGATCCAAAAAAATCCCATAATTAAGTAGCACTGAATATTTGCTCTGAAGCTGGAACAGAATGTTTTCTAAAGCTAAACTTAAGAATGAAAGAAAAAATGAGGCAATTATATTCTAAAGACCACATACTAAACCCAAACTTTGTCTCAGACAAGGTCTATGTGTCATAAAACGTTATCTTGCTTAGTGTTTTTAATTGTTTCTGTAGCATGTGAATCCAGAGTGTAATTAGATACCAGTCATATCTTTTTTTTTAAATTGTTATTAAAAGGATATGTGTGACTGTGTTTGGTAATTCTGTAGTGTTTAATATCCAGATTTCTTACTGTCGTGGGAAGCGTCATGCTTTTGCTTCATAACCAGACAGTGTATGTTTTCAGTGAAATCTTATTTAGGAAAGTACAACACATTCATCCTTGATATTTAAGCAAATTCGCATTGCAGAATGATTAATTGCATTCAGCCTTTTCATCCACTTCTAATTTTTCAGGGGACATAATTGGATGCAAATTGGCCAGTGTTAATCATTAGATACCACTAATTAAAAACAGAAGCTGTAGGTAATGGTATGATTATTGGTAGAAATAAATGAAGCAGATCAGGTAATACTTTTCTTCAGGGACTCATGACTTGTGCCGGAGCCTCATTAAATTCCAACATGTGAAGGTGCCCTGCTGGTAGAGGCTGCGGGAGACACGTATTTATAAATAACTTTAAAGTAACATAGGAGGGCAGTGTCTGAAAAAGGAGGTGGGGAACATTCCTGTGGCTCAAGGACTCAGCAGTTTAATAAATTAGAAACTTTAAAAAAGCAATTTAATTAGGTGGAAACTGGTTTTGCATAACGAAAAGCCATTTGAAAGAGAAACTAAGGACATCTCTTTCCTGACCCTGCTTCTGAAGCATACCGAAATGCCATGTTCTGAAAATTCAATGAGTATTTTTTGAACCCAAACAACTAATTTCATACTTTGCCTTTTAAAACTGACTGTGATGTTAGATGACCTGTGTACTGAGTAAGGTGGAGGCTCACTGGAAAAACTGTGATCATGCAATCAAATTGATCACAGTGTTTTGTTCATACATTCGGAGACAATCTCCTCATGCAGAATCTTCTCACTTAGCTTTTGAATTACGCTTAAACTACACTGACAGCCCATTAAACCTTCCAGTCCAGGGATTTTTTTGCATCACAATCACCAAAGTTTATCAGGATTAAATGTTAGTAATAAGTACCTTCAAGGGATTCATACGGTGATGGAAAATGCCATTTAAATGATTCAGAATACTGACACCAACTAAAAGAGATCAATAGCAGATACCGCACACTTCCCAATCTTTTGGACAGAATTAGTGAATGGGATGTTTTGGGGGAGTGAGGAGAGGCATGAGTGAGAGCCTCCTCCTTTCCACTCACTGTGATGCTCAGCGGTGATGGATGCAGCACCGGGACCAGGATCCCTGATTTCTGGGAACACACGGATGGCGTGATCTGCAGCCCGGCAGCTTTGCTATGGCACGGCCTCTCCGGAGACGGGAAGGGACAAGCAGGACCTGGCCACAGTCAGAACTGGGACCCGAGCTTTCTGCTGAGCATGCTGCAGTTTTACGCGTGTGTACCGCATTTAGTTGTTTTGATAATGGCTGCTATTACATAGGCTTAGAATTGCAGCTACTACTGTGGTATCAGTACGTTACCACCACTCATCCATAAGCATAAATGACGGCTTTAGCATAAAAAGTTATACTGAAAATAGATATTTTAAATTTGATTATCACAATTTTAATGGCATAAAGTTTATTGTATCCAGTGAGTTTATTATTTACAAATAGCTTTCTTTTTCACTGCCACATTCTTATGCCTGAAAGAAGTATTTTATATTGCAGGATTCTCATCACATCTGAACAAACACTGTGTTAGTGCCAGCTGTACTAGAAAATATGTGCAAAAGTATATAACTGTAAGTACAGTTTCTAAGACTAGTATCAAATACAAAAGGATATTTTTACACTGTATAGCTGCTGGATTTACGAAATAGAGGCCATCAGAAATACAGCTCTCTGCAAACTACTACATCTGGTCTCAAAACAGTGGGAGAGTTTCATAGGGAAAGTCCAAGCCAATAAGGCTTGTTTGAGTAATCTTTCTTCTAACACGTGAAGTTCATCTGAAGTGAATTAAATTTTGCTGAACTGTATGGCTATATGACTTTTTTTTAAAATATGGCTTTTTATATATGAATGTGAAACCTAGCGAATACATCATCAAGATATTTTTAAGAGACAATACTGTCCTCTCAAATAGTCAGTGGAGCAGATAGACTGAAAATTCTACATTAGAATTGCCAATTGTAAATCCAAAGTCTAAACATTCTTCTAAAATAAGACCTGTCTGAAAGGAAAAGAACGTGCTCAGTGGGGCACTAACAGAAAAATTGGAAAGTGTATGTGTATTGGGGTATTGGATGAGTGAAGGAGAAGATACTTGCCTACTGCAATATTCCAGAGTATAAGTACTCTTACTTCAAATTACACTTTCCATCTGAATCTATTTCATGGAAAACAAGAAATAGAGGATCATTTATTGGCAGCTGTCTTGAGAATGGTCTGGGAGTTTCCATGAACTCACGAGTGAGCATGAACCATCAGCATCATGCAGACACTGGGGGCTGTGGGTAGGTAAGGTTTTAGCTACACGGGGGTGGATCCTGTTTTGGCCCAAGCTCTGTGAAAGAGACGGACCGATGAGGGAGAGCTGAGCGGAGGAGAGCAGTAAAAGCGAAGAAAAGGATGTCACTGGCCTGGAGGGACTAAACATGTTGGGGTAGGATGAACTCTAGTGGAAAGAAGAGGGAAGAGGTGGAGGTCTTTAAGTCTTCGGATGTTACAGGGTTGTGACAAAGAAATCATGTATGATATGTTTGCTAACTTGTGGTGCATATACCAAGTCATGGGTTTGCACTGCACAAGGATGATTAGATGATAGCAAAGCCCTTTTAAAGCGAAGAGTTAAAACAGACTGGTCTGCACTGGGGATCATTAGGAGCTGATTGCATCTTTAAGGGGTGACAGAGATATAACTGAATCTGTCCGTGGGCAAGGGAATAACTGGGGTCAGCCTGTGACAGCTTGGCCATTGATAGTCTTTATGATATCAGGCAGTAATTTGGAAAAATGGCTGTACAACGTCTTAAAAAACAGATGCACAAATATGGCTCTATGAAATAAGAAATTAAAAAATGGGGGAAGCCAAAAGTCATCAGCATTCAGAATTTAATCCACTTTTAATTCAGTTGTCATGAAAAACAACAGTGGCAACCTGTACAAAAAAATTAACTTCTCCCATGGATTAGATAGCTGTTATTTCTAATTTGATTATTGGAAGTTTATTTAACACTTTAACTTCTCTATAAATACATATATTTTTAATAAACATATAGAGTATATAATGTTTAAAAAGCATGCTAAAATTCCAAGCTCTGCAGAGGGGACCAGCCAGTGCCCTAGTGAAAAATACAGCCCTGATTTACTTGTCTGTTGTGTGTCTTTTTAACCATTTATTAATATTTTCTGCTTGACTATAAATGCAAATAAGTGTGCTGGTACTATGATATCATTGGTAATACTAGAGTATCGTTAATACTGTGAATATATGAGCTACAAGGAGATGTTAATTGTTTCACACTACACTGCTATTTATCCGGCAGCTCTCTACTGAGCACATGGCAATCACAGCGCCCCGCGCTGCCGGGGCGGCCGGGGGTCCCTGCCATGGTGGGGGCAGCGGGGGGTGCGCGATGGGGGTGGTGGCAGCAGGGCTCTGTGCGAGGTGATGCTCTGACACCCCAGCACAGCTGGTTCTGCTGCGGGGGCTGGGGGCGGTGGGAGGGGTGTCCCCTCAGTGGTGTCCACGCTGCTGTGATGGATGCTGGTCTCACTGATGGGCGCAGGCAGCCATGGCGGGGTGTCCACCAGAGCTACGCTGTGTTGGCTACGGTGGTGCCGAAATGGGGGCACCTTGCTGTCAGATAGCTCTGTTTCTCGTCCAGCAGGATTCTCCTCAGCTGCTGCTTTGTGCACAACAGTTGCCATTAGAAACAGCAAGCTGGAGAGCTGACCAGTACTCCTGTCCCGACTGTGTCTGCTGCCTTGCGTCAAACAACATCTGACCCAGGCACAAGCATGATTTTTTCCCCTGACTGCACAAGAGGAAAGAAAATTGACTTCAGCGTTTACTCTGAGGTGAGTTCGAGGATCAGGAGTGTGGTGGTGGCCCAGAGGATGGACCTCTGGCTGCCTTGCCTTCTTCCAGTGGCATGGTGGCAGACCCCGGTGAGGAGAAGGGTACTGGCATGGCAGTGTCTGTTCTGAGCAAGAATGGATGCACGTTTCCATTTTTCTGCCTTCTCTCCACACCGAGTGAGTGCTGGTGCAGGTGCTGCGCAAATGGCGACGGCCATTTCATGTTCTTCTTTGCAGCCAGTTCCACCCACGTGTCCTTCGCCCATCCTGCTCGGGGTTCTACTGTGCCACGCAAAGGAGAAATTCGGAGCTCTGTCAGCCTGCTGCAGGGAATGCCATGCGACAGCGACGCAAAGGTGTGTGTCGCATAGTCTGTCCCTGAGGCCTGCTAGAGGATTGTGCCACAGAGAGCACCGGAGTGGCACAAAAAAGCAGAAAACTCTGTCCTCTTCGTTCCTCCCAGCAAGCCTGTCAGTTAAACCATGTCCATCGTCAGCTTTCTCTGCCTGTGAAGAAAACCAGTTTTCACTCTAATTTTCATTCCAAAGTAAGGACAATAAGTAAACACTGAAGTGATACTGATCAGTTGTTCGTCGTGCAAACTCAGTCCTGTCAATGTGGTATATCATTTCAGGTTTAAACAAAACTGTGTGGGTGTTTTATATCTACGCCGTCAGTGTAACAGCTGTCACTTTGCAGGGGACTGTCTAAAGCTAAACAGGCTAATGAGTCAATCCGTCATCATTAGAAATCAATGGAAAGGCTTCCATTGGGTTAGTGAATAGCCTCATCAACTGCCATCCCAGCAGACATTCCTGACCTGTGCAATCAGAGAAGCAAAGTAATGGGCACTGGTAGCACATCTTCCAACACAGCTGGGCCCAATGGAATGGTCCCGGTGTACCAGGTGGAGAATGAGGATTCTGGATGCCTTCTCTGAAACTCTGCCAGTCCCCATGGATCAGCCTAGGAAATGCCTTCTCTTTTTTTTTTTTTTCCCTGGTGACATGTACTTCCTTAGATAACTTTTTTTAAGTACAGTGCTTAGTGCTCAGTTTTTAGAGAAATCTAAAAAAAAATAGCAGCAAGTAGTGAAGTAGATGCTTCATGTATTTGATATTGATAAGGAGCATTTTAAGCTCCTTATGTTGAGACATAATCAGAGAGGTGGAAAAAGTCATGTGTTTGGTTTTCCGAGCAGGAGTATGGGTAAATTCCACGCAGATTGTATGAGGAGTTTATAAACCCATGTCAGCTGTATTTGATCCATGTTACAGCGCTGCATAACACAAGCATTACTGAGTCCTTGTGACTGTCACACAGTCTGTGCTTCAGGTCTCTGTTGCTTGTATGGCATGTGCCACTCTCTATTAGAAAATTAGTATTAATTGATTAATACCTATTTTTGTGCTAGTAATTTTACATTTTTTTTTCTTTAACTGTAAATTCTGGGGTTTATGGGTGATGACTACTTTTCACTAAAGTTTATTTGATGGTGGTTTTCTAGAATGAACTGCCAATTTCATGTCAGCTGTGTCTTTACACTGAGTCATGGAATTGTTTAGATTGGAAAAGACCTTCAAGATCATCAAGTCCAACTGTTAACCCAACACTGCCAAGTTCACCACTACCCCGTGTCCCTCAGCACCACGTCTGCCCGGCTTTGAAATACCTCCAGGGATGGCAACTCCACCACTGCCCTGGGCAGCCTCTTCCAATGCTTGACAGCCCTTTCAGGGTAAGAATTGTTCGTAATATCCATCCTAAACCTCCCCTGGTGCAACTTGAGGCTGTTTCCCCTTGTCCCACGGCCTGTTCCTTGGGAGAAGAGCCCGACTCCCCCTGGCTACCCCCTCCTTTCAGGGAGCTGTAGAGAGCGAGAAGGTCTCCCCTCAGCCTCCTTTTCTCCAGGCTGAACACCCCCAGCTCCCTCAGCCGCTCCTCACCAGACTTGTGCTTCAGACCCCTCACCAGCTCCATTCCTCTTCTCTGGAGATGCTCCAGAACCTCAGTGTCCCTCCTGTAGTGAAGGGCACTTACTCCTCAATAAGGCAGTATTCTCTCTCTCAGTCCCCACCCCCCTCCCTCTCTTTTGAAGATCAGCAGCTTGTATCATCTTGCGTGCTCAACATCTTTGAGTTTTTCTGTAGAAAACTGCAGTGACATGAACCTTTTAACCCCACTTGGTTGTGATTTACGCACCTTATAATTCTTGCTTAATGTGCATGAAGAGGTGTTACACGTGGCAGTATCATAAAGGGCCTACCTTACTTGCCTTGTTATGACCTAAAAGTTGATGCATGTCATTCAGTAGCAGGTCTGATTGAATCCTTCGTGCACTTGGTAGAGGCTTACTTTTCATTTTGTGAACTTTTAGAAAAATAATCTAGTTTCTTGAACTGTTTTCATTATGGCTTCAATCACTGAATTGATTCAGACTTGTTCAGCCACAAGAGATGAGGGGAAAGAAAGTTGGTGCCAGTGTCGTGTGCCAAACATAATTTTTTACTTCTTCTCCTTTGTCCTCCCACTTCCATCAGTGTTCATCGTTATCACAAACTGCCCTGAAAGACTTTTTCTGGCATTGCAATGGCTGAGGTCAAGAGAAACCACAGCAGCAAAAGAGCTGTGGAAAAGCACTAAAGCCCCAAAGGGACCAGAAGGTGGGATCCTGGTGCATGAATCCTACAGGTCCCGACAGCTCTTGGCGATATTCCTCTCTCCACTGAAACCAAGGAGAGGGAGAAAGAAGGAAGTATGGGTCTTTCCCCCCAGATTCTCTTTTTTAACATATTTGTAGTTGTGTATCATGACTGGTATGAATGTAAGCGTTGATGAAGCTAATTAAAAGAAGAAAAATGTGGGGTAAGAGAATGGAAGTGTCAAAATATGTCTTCACGAAAACGCACCTGCCATGCCAATGCCGAGTCCACCACGTGACTGGAACTGACTCAAAATGAGAGATTGCTGATGATTAAGCTGACATCATATTAAGTGTCAAGGCTCGGATCTTTTGATATATTTTTCTGCAAGCGATCACCTCAGTATTACACAATCTATAGCCCTTCCAATTTTGTGGAAATGTCATGCTTTTGAAGTGCAAATAGTGGTGATTGCTTTGCTTTATCCACAGTAATTAAGAGAGTGCTTCTTTGCCCTGCCGTATGTACTTCCTCTGCTTTATCTTGCAGCAAATCTGTTTTACTGGAATAGCCTTGTAATTGGGAATCTGTGCTTATCTACCCCATGCCCTTCTTCCTTCTTTTTTGAAGATTGAAATATTTAATGTGAGGTTGTTTCAGTGCATTGATGTTTGTATCTATGGATAGACATGAGGCTGAATTTTCCAGCTATAAACAAAGTAGCTTTTTGAACTACACTAAACACTCATAACATTAAATTTACATCATTATTAAATACCCAATATATGCAGTCTTAATCAGCAGAACGTGGGTACCCCAGGTGTCCTGTTCTGATTTCCAGTAAATTGCTGTTTAAGCTCCTGCAGATTTCATACTTTAGACAGATATGATACCAAGTGAAATATTTTATGAGCTTTTTAAGTGAATTTATTTCTTTTTCTTTTATTTTTTTTAAACTAAGCTTCCTTTCTTTTAGATGTCAGCAAAATTAAGTTAGCTGCATCTAATTTCAGACATAAGCCAGCATGGCCTATTTTCCATACAAATTTAATCCAGTGTAGTGTGCATTATCCATGACTCAGAACAGCATAACAAAAAAAGCCATCAAAGGTTTCCATTATGAATAAAATAACTGCTAGATAAGATAAATATTCAAGACAGATGATAGCGGAAATTAAAATTTTATAATTGGCCTTCTACAATTAAATTCTAAATTGAAAAAGGGTTTCTTCCAGTTCCATCTATTCTTCATAAACACCATTTGTTACATCTTTGTGTAACCTGAAGAGGGGGAAATGCATTAAATGGATTGGGTTTTGTCGAAAGGATTATTATGATGCAAATTGCAGCCAGTAATGTGCAGTGCACAATACTGCTAAGGAAGAAGTTCATTAGAGGAAGAGCGGACAGCTTAGGGGACTGCAGATGGGAGAAAAAGCTTTTTGCTTGTCTTTCATTTTTGGGATGGGGCTGGTAAGAGTGCTAGGCTCTTTGTAACCTGGTTACGTGCTGGTGATCTCATTTAGCACGTAAGGACAAAAATCACCATCGCTGCTGTAGAGATCTGTTTCTCATAAAAGTGATCATCACCGAGGATCTTCGCTCTCCCTCCTGTCGATGCGTTCCGCTTGTGACAGCAGACTCTTCTCCTGGATCCTCTCCCGTAGGGAGCATGGATTAATTAGTAATGCCAAATAAGCATTACGTGGTACATGTCCTGTGTAATCAGAAAGTCCCTTTGCTCTTTGAATGTTTAGAAAGGAAACAAATCGGGAAACAGGAGCTTCCCAGCTCAGCTCACGTTCAAAGTGAAATACCAGTGAATACCCAAATCCTAAAGCAAGGATGCTGAGTTTTCTGTAGCTGGCTGTTTGCTATTGCGTTTATAGGGCTCAGTCTCTTTCCTTCTTCTTGGGTCCCGTGCGTGCAGAGAGCATAAATAATGGTTTCTAATGACCTTCTGTAGTTTTGCGCTTCGCAATGGCAGTTTTTGTTCTGAGCAAATCATGGGCATGAAACGGTCCTTGGGGGAAATGTGAGGGGGAAAATAATTGGTACCGCAAGCGGCCTGTGGAGAAGCAGTGCTCATGCTTGGAACGGAGGCGTTCAGAGAGAGGGGGACGTGGTGAGTGGGAGGGATGCACGCTGGAAAGGAATGCAAGGAATTGGGGTCAGCGGGGAAAATTAGGAGAAAAGCGAAGTTTCCTCATTTCCGGTCTAGTAGAAAATGATACTAGAAGACTAGATTACTAGGAAACTCTGTACTGTGAGCAAGAAAGGCAAAAATACCTGATCCAGTGCCAGAGCCATGAAACCCTTTGGCATT
This sequence comes from Larus michahellis, assembly GCF_964199755.1. Classification (NCBI taxonomy): domain Eukaryota; kingdom Metazoa; phylum Chordata; class Aves; order Charadriiformes; family Laridae; genus Larus; species Larus michahellis. The sequence continues at coordinate 87,039,249 of NC_133900.1, read as the reverse complement.
ACAATTTTCTAGAAAGCCTTACATTTTCAGTTGCGCATAGAAGCTTTTCTATCTCCGCCTCACCCATTACCCTCGTCTCTCTTAGATGTGAACAAGCTGGAAATACGGAATATGTATCAGAAAGCACTGATCGTAGAAAAAAAAAATTACAACTGTTTTCTGATGGAATGAAATAAGATAGTAAATACTGAATAAATAAATGAAAAAGCATGGTCATTGTAGCTGGGAGTGAGACACTCTAAAGGAGCTGTCTGAATTGCAATGCTCTCTTTGCATACTGTTTTGGCTACATTTGCCTGAGAATGTCAGTGCTTTAATGCAAAGATAAATGAAACCAGAGAGCCTTAAGTTCTTCTAGCAGGCAAAGGTGGCTTGTCGTGTAACTTGCTCTGATTGCAGTCGTGATATGTTTTTTCTCAGCAGCAACTCTTGCATAATTTATTGTTCCTAATTTCACATATTTACTTGGAGATGGAGGACACTAAAATAATTAAAATATTTTTCTATTTTGGAAAGAAGCTGCACTTTTTAGTGATATGAAAAAAAAAGCAAAAATTTGCACACTGTTATGATTAGACGCATTTGCTTACTGAAAAATCTGTACATCAATACTAATTAGAGGAGTTGTCTTTACGCACAGGCTAAATGACAAGACACTAAATTTCCTTTTCATCGTGATGGTGTTCCTGTTGTGGCAAAGGAAAGGTCTCTTGATGAAACGTGGTCTCCTCAGAGTGCCCCCGAGCACTGGGCAGGCCCCCGCGGGGCGATGCTGCGCAGGGGCAGCGAGGGGTTCCCTGCGGCTGGGGACGCTGCCGCTGCAGTTACGTTGTCCCAAATCCGTGTTCTTTGCCCGCTGTGCAAGCCACTAACACGCAGAGAAGAGGTATCTCCAAGTTTATTCCATTAATGCACAGAAATGGGGTGCTCGTCCCAAGGGAGCACACCTTAGTTTCAAAAATTTCCGTTTTTATACACTGATTATTACATATTCTAACAACAAATACATATTTATTGTTATTCTCTTTAATGACTGGTCGAGGTTTCTTCACTTCCTATGTAAATTAGTACGTAGACTTTGTCTTCTTCTTCCCTTGTTCTCCTTTGAATAAGCAGTGTCGTTTGGGTGGGTGGTCAATGAGTCGGTGGTCACGATCTCCCCCTGCTGAAATTGCCTTTTACCTCCTTCTCCTCCAATCTTGGAAGTTCCAGGTGTTTTTCTTGGTTTGCTGGCCAGGACCACAGTTCATCACTCTCCTGACAAAGCTACGTTGTCTAGTACTTAGTTCCTTAAGTTAATCTTAGATAAATCACGTCCAGTTCGTATTTCTCTATAGATGATCAAACGGGCTTGGGGCCACATAGAGGACTTTTGGTGGCAGCAGCAGGTTCCCTTAGTTGCTTTGATTACATGTTACATTTCATGTTTCTTGCTGATATCAATTTTACTACAACAGTTGCATTTCTGATGGCAACGGAGACACAGTCTCAATACATACGGGTCTGTGCTACACACAGTACACGGTCTCACTGCGTATGTGCTGCATTAGAAGGCCTTTTGCAAGGACGTTAACTAGGAGAAAGTAGGATTTTGCTGTGTTGGTTTTACAGCCCTTTTGCTTGGACTGGATTTTAATTTACAGTAGGTATAGCTTCCCTGAGATCATTTTTAAGTTAGTGTGAACGCAGGAGTAGCTAAGAAGCAGACATCTTTTCTCCTCACCAAGGAATATAGTTAGAAGTGATATCTCTGATATGAAAATGCTATTTTTTTTAAATGTAGTAAAGTGTACTCTCCTAGTTGACTAGTAGAGTAGTCTAGTAGAGACTCTCCTAGTCTCCCTTTATGAAAAGTCCTGTTTTGAAAGTACATATAAAATTCATGCATTTAAAGGTATTTGAAGTATTCAAGTTTAATTACCCATTTCAAAAAATAAGTTTTCAGTCTGTTCATCCGTTAGCTCTCTTAAAGACAATGGAAGCATTTTATTGACACTTAGGGAAAGAAACCCTCGGTACTAGAACCATCATGGAAACTGTCTGCTTGACGATGACTGTTCTGGAGAGCTGTTGGAGGTATTGAAGAAAAGACGTTTATCTTGGAAACCATTTTGTACTAGCAGCTATAGTGGCATAATTTTGAATATGCAGAGCTACTTCCTCTGTGATCACCAACTTACTGGATTTTGTTGTTTTTAGTATGTATCCTATTCTGTCTTTTCAGTGCTGATGCAATCTTACTGCTTACATGAGAGAAGCTAAAGATCTCAAGAAAAAGAGCTACCTTAGACATTGCCATACTCTGAAAAGAAAACGTGGTATACAATGAGATGGAGAAAGTAAATTCTTCATTAAAAGGCTCTTTTTTTTTATTTTCTTATTGCAAAGTTGACTTGAAAAAGTAATAAAATACAAAAGCTTAACTGTGTTATTATCTTGAGTACAGCCATCTAGGCATATTGTCAAAAACCGAGAAGTACTAGCCAGGGATGCCTTGGCTGGGATAATCTGCAAATCCGCGCTTGAGTGAACCCAGGAGCCCAAGGAACTAAAATAGTGAAGCAGGTACATTAACAATGACAGGCCATTGAAGAGCAACACATTATTATGTGTCACTTGTGGGCTCTCAAAATACGATGCTGGAAGTGAAGACTGCACTGAGGCTTAGGCTCGTGCTGCGAGCAGATGAGTCATGACGAGGCGTCTCCTGGGGTGGTTGTCTGGTATGTCACAAAAGCTCCATTCCAGCCCAACCCGTTCTATGACTCCATTTTTCTATGCAAAGTGAAGAACTGTCCCTGAGGAGCCCAGCCGGGAGCCAGCAGCTGCTCAAGGTCTCGCCTTTCGTCCGTGAACCCCGCGTTTGGAGCTGAGCTGTGTTGGTGGTGAGTGGTCTGGGGCTGCCATGGCTGGCTGGGTTGGTGCTGTCTGCCTGCTGGAAAGAGCAGGCATGGAAAATTACACATTGTTTAGGAATTGATATATTATTTCAGCTAATCTATTACAAAACGTGGGCTGAGTTAGGATGGTATGAAGTGATGCTAATGGACAGTATCTAAAACACATGCCTAAAATCATTACTTGCCATTACTCCTGTCAAGTGACAATGGTAGGTTATTCATCCCTGCTCACTTCTAAAATTAATAAGTAAAAATTACTCTGCGGTCTTCCTCTCTGAATGATGACCGAGTTCGAGCCATCATTTTGAGGCCTCTAAGCCGTGAAGGAGAAACTTCTAAATGAGTTTGAGTGACCCCATAGTATTATGTCTGCAACTTACAAATGACCTTCAAAATGCGAGTGAGAATAAACTGCATGATACTGCTTTTTTAGCTAATTACTCTCTTCTTTTTCCCCAATATAACCTTTCACAATTAGATCAGTCCCTGGTTAGAATACTGACAAAACACTTTCATATGCTTAAAGCTTGGAACGGCTAATATGTATAACAGCATTCATTTAATCATTTAACTACATAATTATATCCCCAAGAAACAGTCTGATGGGATGACATGTCAAAGAAGCCAGAAAGAACTTTTAAAATCTGCAGTGATTTAATTAAATAAACACATTTAATATTTGCATATAGAGATTATATTATTTATAATTAACTTCCCAAATAATTTATCTTGCAGCCTTTTAATTTCCTCTGTATCCTTCTGCCTCATTGATAAATCCAGTCACGTTTGACCGTCCCAATCTGGCATTTAAATGTAACCAAAGTAGAGAGAACAATCATTCTTTAAATAACTTATCCTGAGAGACATATTAAAAAAATCTTAAAATTGGTGCCAACAGCCACTTTCGCCTATGGCAGTCAGAGATCAGGCCATTTCAAGGCCAAACGTGCTTTTTTATTATGTAGATAGAGCTTAGTGTATTCTCATTAATTTTGTCCACAGTGTAAGAAGTACTAAACTCTCTGGGTGTCTGCCTCCTCAAGGGAAATCGCAGACAGGAAACACTACAGACAAGAGGAAGTTTATTCGTCTTTTTAATGGTAACAGAGACAATCAGCGAAGGATTAAATTATTTTTACATTACTTCAGATTTATAGCAGAGAACTTATATACTTTTCTTCTTTATCATCAGTCCATCTCACTACCCAAATTCTTCTCTGCCTCGAGCTCACCTGCTGATCTTTTCTTCTGTCTTTCCCAAGAAATATAAAGGATTTTTACTATGTGAATCTTCTACTTTTAGCATCTCAGTTCACTCAACCTCTTCTCAAGCATGGAAAGTTGTATGGGCTTCATCCTCATGGCTAGATTTCAGTCCAACCCCTTAAAAGTTACTAGACAGATTATGTTACAGTGAGAATTGAATCGCTCCTTATCAAATTGCCTTTATCCTGCTTCATCCAGGTGTGTCCATTGTAATTGTTCCTACTGTTTGACTTCATGATGTGACCTGGTTCTCTGCTGTCAATCCACTTCCAGTAAGCAAGGATGGGGGAAAGAGAATTGCTGTGAAAAAAGAAAGGAGAGCGGTGTACGGCAAGGTGGAAGGTGCTCTGGGATCAGCTGGTTTCTACCGTTCACCCTCGTTACTCCCAAGCTTGCTACCCAAATTACTGAAATGAGCAAATACTTTTTTTATTAGACTAATGTTTCTGTTCACCTGAGTGGACTTACATATGCATAGATTTGGTATTTATTGTTCATGAAATGTTGATGTTAAACATGAAGAATTACCCGCTTCCTGAAGTAAATGTAGAATGCAGAGAAGAACTAGTTAAATGTTGTCTTTATTATCTGTACTCAAGGCATATGCTCCGCACCAAAAATCAGGTAATGATTTCACCCAGGTATTTCCATGACTATGACTAAATCAAAGAATAATCAAGTATATGTCTAGTACTGACACCTGGATATTTAGCTTTTGCCAGTGCCTGTTCTCTGAAGAACTCGTGCTGCGGTCATTACTCTCCAGATCAGGCGAATGTGAGCCCTGGTGGGCTGCTGCCAGTGGCTCCTTCCCTGTTGCCTGGTTGTGCGTTGCTGTGGTTGTCGGCGCAGGAGGGCTGTTGTCATCTTGGTTACCTTTTTACGTGCTCTGGGGACTGAACCATGGAGTTGTTAGCATGCACCATGATATCAAAGACAGTAATTAGATAGTTCCATTTAACTGGAAATCTAATGCTGTTTTCTGAACTGAAAATACTTTTAGCTTGGTATTGTAGTATTTTTCTATTCTGCATCTCTGTCCATACGTGTATTCAGTTTCTCTAGATGAAGTGTCTGATAGCAACACTACCCAAACATTGCTGTGTTGTGTGATGTGATGCTGTCTTAAATGTGGGTTCACTGAGTCTACTAACATTAAAAAGAATAAAAAGTTAAGCTGTTTGCACTGACTAATGAAAAAAAATATTGGCATAATGGCTGCAGAACAGTCTTCTGTAAACAAGCAAATAAATAAATAAGTAGGAAAAATACTTAGTCATGATTTAAAAGTTCCTTTCTTCCCCAATGGATCATAGGTCTTTTTTTTGAAGTGATGGAGCAATCCCGTGAGACTTAAATCTAATCTGTGATGACCTCTACTCAGCTATTTAGTATGTGAAACACTCATCTTGGCAGAGTCTTCATGGGTTCTGTCATTTTTATGTAGAATTTGCTGTAAGGAGCCGTATTTTTTGACTATCGGGTGAAAGAGTGATATATATTCAAACTGACTTTGTAAAGCTGCATCTGCCATTTGTTTTTTAGAAAAATTCCTGTAAAATCTCTGCAAAATTATAAGAGGAGGTTAATTTAGGGTAAAGCTCTTCCCTTTTAATACACCCTGGAGGTAATAATCGAGCTTCTCAAAATGGGAAGAAATTCTTTCAGAAGAGTTAGGGTAAATGTAACATCCTGATGTGGATGAACATGTTGGATGTGGCAAACGAGACTAAAAGTGCACTGGTACAAATCTTTGCGTCAAATCTCAACCCAAGCTTTCTTGCATTTTTTTGAAATGGATTCACCGTTTACTCTATGAGTTGAAATTGCTTCTATTTCTAAGCAAACACTCTGAAGTGCTTAGCGGACAACTGTTGGGAGCTTTTGTGGTCATCAGGAGTCTTCTTGGGAACGTGCGCAAGTTACTTGCTGTTTGCAGGTTCAGCTGTTGCCCACAGATAAGCTGAACCACAAGTTCAGTTTTCAATTACTGTAGTTCCCTATGAAGGAAATTTTGCGTATTTAAATGAATGCAGAGAATAGAGAGTACGATTCAGACGCCAGTGAAATATTTCTTTATTTAGGGCGGCAATCTTCAATTAACTCAGGCCATGCATGAAAAACAGATGTAAAAGTTAAATGGGCATTAGTGCTTTCAGGTATCAGTATCCTGCTCTCACTGCGTCCAGCGTCAGAGAACGCTTTAGCGCAGTTCTCAGGTACTTGCCTGATGAGCTCTTTTACCCTTCTCACTCTGGCACTGCTGTTCCACACGTTTTCCTGGTGACAATGAGATCATGAAAAATAACTCCTTGTGTGGGGCAAATGTGAATAACTGTACCATACAGTCATACTAAACCAGTCCTGCTAAATCAAAATTGCCGTTACCTCATCATACATCAGCTATTATGCCTTTGCAGCAAATGGAAAACTAGCTCCATTATTGATTATACTCTACTTTTTGTTAATCATAGTAGTAAAATGCATTCAGAACCATATGAACTTGTGGTTTCCAGCCTGCAGGCGTGTGATCTGTACACCGACCTGCTGCTTTCTAGAAATTAAGAGTATGGTAAATCCCTGGAGTGTTTCACCTCCACCATTTCCTTTGACAGTCTTTCATAGAACTTCCACTGATTAATTGTTAGGTTAAGTATGCTTGAACTAAGTCATTAATTTTCTCTGAAAAGGCATAATTCCAGAGCACTGTCTCTAGCAAGATGGTATTGCCTGCATTATTAAATACTTTCTCTCGCACCTGTCATCCATAAACCCTCTGCTCCCCCAGCACAGACCCCTTCTACTTACCTGCGGTTCACGGAGAGAGACAAGAAACTCAGATGAGATTTTTGTACTTCAGGTGTCCTTTGACGAAATAGTTGTGTTTCCTGAATCTAAAATAGCAGTAAGTTATGAACTTTGAGTATCTTGAAGTTTTTTGTTGTGTTAGAAGCAAAATTGCTCATACTTAACATTTTGTATAGGAATTTACATAATTTAACCCGAGTGCCCCCTCTCCCCTGAAGGAACTCACGGGCCTGTAAACTGCGGCCTGACAATGACAAAGTGAGTTGCAAGAATGGAGAGATAGTGAGGAGAAAGGTAGTTAAAATTTAATTCTTTTTGCCATAAAAAGTCATAGCATATTTAGACACTTTTGTCAAATAGTTTATTTTCATTTTAATTTAAAGTATAACATAAATAAAGGTCTCATTCTATGGGCACGCACAACTACCTCAATTCGTCTGGTGTGATTTTACACTAACGTAATAAATTGCTGCAGCTTTTTTATGGACATTTAAGTCAAACAAATATAAGTTCTTAGCATCAATAAAAGAAATAAGGATCCTGAGCCTTACTCATTTAGGGAGTGTTCCCAGCACACTTGTTTGTCTGAAAAGACATTTATTTATTGGACAATGTAAACCAGTGAAGGATATACTCTTGGCCTATTTAACACTTCATAAACGCAGTGCGTATGACTTAACCCCGTGGGTATGAACAGAAGTCACACGCATTGTAAGTCTGTAATGAAAATTAGCACAAGTGTACATGCAGACAATTTCTTCTGACCGCAGCCATTGAAATTCATTGGGACCCAAGCGCTCAACTGCTGCACCTTCAGAGAAACCCTTCCAAACCTGATTCAGCAAAGAGTTTAAGGATTGACTCAGTTTTGACTGTGACGGTATTTATGTTTTTATCCTCCTGCCCAAAGAAGCAGTTGTAGACAGTAGCCCAAAGAAGTAGTTGGAGACATTGTCGCCATCTCTGCAGACGTTCCAAACCCACCTGGTGTTCCTGTGCCACCTGCTCTGGGTGACACTGCTCTGGCAGGGCTGGGACTGGGTGATCTCCAGAGGGCCCTGCCAACCCCGGCCAGTCTGGGATTCTGTAGCTATGCTTGCAATCCATTCAAGGAAAGAAAAGAACGGACTGGACGATATCATTTTATACAAATCAAGCATGTTGTGTTTTCTAAATTTGTGTTCCATAAACACCAGTAATTTTGCAGGATAATTAAAAACTGTTCTGGTAATTCATGCTGAGGGATGGTGCTAATAGCTTCCATGAGGGAACAGAGGTCGGGGTGGGATGTGTGTGAAGCAAGGTGATGGCGTGAGGGGACTCTCAGGAAGGGCAAGAGGCTGAAACGGGGCCTCTACCAGCACCATCTCAAGTGCTGGTAGATGACAGCACAGTGGCCTGGGAGGAGTTGGAGGTCCCTGTGCAGGCACTGAAGTACGGCACCGTTGGAAGTAGCTGGGATACTGTGGGACGGCTCGGATGACTGGCCTTCTCTGATGTGTGGAGACAAAGACAGGCTGGGAAGATGAGGAGGGAGGCATACGCTTTACATGAAGCACCAGCTTCAACCTGTGGAGCTCCTCTATGGAAGGGTTTTGTGGAGCAGGATCAGGGGAGAAGCAATTAAGGGCGACCTTGTCATGGGTCTTTGTTACAGACTATCCAATTAACAAGAGGAAGCGAGTGTAGCCACCTGGGATCTCTTGTATCTGCCATTCGGTGACAAAGAAAAACAAGGAGGTGATCATCGATGGCAGCCTCGGCTGTAGTGGCGTACGGGACCTGGGGGAAGCAAGGAAGGCAAGCCGCAGGCTGTAGTTTCTGAAAACAAATGGGGCTTTAGCTTGTACACTGTGTTTCCTATATTTTGAAAAAAAATAGGAGACACGTGCAAGATAATGTACTTTTCAGAGGTGTCTATTTAATAACAAACCCAAAGCTCATGGAGCACATATGTCTGAATTAAGACCTCTCTCTCCTTCAAGTTTCTCAAGGGGAAACTTTCTTTGAGTCACAAGGACTTCTATGGAAATCAGGCACAAGCAGATTGAGTGTGAGGTAACCCTACTGCATGAGGGTTTCAAATTATTTTGTACAATTTTTACATTGCTGTCAGTAGCACTGGAAAAATATTACTTATTTGTCATTCTTTAAAGCAAGCATGGATTGCCCAGATTTGATTGAAAGTACATATTGGCCGGCAAAACCGGGCAGTGTGATGGCTGAGAAGGCAGGAATCCAGCTTCGCTTTTAAATTCTAGATTGTTTGCGGTGCTGACATTTGGAAATATCCCTTCTCTGCTTTGTTATGTGTACAAATGGCAGGCACTGAAAAGTGGTGTTACCAGCAGAGCAAGGAACATGAAACCTCATGACGACAACTCCATGAGCTGCGGACATTTTTCAGAGCAGAAGCAGACCTTAAAAACATCCTAAACTGCTGCCATGAATGTAATGATCATTTAAATGTGTTGATGAATAATTCAAAGATAACCAGTAACATATTCATCAAGACTACCTGGGAAATAATCAAGAACATCTTACAAAACCCCTCCATTTTTATGAAAAGTAAGGGACATCACATGAAGACAGCAGAAGGTGGGCTCAAAATAAAAGGGGTGGGCTGAGGAGGATATTAGTTTACAGTAGGGAGATATGGAGAAGTGAAGAACCGCATGGAGTTAAAATGAGCCCAGTTATCCTTTGAGATGGCTAACTACAAATTAACCCTGTCTGCCTTAGTAAGTCCATGAACTAAAATGATCAGAAGCTCGGAGGTCGCTTTGCAGATACGCTTACCTTGTTCTGCTACTTCTCAAGCATTCATTTTGGGCCACTGTTGGAGGAGGTTGGGCGGAATGGACTTTAGTCTGAGTCTGTGGCTCGTATGTACTTAACTGATGCAGAGGTAATTCAGTGAGCAGAAAAAGAAGCTGGATTTTATGAGTTAGTCATTGTGAAAAATGTAACACAATCCATTTTTAGTTATATCTTACGTTGATTTTTTTTCTTAGAAAAAGGCTAACACAAGTTCAACAAAGCTGTTTGCTGTAATGTGTGCTGTAACGTGCATGTGCTTGTTATGGGACCAAATAATTACGTAAAATGTTTCTTAACCCATAGCCTTAGTATTTTACAGACTGCAGTTGGAAAGCTTCAGTTGAACGAGATAGTTGTGGCACTCTTGCTAGGTGTTAAAACACATGAAGCACATGTTCACCTGCCGATACATGCGTTTGGCAGTATTTCATTTTGCTTTATAAAAGAAATAAAGATCAGCCCAGAAAAGAGGGGGTACCATTGTGGGAAGTTCATGACATGGGCAATTAGAAGATACAGCGGACAGTGGTCGAGCGTCCTTTAAGACCTCGCCAGTTTTCCTCTTGTGACACACGTTGATTTACAAGCACAGGCAGAAAAGGTGGGGTGATTAAGGAATTTATTCTCATTCATTGAACCCTGCAGGCAAATGTCTTCAATATTTAACCAAGAGATCAATGAAAGCAAATTGTTCACTGACAACTAGCTAGTTACTTCCCTTCAGGTGAATTACTGCTCCAAGTACTCTGCTGTTACGAGGACAGTTCTCTCTCTTTATTTTCCTTTATTTCCTGCATTCATTTTCCTCCCTATTTTTGTTACCTCTCTTCCAAGAGCCGCCTTACAAGACGAAACTGGAATTACTTAGAAATGCAGAACAGCTGGTTGCTACTGTGTCATGTATCGGTTGAGCTCCAGTAAGGAGCTGCTTGTTTCAGTGTCATCTGTGTTGGTAGCTGTAATTTCAAAGTGAATCTAGAGCCCGGAGTAGAGGAAGGTGTTTCAGTGGGATCTCTGTGCAGTCTCCCTGGCTGGGCAGCACCATTTCACTTGTGACACCATTTTGTCCTTCGTTGGGCTGAGAATTTACCAAATATCACCACTCGCCAGGTCTGGAGAGGGCAGAGCCCTTGTGAAAGCCATGTCAGCCTTTCCAAGGCTGTAACAGTTCTTTGTCAGTGCCGTTAAGGTCAAGCCTGACATTCTGTCTGATTTTTTTCCTGGGATGTGGGTAGCAATAAGAGAACCACCTCTCCTGTCATATCCTCGCCTTGTTAGGGGAAGTGTGGCAGTAGTTGTGAAATTCTTTAAATAGCCACCAAGCTGGGATGCAGTTCATTTCAAAAGTCGCTGTATACCTTAGAAACTAACTGTCTTTTCATCGTTTGTCCCTTGTGGATAGGAAAGTGGCAACACACCGTCAGCTTACAGAATTCTACATGAGAATTATCTGGGCAATTATTTTTTCTGTAGGGTTATAGATAAACGTTTTGATCATTCTTAGCCAAATTTATAAATCCTAAGTTGCACACCTGTAAACCTGAAGAAGCTCATCCGTATGGCAGACGACCAGCTCACAACATCACGCCGACGTCTGGAACAGCCACGATCTCTTCTCTCTCCAGCCGCCCACATGGTGCTCCAGTCCCTTCCGTCAGGAGACAGCCTCGGTTGTGCCGCTCTCGGGTGCCACTGGCTGCTGTTGGCTCTTGGCAAGTCATTCCTCTCCAGGAGTGAAACGGTATTTTCCACACCCGTCTCCAGCAGTTACTCCTCCAGGTGCAAACACGGAAACAACAGAGAAACAGTTTACAAATTATGAAGAAATTGTATAGACATTTTAAAAAGATCTAATTAAAAATGATATACTTAAATAGAATCTGCATCATACTGCTCTTTAAACGCATTCTGTCATGTCCGAGCAGCTCTTGTCTGTTGTCTGGGATCCTATTGTGCCCTGTGCTCTGCAAACATAAACCAAAAAGATGTTTCCTGTAACATGCTCTATTATCCTATGCCATTGTATGTTCTGAAAATCACTTTATGAAAGACTTCAAAATAAATCTATAAGCATCCTTTGTCCTAGTGTGCTCCTTGCTTAGTTAAGAGACCTATAAATATTCTCTTGAAGGCTGATTTCTCAAAATTTCCACAGAAAATGTTTTTGGGAAGTTCTTTATTTCCAGACAATTTTCTTGTGTTTAATAAATATTATTTCAAAGAATTATTTTTTTTTCCCAGAACTGGTAGCATTAATGCGGAAGCAAGAAGTAATAGTGGAAAAAAAATAATGCTGTGTATGTCAATGTCCAGATGGAGATCAGTGACAAATGGTGTCCCTCAGGGGTCCATACTGGGACCAGTTCTGTTCAATATCTCCATCAATGCCACGGTCAGTGGGATCCAGCGCACCCTCAGCAGGTTTGCAGGTGACACCAAGCTGAGTGGTGCGGTGACACGCCTGAGGGATGGGAGGCCACCAGCATCAGAAGGACATGGAGCTGTTGGAGCGGGGCCAGAGGAGGCCCCGGAGATGCTGGGGGGGCTGGAGCCCCTCTGCTGTGGGGACAGGCTGAGAGAGCTGGGGGGGTTCAGGCTGGAGAAGAGAAGGCTCCGGGGAGACCTTCCAGCCCCTTCCAGTCCCTCAAGGGGCTCCAGGAGAGATGGGGGTGTTGGAGCAGATGGGCTTTAAAGGTCCCTTCCGACCCAAACTATTCTATGATTCTAAAAGAACTTACTAAACGGGCTCTGAAGACATGCCTATAAATACGAGAAGACACTGGATAAGTAGGTTTTTTAATTAGAAATTTATTTTCAGACTTCATTATGCATTGCAAACATCTCCCCCCCTAATATTAAAGGTTACACTTCTGTTGATGTTAATAGGTCAGTACTCCACCCTGTTGATTATTTATTACATGCTGTCATAATAGCATGGTAAACTAGGCTTGGTCAAACAGATCTGTAGGGCAGATATAAATCAACATAGCAGTTTTGACAGCAAGAAGATTGCAGCAGTCCAGGTATGCCGAGGGTCTGTGCCTGTGTCCTGGGGCGTGTTGGTTAACGCTCAGGATGTCTTTGGTTGAAATCTGTGATCAGTGGCACTGTCTGAAATGACTATACCTGCTAATAAGCACCTCAGAGCGGTGGTCTCGGGTCAGATCAGGTGTTCATCTGTCCTGACATCCCGTGTGTGTAGCGAATGCTTAGGGAAAGACAGCAACAACAGTGGTGCTTCCCCTGGAATGTTCATCCTGGTTTTAGTAGCTTAACTGCATCCAGAGCTAAAGTCTATTTTACGACTCTGTAACGCTGTGCTGCTCGTTTACCTCTATGCTTTCTTCCTTCAGCTGGATATTTACTTGCACTTTTAGCATTTCTCAAACAGAGCAGGAACATTATATAAAATAGAAAGGTTAAAGTCTATATGGAAATGAGAACATGTGGACCACCGTAAATCCCCCAAAGGATACGACTCGCACATCACATCAGTGGGCACATAGATCATACGCTCCTGCGCATAAAACCCTACTTGTGTATGATTTCTCACAGAATCCTCTTGTTAATCATTCTGCTTGTGAGTCCAAGGGAATACAGCTGTACAATTTGCACAGTTTTAATGATTTCCAAAATTATGTCTGCACATGCAACCTTTTATGGATTTCTGTAACTCCAAAACTGGAGAGAAAAAAACAAACAAGGAAATTCTTTAAATCAAAATACGGTAAGAAACGTAGAGAAATATGTAACAGAAAAAGTTCAACTCTCAGACAACTTCAAATAGAGATTTTTTTTCCTTTTGTTATGTAACTTACTGTCAGAAATAGTTACTGGCAGGACATCAAGGTATTTTCTGTTCCCGTGATTGTGTCACTGGACTGCATTGATTAATCACAATTACACAATGATTTTCCTGCTTTAAGTAGCTGCAATTCCTGCTTCAGCTCCAGCAGAAGCTGCCGAGCAATAGACTGAAAATGTATCTACAAATACAAAGGGAAAAGAAGTTGCAGTTATCTCTTGGACCAGAGAACATTTTATGTCCCATCTCTATTTGCTATAAGAGAGCAGGTTAAACGTTACTCACCTTCCAGATTCTCTGGTCTTGATTCAAAGGTGCTTAACTTTATTACACGAGATGAAAAAACTGCTGAGATCATCTACGCATACGTTTCACTCCTATTCCTATAGATGTGGTATTGATGGGACATAATTCCAGTCAGTTACCTGCAGGCGATTAGTTGAACAGCAGACAGACAACACATGTATTTGTCAGCACCCAACTGGGTGGGCAATCCGTAATTTGTTGATAGCCATAGACACAGGGCATTGGGGGATTGTAAGGAAGTGCTGTTGTAGTGGTAATTACAGCCAAACTCAGCAGCATTGCCAGAGTTAAGGACTGAATTTGCTTTAAAGTCTGTTTTTGGTGCTTTATGTGATTTAGCTTGGGTAGTCTGCAGCTGAGTGAAACCTGATGTGGAAATTGTCAGCTCAGATGCACATTTCCTTCTGAAAAGGGTTCAAACAAGAATCTAGGACATAGCAATCTTTAGAGAAGTAGTTCATTTTGCCAGATATGGTTAAGTAATAAATCAAGCATAAGCATTTGCAGCTTCCAAGAGTTTATTTTTTAATCATTTGCAGCTTTGTTCTTAAAATACATTATCAATGAATCACAGAATTGCAGAATCACAGACTGGTTTGGGTGGGAAGGGAACTCAAAGCCCCCCCAGTGCCACCCCCTGCCCTGGGCAGGGACACCTCCCACCAGCCCAGGTTGCTCCAAGCCCCGTCCAACCTGGCCTTGAACCCCTCCAGGGATGGGGCAGCCACAGCTTCTCTGGGCACCCTGGGCCAGGGGCTCACCGCCCTCACAGCAAAGAATTTTTTCCTGATCTCCAGTCTCAATCTACCCTCTTCCAGTTTGAGGCCGTTACCCTGTGTCCTATGATAACACTCCCTGATAAGGAGTCCCTCCCCATCCATCCTGTAGCCCCCTTTAGGGACTGGAAGGCCGCTACAAGGTCTCCCCGGAGCCTTCTCTTCTGCAGGCTGAACAACCCCAACTCAGCCTGCAACAAAAAGGTACTTTTTGTTACCTCTTTATGAAGGTAGCTGTCAAACAGCAGTCACTGCACATAAATCAAGGAAATGACAGTGGTACAGAACAATGTAAGTGAGACCACGACCAGAAGAATAGTTTAACTTTGAAATTAGTTCTTGGTCCTCATATGAGGAGCTTTAAATGGCTACTGTTAATAATGTTATTCACTCTTTTAGGTGACACCGAAGTTTGGTCTCCTAAAGGGTCACAATAGGTGAAAGCAAAAGGGAACTAGCAGAGCCTCTAAAAATTCAAATGGGTATTAAATGAAGTTTTCAGCAGTGATGTGGCTGTATTTCTTAGAATGTCAGATCGCTTCATGGGCCTTCACTCACTTCATTTGGAGCTTTCTCTGTCTTGCAAATGAAGAAGTTGAAGAAGGGGTCACTAGCCAATCAACACAGCAAATTGATTGTAATTACTGCAGTCCCCAAAGGTAATCACGTTTTGCTTCAAGTGACAGGTCTGCGTAGCCTTGTGGTAACCAAGGTCACCTGAACAACTTCAATCCTGTGTCAATGTTGCACCGTGGGAAAGCAAACCCTGCTCGAGGAAGACCTTTTTCTTGATTAACCTCTTGAGTTCAACACTAAGTCCTTGCTCAGTTCAGATTCCACTTTGGTGTATTTATCTTCTGGTACCGTATGCCTGTGCTTCCCATTACGTATTTATTTTCTCGGAAAAGAAGTAAAAGATCAGATTAGGTATTTGGTACTGAAGGTTAATGTTACTTTCATGACATGTAACGCAGTGTCATCTGCTGGGTAATGTTTGTTCTCTTCGACATCCCTCAGCTGCTCTTTGTGCTATTGAATGTGTAGGCACAGATATAATGCTCTACTTCAGCAGCAGACCATGCGTAAGCCAAATGGAACAACCTTGCAATCGTTTCTCTTTGGGCTTAGAGCTCTTTCGATGTGATCTCAAGGTTCCCGTGTTGCTGCATTCGCTATGATGGGATTTGCTTCTCAGAGGTTGTAACATGAAATAGAAAGTGTTATAGGCAGCATTCCTGTTATCATCTGTTGACCTGAGCAGCACAACATTCGGGCTCGTTTCAATTATAAGGAGAAACTGAATGTATTTCATTGATGTCACTATTTATGGAATCTGTTTTCCTGAATATGGGATGAATTAAATAGGGGCGGTTTGTGCTCATAACCTCAAGCCTTTTTCCACTATTCCCTGACACAGAAACCTCTTACTGTTGGATCTGAGGGTTGATCATATTAAGCAACTCATGGGAATTTAGGGTGCGTTGGTCTTGGGATGCTCAGCCCTGGTCTATTGCTGCATGAAAGGAGTTTTAATTAGATGGACAAACTTGAATTCTGCAAATGAAACAAGTGCTTTTGAGGCATATTTTATTAATAACTTTTCTTGGTCAGCTATACCACGCTAAGTACTCAGCTGTGAGCCTTGGTTCTCTCCGTGCACTAATATTGACAAAGCCCAAGTAACCTCCACACTGAAAGTCTACAAGAATAATACAGCACATTTGATCTCCGTTCCCTCTCTTACTCTCCGCTCCCTCCCTCTCGCCTAGTCTGTGTTGCTGTTTGCTTTTCTCTCTTTCACGTCAGTGTGTTCTTGCTTAAATGGAAAATGCTGTATAGTGGATTCTTGATGGAAATTGTATACACTTTCTGTGTGTTTTTAACCTGAAGGAAATGAGAGAGAGTGCTGTTGAGAAATTGTTATTTGTACTCAGTACTTTTTTTCTTGAAATTAAGCAGAGAACAGATGGACAGGTCTCTCTGCTGCCAGTTTTAAGTGGGCTATTCAGACTATAATCATCATCTCTGTTAGTATGGACAGGGGAAAAAAAGAGGGGTGGGAATTCCCAAACACTCTCACGGGTGCCGTTTTTCAGAACCTGTTTCAGAAACTGGAACTGCAGGAGATCTGTGTTGTGGGTTAACTCCACGGCTTGTCCACTGGTCACGAGAGCTGCACTCAGGTGGCTTTGGTTCTCCTCTAGACCAGAAATGTAGAATTGGAGACCTTGGGAAAATCAGGGCCTTTCAGAAACAAGGGTTGCTTGGTTTCAGTGAATTCCATTGGAGCTTTGTATTTCAGATGGTAGTGCCAGAAGTCCATATTCTGAGCAATTTCCAACACTTGGGTTCATGCTCTGCTCTGACTGCCCTTGCAAAGACTGCATAAACCTCTTACAAAGTATAAGGGGAACTTTCCAGTATTCCCTTCCGGAGCATGTAAATAAATTACAGCCAGTCTGACTGTAGAAAGAAGTTAACTCTGAAGAGATGTATAACTCATGTATCTTCTTGATCTATCTTACCCATAAATGTAAATAAAATGACACTTCAGTTGTCTTCCTGTTCAGATAAAAAAGAATGAACAAGCACAGCTTCTTGAATGAAATGGAAATCCCTGAATTTGGTCTTGGTTTCTTCTCAAGTTCCCACTTAGCTTTTAAAGATCTTTGTTGATTGTGTTGTTTGCTTTGCTTCAATCAGTTGCATATGTTCCAAGAAGTTCAGCAGACTTCTCTTGGCTATGTTGCTGTGAGAATTCAGTCTCGTTGCTGTGTCCTTATGTGTTGCATGAAGTACTTTGTAAATTAAAAAGTATGTTCTTCCCACCATGGGGACAGCTTCTGAGCTCTGTCTCCTGACTTAAGAGTTGTGCCTAAATGATAAAGTTGAAAGTGTGGAATTATCAAAAAGGCTTTGTTGACTCACTGTCTTCACTTGGGATTATGACTCCTGAAGCTACATGAGCAGACTTAGATAGCGAAGGGACCTACACCTAAAAGCTGCTAGCCTGTTACTGTGTGTTATTGGTCTTATTTGAGTAGGGAAGGAGAGGAAACAACCCCCCAACTCCTCCAAAGCTTAAAAAATGCTAAAATCTCTCAGTTCTTTGTCCATACTACATTACTCTTTGTTGGTGATATTAGCTTTTCAGATTCCTGCACTCAATTTCATGGCTGTTTAATCCAAATCAGGATTTAAGCATACCCTGTGGAATAACAGGACTTGCCTACAAAGGGGAATTGCTGGAAGCAAGCTGTATATTCATCTATGTGATTTGTTCCAAGTGCTCTCTTTATACCAGCTCCTCGCGTAGACAATTCTAGAGCATGTGTCCACCACACACAGTGCAGAAGTACCCACACTGGCTTCAGAAACTGAAGTGGTAGGGTCGTGCCGGAGCTGCATTGCAAGGAAACTGATGTAGCTCCGCTGAGATCCATCTGGTTCATGGCTCTTCGGAACGTCCTGGGGATGTCCCGGCTTTTCTGGGGGAGCAGCAGGCTGGCGGTGCTGTGGGCTGCTCAATGGTGTGGGTATGCTCTTTCCATCTTCTTCAGTAAAAGAGTACGTAATCTTGCTTAGATTAAACTGGGATTGTTTGCAGTGGGGAATCCTCACACGTATCCTGTGCGCTGTGTATTCCACAGGGGTTAGTGTGTGATACTGCTTCTTGTGCAGGCAAACGAGTCTTCAGGACAGCGACCGCATGGCCCTCGTTGCTCACCAGATGACCTGGAGGCACTTCTGTGGCTGGGGACTAAATTGTTAGATTTCAAATTCCTAGCACCTCCCACTAAAGCACTGCAGCTGGCGAAATGAACAGCTAAGAAACGTTTGTATAGTGCCAGGAGAGTATTTTGTTTCTCTGTTTGTTTAGGATCAGTGAAAGAATCATTTCTTGTGTTCGTTATACATTAATGACACTGCACAAACTATACTTCATGATGCTCTCGGGTACAATAACTGAGCTGGATGGTTGAATGCAATTTAAATATGCACAGAGAATGGACTAATGGAGGATCCTCAAGGACTAGCTGATAGTTCTATTTATAATTACATCATGCCATCTAAATTTGTGAAGCTTTGTGTTCGTCACACGCATTGCATTGTTGAAATGTAGCATTTTAGATTTAAGTATAAGAGGACCTCAGTATTTTCTCTGTGGAAGTATCTTACTCTGATTTGTGTTTGTGGGGTTTTTTTCATCTGTCACCCCCCACCAACTCATACACCTCCTGAGAGCAGGCTCTGAGAGTGCTTTCAGTAGGTTCTTCTTCCCCACCCTTCTTACAAAACAAAAATAAAAACCTCATTGGGCCCATTTAGAGAGGAAAGGAGCACTGGTGGAAAAAAACAGCAGTATTTTTACTTCTCCTGGGAAGCTGCAGCAGTCTGTGAATGTGGTCTGAGGTCACGGGGTGTCTGTCCAGCAAAACCCGCTCCGTGTCATTTTTCCGCTCCCCCTCTGCCACCCCCGTCAGGAGTGTAGAGTGCCGGGACGCACTCCGCTGGTCCTGGGAAGAAGCGGAGGTAGGTCCTCTGCTGGGCCTCCATCCCTTGCTCAGCCAGGGTGGGTGTTGAGGTGACTCCTTCAGGCCTGTACTGCCAGTGGTGTTGCACCTTTCCACAGGAGCCAACTTCTGCTGTTCCTCTGGGTGAAGTTCTCTTCCCCAGGACCTCAGTTTGTGAGTTCTGAGCCTTGCGCTTTGATGCAAAGCTTAATCTGAGAATCACAGTTTCAGTGAGAGAAAAACCGTATTGCGTGGGAATGTTAAGTAAAGCGTTGGCCTCTGTATGGTAGACACTCTTTTCTCTTCTCACCAGTTTAACTGTCCAGTTTTCTGTTTTAGAGATTTTGGTGACTCATAAATGGTCACCCAAATAATTTGCAGATAAGTATCTTCCTAACCTCCGTAAGGTCTTTACCCAGAATGCCAGCTGGACAGAAGCACCAGGGAAAGATCCTTATTTCCTGGAGATTAACTGCTGTGGTGTAGGCAAAGCTTGTCCATCTATTTCTGAAAAAAATGCATGGCCTGGAACTTCTAGAACATCCCCTTTCTGTCAAATAGCAAGATAACCAATTCTGTGTGTTGTGGCCCCAAGGGATATCTGCTGCCCCCAAGAAATTTTCATTCCTTCCAAATTTTATTTAAATACAGCTTGTTTCGAACTCTCCCTAGGTACCTTCACAGGCACTTCTATTCATATGCAACAGAAGACATTTGTTTTTCTGATACTCTCAATCACTTCAATCAATATGATTGTCAGCTGCTAGTTAAAAAATGGACTTGGACATAATTACATTTTTTTCATCTACAATCTGCTGGGCTTGTTTCTAATTCATTTTACTGCTCTCCCGTCTGCTTTTATTCATTACAGGAAATTTAAATACCCTATTTAGTCTGAGTATAATGTTCATTTCCTTTGTATTTGTAAAAGCAGTCATCTCGAAGAAGTCATTAGGTTTAATGTTAACTTTTAATGTGATCTGTGAATATGATGAACTATTCCATGAGTTGTCTGAAGTTTGTATATGATAGTTCTATGTTCCCAAACCTGTCATGGATTAGCAATGTAGCCGTGCATTTACAGTTTCAGGGCAACATTTCAATTTTCTGGGTTTTTGTGGATGCTGTTGTGAAGTGGCTTTGGTTTTGCAGCGCTGACTTTCTTGCTCTAGACTGGTTTTGAACTAATATCAAAAATGACGGGACCCCGGCTTGGAGTTTCATTCCCACTGTCTACTAATACTGCTAAACGTAAGTTTCAAGCACTGTAATACTTTTTTTTCCCTTGAAGAGCTAGAAGCATTAGTCATTTATCACTCCCTTTGCAGTCCCTTATCCTTCCAGCACTCACTGGGCACTCTGGAACAGGAGTCGGCGTAATGAACTGCAGCAAGAGCATCTGTGACTCCATAGACAGCCTGCTTAATAAATGTTTATTGATTTAAATTACAGACTGTGTGCATGCAGGAGATACTGAAATAAATGAAATCAGAGCTGGTGATGCATCTGTCTACTCTTGACTATATGTCTAAAGTAATTATGGCAATATTTGAGGCAAGGCAAAGGGTTAACTGGTTGAGGGAGCAGCTGTGGGTCGCTGGGTTTCTTCCCAAGGTGCTAATCAGCTGCGGCACCCCTGGAAGGAGGTTTCTGAATATAACCCCAAAGACTTTCAGCTTTTCAAGCGCTTACTTTCTGTGTGTTTTCAAGGACCTTTACCTTGTGGGAAAGTACTACGGGCCACAGCTGGTGCAAATGGAAGCGAAGGCACTTACTGCGTGCCCCAGCAGTAAGTCTGGCTTTGTGCCTCTCTGCTTTGTGACATATCTCCATGGCCATACTGTACGAGAAATTAATTTTCCTCTTCTTCAATAAGCTATTGACTCTAAGCAACTATTAGAGGTACAGTGCATGTAGCTATCATAACAATTTTCTTGCACGTTGTGTGCACAATTGCAATTTTCCTCATTATTGTTCCTGAACTTTATCCTTTCTCTCCCCGCAAGCCTCCGGCTTAGAGGTCTGGCACACATAGAGGACATTGTTATGTTCATAACAAAAGCATATCTGAAAGCTCCGTATTTTAAATCACTGCCTTTCAGTGATGAATTCTGGACGCTACTGCAAATAACAGCACTTTTGTGCGGCTGCTTTAGCTATTTGAAATAACACAGAAATAAGTCAGACACAATTTACCTGTGTGATTTGCAGTCTCAGATCATGTGTTTCAGAACTGCTGGCCCTAAGCTAAGCTGTATTTATTGCAGAGTGGTGTAGATAGCAGAATTATTTTTTATTAATTTTACAAAGTATCCAAAATGATCTAGGTTTTGGTAGGTTTTTTTTTTGCTGATCATCCCGTTCTGCAGTGTAACACAGTGGATTATGTTTGTGGTTGTGCTAACAAAGGGAAACAAGTTTGTAGTTTCTGCTCTGTGATCCTTTTCAACACTAGCTTGGCCCCAGAGGTCACTCAAGCAATCTTTAGGATCCAGTTTTGGGGTGACAGTTACACATTTCAGGATGCAGGTTGTACAGCGAGATCTGCACAAGGTCCTTGAAGTTGGAAAGGGCCATAAACCCTTGAACTGACTGCTGCAGCCTAAAGAGGTTTCTCCTGAATCCTCAGAAATATTTCGGTCACTTGGTATTTTGGATCCAAATCTCTTGCTTGTAGCTGCATTGACTTATCTTACTGAATGGTTTTAGTCCGTTTACTATATCAAGATCAATATTACATTAGCAAAAAGGTAAGTTTACTGCTCCCTGTTTAGTTGGAGAACTATGATATCTGTTACTAATTATGCTGTCTGACTGATGAGTTTTAGAAATGTCAGCTGCCTTCCATGAGTCTTTGGTACCATTCACAGAAGTAAATACTAATCACACTTACTTCAGAAGGGTGTTGTGTGGTTAAATTAATGTTTGTAAATTATTCTGAAACTCTTCAGATGCCAAATAGTCTGGTGCAACAATTAATATCGCTACTGTTAAGTGCCATCCAATTTCTGTATTACATATTTGTGTCCTTTAACAAGGGAACAGAAGCAGAATGTCATGCTCATTGATGTTTTTAAGTCCTTTATTAGAGCTAATGTCTTATTAACAGTCTGTAAAATCTTCTTCGCAGATGCGAGGTTTAGTTCTTTTTCTGCTGCTTTTGAAGTCTAAAGACTGTATGGAGGAGCTGTTACTGCTTCATAGGCATTTTCCAGGATGAATTTGCAGATTTGCTCACGTCTCATCATGGGGTAGTCCTACAGATGCTATTTCATGAATATGTAGAGTATGTTTGCTATCATTTTTTATGCTGTAGGTTCATGGCAAATTCCCAGTTTATTCAGAAAGTGGCCTGCTGTGGAATACTCAGTATATAACATATGCTTGTGTCTTTGGCAAGTCAGGCTTCGTTATTGACATAAGATGAATTTGTAGTGCAGTATTACTATGCTTTGAAACCATTAAGTGACATTTGTAGTTCCTCTGTTCTTCTTTACAAGGTATACTGGATTTTTTTTTTTTTAATTTTCTGACGCTGGATTTATCTCTATCCTTCATGATTTTGCTTGCCACACCACAGATAATTCTTTTCTTGAGTCAGCTCCCTCCCTCTTTTTGTATAAATACCCATGCTAAGTCCTTTGTACTCAGAGATCTTTAGAACTATGCACGGTTTCGACAATTTACCATCTTTCTTACACTGTTGCTTCTCTCAGTCACATTATACTGATCTATATTTTAGTTTCTTTCTCACTATCGTTTTCTCACTGAGGATTCCCTAATGCCATTGGAAATGGAATTATCAGGAAAAGGTGTTTTTAGTTTGAAATTAGCTGTAGTCTAGGGAAAGAATGAGGCAATCTGGTAGCCGAGATAAAGCAGGATCTTGAAGAGCCTATGTATTATATCACTGCAGGAAATTTGGTAGTAGCTTGAATGGCAGAGATGTCTACATGAAATAAGAAATACTTCAAATTAAGTTTATCTGAGTTCAGTGGGCAGGTGTATCATTAATAAGCTTGGAAGGGAAAATGAACAGAAATTTGCAGAGGTCAAACCATTCATGCAACTGAAATGAGAATGTAAACCATGTACAGTAGTTATTGATGGAAATACCAGTGGTCATGAAAATAAAATTGATCTCTCAAATTTATTCAATAAACTGCTGTGGAGAAGACCAAATATGCTACAAAATGATGAAAAAAAATAACATAAGGACATTATGCAAATTGCATTTTAAATAAGCGTAGAAAATGTTACGTAGTTTTAACATGAGGAAAAGAGTGATAGAAAAATCTGGAGTTCTGCTACAATGGTTATTTGCCTCCATGCTTATTTGGCATGCTTATTACTAGATAAGATTCCTAAAAATGAATTCCATGAAAAGTGATGAAAATAAAGTACTGAAATATTGGGAAAGTATGAAAAAGCAATTGTAGCTCGAGTATATGGAAAAATTAAAGAAAGATGATATTGTTTACAAAGGCATCAAGAAGAGAGCAATACTTAAAGAATTGTATGGATTGAATACAGAAGTCTTCTTCTAACATCATAAAAATACAACATAACATGATTTCCAATAAAAAAGACTGAAAACTAAAAGTGGTTATACGTTTTTGTAACGGAAATTGCTTCATCAAACACACTACCTGGGACACCAATCTTCTGGAAGTAAGAGTGGAATGAAAATTTCTACAGGTGCTGTACTTTAATAAGCAAATGAAGAATAGCATAGAAGTGGAAAAGGAAATGTTAGCTTGTTGGATATAGACAGTAAAAAAAACCCAAAACAACAATGTCAATTTTGTTTGCAGAATTCGGATGTCTGATCTGATGCTGTGTGCATTGATAAAACCCAAGTTGTGGGCAGGTAGCCTCCACGGCCCTTCCGCCTGACAGTGTAACTCTAGCGGGTGATTTCCTGTAATTGCACTGCTAATGGCACTGCCAGCATTTGTGCATGTGATTACAGTGGGATGCTTGAACGTTGATGCTTCTTGTCAGTCATGAATCTTATGCTGTCCCTTCTTGGTGCAGACGAGAAAGGCTGAGATCAGAACCTTGCAGAGTGAAGCTTCCACACTGCAAAGTGAATTACTCCGAAATGGACCGGTGATTCCAGAAATGAAATTTCTGGTTTCCGTAACCTGCTTGCCTGCCTTCCAGCACTCTGCTGGGATAATAACAAAGGGCTAGAAATGTCTGTTCAGTCTAGTCCTGTGCTGTCACAGGGAAATGCATCATTTAATTCCTTTCATTGATAATTTTAACATTTTCTCTAGCTATCACACTGTTTCACTCCTGTTACAATACTGTTCCTTCAGGAATGGGAATGTCTGAACTGCCCGCTCCCCTGGGTGCCCTGACAGGAGGTGATGCTCAGGATCTGCGGGTGCTCCTGGGTGCCCTGACAGGAGGTGATGCTCAGGATCTGCCTGTGCTCCTGGGTGCCCTGACAGGAGGTGATGCTCAGGATCTGCGGGTGCTCCTGGGTGCCCTGACAGGAGGTGATGCTCAGGATCTGCGGGTGCTCCTGGGTGCCCTGACAGGAGGTGATGCTCAGGATCCGTCTGCTCCTGGGTGCCCTGACAGGAGGTGATGCTCAGGATCTGCGGGTGCTCCTGGGTGCCCTGACAGGAGGTGATGCTCAGGATCTGCGGGTGCTCCTGGGTGCCCTGACAGGAGGTGATGCTCAGGATCTGTGGGTGCTCCTGGGTGCCCTGACAGGAGGTGATGCTCAGGATCTGCGGGTGCTCCTGGGTGCCCTGACAGGAGGTGATGCTCAGGATCTGCGGGTGCTCCTGGGTGCCCTGACAGGAGGTGATGCT
This sequence comes from Larus michahellis, assembly GCF_964199755.1. Taxonomy (NCBI): domain Eukaryota; kingdom Metazoa; phylum Chordata; class Aves; order Charadriiformes; family Laridae; genus Larus; species Larus michahellis. Next base: position 87,014,226 of record NC_133900.1, on the reverse strand, counting down.
CAGGATCCGCCCGCTCCTGGGTGCCCTGACAGGAGGTGATGCTCAGGATCTGCCTGTGCTCCTGGGTGCCCTGACAGGAGGTGATGCTCAGGATCTGCGGGTGCTCCTGGGTGCCCTGGCAGGAGGTGATGCTCAGGATCTGCGGGTGCTCCTGGGTGCCCTGACAGGAGGTGATGCTCAGGATCTGCGGGTGCTCCTGGGTGCCCTGACAGGAGGTGATGCTCAGGATCTGCGGGTGCTCCTGGGTGCCCTGGCAGGAGGTGATGCTCAGGATCTGCGGGTGCTCCTGGGTGCCCTGGCAGGAGGTGATGCTCAGGATCTGCGGGTGCTCCTGGGTGCCCTGACAGGAGGTGATGCTCAGGATCTGCGGGTGCTCCTGGGTGCCCTGACAGGAGGTGATGCTCAGGATCTGCGGGTGCTCCTGGGTGCCCTGGCAGGAGGTGATGCTCAGAATCTGTGGGTGCTCCTGGGTGCCCTGGCAGGAGGTGATGCTCAGGATCCGCCCGCTCCTGGGTGCCCTGACAGGAGGTGATGCTCAGGATCTGCCTGTGCTCCTGGGTGCCCTGACAGGAGGTGATGCTCAGGATCTGCGGGTGCTCCTGGGTGCCCTGACAGGAGGTGATGCTCAGGATCTGCGGGTGCTCCTGGGTGCCCTGACAGGAGGTGATGCTCAGGATCTGCGGGTGCTCCTGGGTGCCCTGACAGGAGGTGATGCTCAGGATCTGTGGGTGCTCCTGGGTGCCCTGGCAGGAGGTGATGCTCAGGATCTGCGGGTGCTCCTGGGTGCCCTGGCAGGAGGTGATGCTCAGGATCTGCGGGTGCTCCTGGGTGCCCTGACAGGAGGTGATGCTCAGGATCTGCGGGTGCTCCTGGGTGCCCTGACAGGAGGTGATGCTCAGGATCTGCGGGTGCTCCTGGGTGCCCTGGCAGGAGGTGATGCTCAGGATCTGCGGGTGCTCCTGGGTGCCCTGACAGGAGGTGATGCTCAGGATCTGCGGGTGCTCCTGGGTGCCCTGACAGGAGGTGATGCTCAGGATCTGCGGGTGCTCCTGGGTGCCCTGACAGGAGGTGATGCTCAGGATCTGCGGGTGCTCCTGGGTGCCCTGACAGGAGGTGATGCTCAGGATCTGCGGGTGCTCCTGGGTGCCCTGACAGGAGGTGATGCTCAGGATCTGCGGGTGCTCCTGGGTGCCCTGACAGGAGGTGATGCTCAGGATCTGCGGGTGCTCCTGGGTGCCCTGACAGGAGGTGATGCTCAGGATCTGCGGGTGCTCCTGAGTGCCCTGACAGGAGGTGATGCTCAGGATCTGCGGGTGCTCCTGAGTGCCCTGACAGGAGGTGATGCTTAGGATCTGCGGGTGCTCCTGGGTGCCCTGACGGGAGGTGATGCTTAGGATCTGCCCGCTCCTGGGTGCCCTGACAGGAGGTGATGCTCAGGATCTGCGGGTGCTCCTGGGTGCCCTGGCAGGAGGCGATGCTCAGGATCCGCCCTCCCCTGCGTGCCCTGACGGTAGGTGATGCTCAGCATCAGCACATGTGCGCTCTGTGCTGCTCAGGACTCAGCGGTAAGTTTTGATCGTGTGTTTCTGCACCAGAACCTCAAGTGCAAGACAAAATCAGTCAGGAGGTCTAAGCTGCTGTAAATAATACAGATGCTCAATGTAGCTACATTAGTACATTTTTTCAGTTAAAAATGGAGATTCACTCCATTTTGAGACACATTTTTCATTTCACCATTAAGGCCTCTATTTCATTTCTCATTTTCCCCTGTATTAGTTATTCATAACCTTTATATTTCTATGATTAGCACAGGCTACAACATTGTCTTTCTTTTTATCTTGCTCATTTTTACTCCAGCAGTGAAATACACACTGATTAGACTGGAGCAAATTCTTCATCCTGTAGTAGCCTGTATAGCCCTTAATATAGACATTACATTTTACAACTCTTATTAATTCTTTTCCTGTATAGTGCATACAGTCTTGTCCTGTACAGTGCATATAGATGCAGATCATTTAGACCACATGTGTCCGCTTGATTTATACACATCTTCTGGATCCAGACATACTTTTCATACAATTCAAATCCTTTACAGTAAGATCAGGGTTTCTTTTTCCTTTTCTATTTGAGTAACTTACCTTAATTTCTTTCTGTTATTATTATCTGCTCAGTTTTGGTTTTATTCAATATTTCAGTTTCACTTTTTCCCATCTGGTTACCTGTTAGTAGAATTCATAAGTTTGTCTGTTTAAACAAAATTATTTTTACCACTTTCTCCTCCTCTTTCACATTCATCACCACTCACATTTTGTAGAGCAAAATTAACTTCAAGACTTGAGCGTATTGTGTCAAAAGCAAACCCACTGGTTAGCATTAAAATTCCAAGGTAGCCTCTGTGAAACAATCGGGTAAAATACAAAACCTGCATATAAGAAGTACTATATATAGTAATGTCACAGTAAAGTTCTGAGGAGCCTCATAAATCAAATGAGATGAAAGTGGTGAGAATGAACACTGGGACTAGTAAAAAAGATTTAGTTACTTTAACACAAATATGCTTACTGCTGTGTCCACCAAGAGGATCAACTGGTCCAACCTTCTCCTGGAGCAGAAATTGCTTATCGCTAGGTCTGACAGCCTCTGATGGGAATATCTGCCCCACCAGGTTGTTTTGCGAACTTAGCTAAATTCATGTCCACAATAAAGAGTGCAAATGTGTGCAATCTGTAGCTTTCTCCCAAATTCACAGGTGTTTTACAAACATTCTCCTCCCATCCCCACACAACCAGGAAAGAGAAATCGAGATTTGTCTTTTCCTCAAAGACAGACCTGCGCTATTTGTAGGAGCTTTTCACGTTACTGTTCTTTGAACTTGAGATCAAGGCAGTATGTCAGAAGTAATCCATTTTATTCCATCCTTTTAGAACAGAACTGTTCCTTAGAAAAGTAAAAGTGTTTAAAGATGGTTTTCAACCCGAGGAAAACCTCTGTGTGGAGATCTCTTCCAAAGACAGCTGTGGAATCTTGCCAATCCCCAGCTTTTGGTAGAAGCGATGGTGAAAGGCAGACATTGTGGAAAGTAAGTAAAGTAAGTTGGGATGTGTCAAAGGTAGAGGGTTACTCTGGATCTGGTTGTATTGCTGGTAATTGCTTTGACAAGCACTGCTGCTGGAAGCAGTTTGCTTTTGGAGGCTGTTTGTGGGACAGATCACAGAATCACAGAATAGTTTGGGTTGGAAGGGACCTTAAAGACCATCTAGTTCCGACCCCCCTGCCATGGGCAGGGACACCTCCCACCAGACCAGGCTGCTCAAAGCCTCATCCAGCCTGGCCTTGAACACCTCCAGGGATGGGGCATTGACAACTTCCCTGGGCAACCTGTTCCAGTGCCTCACCTCCCTTACAGTAAAGAATTTTTTCCTGATATCCAATCTCAATCTACCCTCTCTCAACTTGAGGCCATTACCCCGTGTCCTATGATAATGCTCCCTGATAAGGAGTCCCTCCCCATCCATCCTGTAGCCCCCTTTAGGGACTGGAAAGCCGCTATAAGGTCTCCCCGGAGCCTTCTCTTCTGCAGGCTGAACAACCCCAACTCTCTCAGCCTGTCCGCATAGCAGAGGGGCTCCAGCCCTCTGATCATCTTTGTGGCCCTCCGCTGGACCGGCCTCAATGGTCTTCAAGACTTCAAGGTCTATGTCCTTCTTGTGTTGAGGACTCCAGAGCTGAACGCAGTGCTCCAGGTAGGGTCTCACCAGAGTAGAGGGGCAGAATCACCTCCCTCGACCTGCTGGCCACGCTTCTTTTGATGCAGCCCAGGATGTGGTTGGCTCTCTGGGCTGCAAGTGCACATTGCCGGCTCATGTTGAGCTTCTTGTCCACCAGCACCCCCAAGTCCTTCTCCTGAGGGCTGCTCTCCAGCCATTCCCTGCCCAGCCTGTATCTGTGGCGGGGATTGCCGTGACCCAGGTGCAGGACCTTGTACTTGGCCTGGTTGAACTTCATGAGGTTCGAACAGGCCCACCTCTCAAGCCTGTCAATGTTCTGTTGATGGGCCCCTCTCCTGCCTAATCATTCCTTTGGCTTGGAAAATCTCTGCCACCTGCCCCAAATGATGACTCTACTGAGTTGGGGAGAAGGAAGTGCCACAGAGCATCTGAACCTTTCCTGCAGTAAGAGAGTGATTTAGGTATATGAATCTTCTCCTTGACTGGAGGGAATGTACTTGCAACTAACTTACCTGGAAATGTCCTCAGCCAAAATTTACAGAAAGATTTGATGCTGGCATCCTGGACAGTGGTGTGGGCCAGGCTGAATGCCCGAATTATTTTATCAAAGGCTTGGAAAAAGCTGGATTATTTATTTATTTGTTTTATTTCTAGGACAAGATATTGTTTGAGGATGATTAATAGTATACTTGAAAACCATCAGATTTATTTACCTTTTCTTTCAGTGTAAAATGACCAACTAAGACCATTGTTAGGTCAGATGCCTGTTCCTGCATATTAGAATTCTAAATGCCAGATATGAGTGTTGTAGTTTTCTCTAAAGAGAAAAATATTCTCCTTTCTGCAAGGAATCCTTTGGAAATCATTCTGATGTTCTGTTTCTCTTGCGTTTTACTAACCTCTGTGTCTGCCTTGTCCTGTTTTTGGAAAACAGTGTTAAGAAATGCACACATGTGGGTCAGGTGCTTCCATTCTGTTTTTCACAGAACACCCTCTGATGTCAATAATTTGCTGTAAAATTATTTTTATAGAAAGGAGATGAAGCTGTAAGTACAGAATTACATTATAGAGAAACTGGAGTTTCGTGAAGCGTGCTGATGAGTGTTTTTACTGGGGGAGGAGGTTTTCCAGATATGCAAATCAGTTTTCACTGTAGCAAAAGGATTTTTATAATTTTTCTGTGAAATGAAAATAGAAACTACGTAACACAAATTTGAAGCAGTCCTTCAAATATCAGCATACTCTGTTTCCCTGAACAGCAGTTTACCATAACAATACTGTCTTCCAACTAAATGGAAAACATTTCCTGAAATTAGAAAGACACTATTTCAAGAAGCTAATGCTTATAGTTAACTTATAAAATAAATTTCATGAGATATTTTTGTGATCTACTGCTCTAACTTTCTTTAGGAAAGTACCAAACTCAATAAAAGAAGTTTAACAAACATATCTATATAAACTGATAGTGAATTTACCCAAAATATAAATACTTTCTTCATCCAGTCAGCCAAACCACATTATCTTTCCTAAAAGAAAGTCTCACAGCAATTTTATATAAAAATGTTCTAGAAATAAATCACCTAGATTCCCATTCATCATCATGCTGATTGTTACGGCCCAAAGAGAATGATGATGAGTGTGATGCTGTAGCTTGGTAAAGAGCATAGTCATGAGAGATGTAGGTCCCAGGCTTTGGTTTAATGAATACTGAAGGGTTTTGAACACAATGGAGCTGCTTTGAAAGCACGGTCTAACATCCTAAAGCTTTAAATAGTATTTCATACACTCCACTCTTCCTGAAGTACATGCTTACCCATGGACCGCAAGGAAAAAAAAGTCTCTTCAGTATTCTTTGTATTGCTGTATTAGCTAGCACTGCTAGTAATGAGCCAGGTATCTACTGCATTAAGCTCTGAATGAAAACGTAACTCCTGCCTTAGAAAGCTAACCTAGACTTTTGTATGCTATGGTAGGTTTAAAAACCAATCAGTTTTATGAAACTAAGCAATACGGTATTCTACAGAGTATCACTCAATATAGGGAATAGCTATAAAGTCTTAAAGAAGATGACAGAATAGACAATAAATAAATAAATAAAGAAAGAAAGGGTTGACTTCAGCTTGAAGTATTTCATCATTGATTGCTGCAATTAGTCTTGAACATGCCAAGCTTCTCTCAACTTGACTTTCTAAAGGTTTGATAAATTAATTCATTCATCCCTATCTTACTGGCTTTGCTCTTAGCATTCCTTGTTCCAGTCTTGGTGTTACTTCCCTTTGCCTATCAACACCTCTCATCATAATGCTGTTTATAAAGGTACTGCAACCTTTCAAAAGGTTCTATTGTGGGTTTTTTTTGTTGTTTTTTCCATGTCTGATTAAACCTCAATATCATTTCCAGGAAGATTTTGTTAAGATATTTCTTCTTTTTTGCTATTAAAAATACCATACACTTACATTTGAATCATATATAAGTTCCCAAACATCTATTTTCATTCTTGGCTTTCTCCCATTGAATATATAAAGTTGTTCTGGAACCTAATAGTTAAATGACATTTAAGTAGTGCCTACACTTTGACCTTTTCTACTGGACAAGGAGAATTTTCAGTGAGTGGTCTTCTGAATAACTGAGAAAATATATGAGTAGATGAAAAGATAAATGTAGTGCAATTTTCCTGCTTCAGGCATAGTCTTCAGAGGATAGTACCTGCTATGGGTGCCTAGACTAGTTCAGCAATATGACATATTTTTTTTCCTGGCAAATATATATATGACTGTGTGAGAATGATGCCTACCTAATTTAGAGGGGCAGATTCTCTAGTAAAATGTAGGACGCTCCAGTTTGAAGGATTTTCCTGTAGAATTAGTGAGAAAAATCTTCCCTTCTCCTTTTGCTGTTCCCGAGTACTAAATTATGGACATCATGTCTATATTTTTGACAAGATGCTTTTCAGTCATCAGCTCCTTGTTGCTGAAGCACTATGCATTTTTCTGCTAACAGAAGTAGTCTCTAAGAACACTTGCAGTTATATGTCGAGGTGCCATCCACATCAACAGGCAACCCAAATTTGGCTTTACGTGCATATAATATTCCTGTCATTCTGTGCCATTTAATTTTTGAAATGTAAACAAGACGCACATATATGACTAGGTCAACACAGAACTTTACAAGACACGTCAAGTTATGAAAATAATGCCATTGATTAAAAACGAAGTGAATTTTAAATGTCAAGCAAAGCTCTCATAAATTATGAGTCAGTCATTCTAAATAAACTGTATTAGTCTGAGATAATTTAAAACCAAACCAGCTGAAAATGTGTCTGGGTTTTGCATAATAATTTGCACCATATTGTTAACATTTGAATTCTTTTCATTCTTCTATACTGATGAATTTCTGAGAGTTTAATGTGGGAAAGGGAATTTTATTGTGTGGCTGCACGCTACATAACAGCTGCTAATAATTGCCCGGTCTACAGAGCTGCTGCAGGAGGCGATCCTGCTGCAGTTCCTGGGAGGAAGCTGCCAGGAATTTTACCTGAAGTTGTTCTTCGTTGTCAGGCCCAAGCTAACACAGCAAATGAAAGTCCAAGGCACTTTCTCCCTCCTTCTTCCTAGTGTCCAGAAACAAAATAAATGAGAAATGTGTACCGCAGGAGTGTTACCACTACAGCATGAACAAGCATCGACAAGTTACAAGTGGCCCCAAAGAGATTTTAAAATGTAATGAATATGCCAGTTCTAAAAGGCATTGTAAACTGGTGCTTGAGATGCATGCCTTGTATTACAGAAAACTTGTGCCATGTATTTATATTGGTCTTGTGATCAAAATCATGTGGTTAGTAGATACCTGCAGTTCACAAAAGTCTTTCCATTAGTGTATAACTTCTTACTTGCAAAGTGTGTTAATTCTTGCTTAGTTGCAGTAGCAAGACTGTGTTTCGCAATAATGTATCTAATTAAAAAATGTTGGTTACTGTTGTGTTCACAGATGAAAAAACAAGATTTTTTTTTTTGTGAATAGGCACCTTAACATCCACCTGGTGCACGATAATACTCTTTCACAACAGTAGTGCAATAAAATTTCACTTTTTTTGGTCATGTACAAACTCTACTCTTCTTCCTAAACACACTCATCTTTTTGACTGCTGCATGGAAAGTAGACAATAAAAGTAATTCCGGAGGTTATAGGACCTGTTAAAGCACTAGGTATGAAATGGTTGTCACACTTCACTTTCACAACTTCAGACATAATTATTGCTGCTTAATGGTTGACAGGCTAGAGTCAATTTTTGCAGTCTAAATGTTAAGAGTGGGTGATGGCAGCAATAAATACCTGTCAGCAACAGCTTTCAAATACTAAAAAAAAATCCACTTTTATCTGGTCAGGGTGATAAAAGCATATGGAAGTTCACAAATTAACTGACTTTAAAAGGATTTGTCAGGCCGGAGCTGCTGGATTTCACATTTTATGTATCTTTTTAAAATAATATTTGTAGTTACAGATTAGCAACTATTGTTACAGAAAATCAAGCCAGAGACGAGGAGAAGGGCAAGTGTGAGTTTTTTTCTCTGCGTTTTATTAGGCTGCCGGTATTTTTGAATAGCGTATGCAGGACTTGGTAGTAAAGTACCTACCTCATCTTGTGCTGATGAGGCAAGAAAACACACTTCAGTTTTGGCCTATAAACCTAGCTGTCATGCCATCAGCAAACATGTTTAGGATAACAACATTTTAATGTATTTAAACTTAAATAGTATTGCACATTTGACAGCAGCTTTGTTTATTTGGCTATTTGTTGTCAGTTCATGGTGGAACAGGGTGCTGTTACCAGAGGCGAGTGAGAGCCGATCTGCCGGCATCTCCTTGGTGTTTAGATCTAGGCTTTTGGTGCAAGGTGGTGTGGCCAAAGTAAAGGCCTATGACCACTACTTCCCCCACCCTCTTCCCTGCTCTGTCCTTCTTCCTCATGTCCTGCACCCCGGCGTGGGTTCCCCTCCAGCGTGGGTTCCCCTCGGCCGCAGCCCCAGGAACACCAGTGCCGGCTCCACCTCAAACACCCCATCCTTATTGTCTCCGCCGCCAGCAGTGGCCCCTGTCTGCCCATCCTTAAATACCTTTCAAACACCCCATCCTTTTTGTCTCCGCCGCCAGCGGTGCCCCTGTCTGCCCATCCTTAAATACCTTTCAAACACCCCATCCTTTTTTGTCTCCGCCGCCAGCAGTGCCCCTGTCTGCCCGTCCTTAAATACCTTTCCACGGTGGCGCCGCCAACTCTGATTGGTTCAGCGGCACCAGGGGCTCCCCCATTGGCTCAGGGTGTCCCGCGCATCGGCCCTGGGGAACCGGCGGGAACTGGCTGTTGCTGGTCGGGGGTGGCACGGTGTGGGGGCTGCCCCGCACGCGTCCAGAGCCCCTGCAGTCCGTACCTCGCCATTCAGACGCAATAAAAGCGAAGGTACGTTCAGCGCCGCCCCCCCCACCGCCTCGGAGAGCTGGAAGGGTGCGGGCAGAGCTGCGAGGAGCCGGCCCCGCCACCCCGGAGCTGCCGGCCCCTGCGGCACCGGGCCTCTGCGGGGCTGCTGCGGGCCTCCGATGGCGGCTCGGCCCCGCTTGGGCTTGGGCCTACCTGCTACCAGGAGGAGCCTCATCCACGTTTCCCAGGATTTAATTTACCGGTATGGCTTTGAAATTAACCCTTTTGTAGATGAGTGGTAGGGCCCCATAATCCCTGCTGGGGTTTCCCATCTGCCCCCACCTAATTGTTGCTATTTGGGACTACTGTTGTCTCCTACTCCTCTGTAAAAACAATTCCTATAATAGATATATTGCTCCCAAGAAAAAAATATAAGCAGTAGAGTTTCACAAGGCCTTTACGAGAGCTTTCCTGTAGGTTACAGCTCAGCATTTGGCTCACATAAACCACAAATTATACCTTCTCACCAGAAATTATGCCTTCTCAGCATTTTACCTCCCTGCTTGCAACAATTCCCTTATATTCAAAGCCCCTTCAATTTTAGACACCAGGTTTAATTCGTATCAGGCCACATGAGGTCTCTACATCAGACTGTGTTCCCAGCTCAGCGCTACCGTCCTCTTCAGTTACCGGTTTGGATCCTCAAAGGACACAACCTTATCCATTTCTGAAAACCAAACCCCATGTTGGGTCTGTAACCAAAGAGCTGCTGAGGGACCGGTCACTCAGAAATGAGACAGTGTTTCATCAGTTTCTGGTCAGTGCGTTGCCAGCACCCGGGGGCCTGGCAGTTTTGAATCAGCTCTGTGCCTCAAACACACGCTGAGATGATTCAAACCTTTCTTTTAAAAATCAAACACCCTTTCTTTCTGCTAGAATTTTTTCCTGACAAACATCTCCAAACTTGTTTTCATAGCACTCTCTTCCCTTAAAAAGAAGCTGCTTTCCACTCCTGTTATCGAAGTAACTGCGTTTTGTGAGAAGGGCACACAGATTGTGCCACTATAGCTTGGATCTGAGCTTTTCTCCAAAGATTTCAGTAAAGATCCCTTTCCATGCTTTGCGCATGACGAGAATCCAGCCTGGGCATCTTTGGAAAACTGCTCTCGAAAGCAGGGAGTGCAAACGTTATGTTGCAAATATTCAGCTGCCCAGTACACATCAACTGTTCATCCAGAGAGGCACGCGGCCGCACAAAGACATTTATTGGTCGCAGCCGGGTCCAAGTGGAAACTTTATCTTACTACAGATCCCACTCATGTTGCTTTCCTATCTTTCACCAGATTTACAAATAACTGTTCATTTGCTTTCTTCTTCTAGTACTGTGCTTTGTACTGTTTATGCATATGATTTATATAATTTATATTGCTTTTATATTGTTTATACTGAACTTTATGCTGGTTGATACAGAGCTCTTGGTCTATGTACACTGCCTCAGCTCAGCAGGCTTTGCGGTTACAGCAATAAAAAGACTGAAAAGGTATTTTAGATTCGTACTAGAGTTGAAAAGGCTGACTCCTGCATGAGCTGCGTTTGAGTTAAACACAAAGATAGATTGTCATAGCCTCTATAACCAGAGTGACATTGAAAACCTTCCCAAGACATGAATTTATCTAAAATAAACCCCCAGCATTGTCTCCTCAAACTGTACTGTCTTGAACTGATCTTGAAAAAGTCCCAGATATTCAGGGACCCACTGCTGACTGAGGGTGCTTTTTGACACTGATCTATTTTCAAACCACCTCTCATTCAGACCAGGCATGGGAGTGGAAGGCAGTGAAGGTTGAGCTGTGGTCCCTCAGCAGTGTCCCAGTTATGCAGTTTTATGCACAGTTGAGGTTTCATTGGGGACCAGGGTCTGCTCATCAGCACCCTCCCCACCTCCCTGAAAAAAGCTGCCCCTTCTCTACAGCCTGCCATCCCCCATGGCTTGAGGACAGCCCAAGCCCTGTCTCTGGCTGCCGAGCTGGAGCAATTCTGTTATCGGGATACTCAAAAGCAGTGCACAGAGAAAACCACCTACCACACAGCTCCCTGCCCTCCTCCCCCCCTTCCCCCCGGCTTTTCTTTTTTTTTTTGTTAATCAAGGAAGCCATTTTGATTAAACTAAAGCAGTGTAACTTTGGAACAACAGCTCCATGTATCTGGACTTAAGTTAAGATGTTAAATAGGGAAAATGTAAAGTAATCAGTCAGAGAAACAAAACGGAACTGAAAAGGCTCATACCCATGTGAATATTCAGTTTGAGCAATGATACCAAGGGAAGCAGGACGATGAAGGGGATATAAAGGCACTGGTTCCTTCTGTGTGATGAATCTAAAATGCAGAAAATCAGATATGTTTTTGTGCCCCAAAAAGTATGGAAGTTTGCAAGTTACCCACAAGCGCTATGACTTTCCACTGGAGTAAACGAGCCCTCAGCATCTTGAAGTTCATGCACAGGTTGTGAGAAGGTCTGTGCCCACAGGTCAGCCACTCTCTTGCTGGGTGGGAGACCTCAGGGCTCCTGTGCAGTGTAACTGAAGTGTTAAGGGCAGAGGAAGAAACTGAAAAGCAGGCACTGCTTTCCTAGGTATTTCAGTCAATTAACGTGGTGGTTAAGATATCCTGAAGGGAAGAAGTGAGGTTGAAATCTCACCTTTCTCGGTTAGTGCTCTAACAACTAAAATATTATAGAAAAGTAGAGTGTGCATTTCCCTTCTTCAGTTGTGGTACTGTTTACTTCAGTATTCCTTCGCTGGTATCTTCTAAGTTTTCCAGGGTTTTTCCAATTACTCACGAGCTGGATTTGATACTCCTCAATTTTGTCTCGTGTGTGCTTCCTTCCTGAAGCTAGACTAGGTTCGTTGAAGAGTGGTTGGCTACTGTGGTGCTTTTCTCACTCAGTGATCTCCAGCTTTGTTACTGTTTTCTGTTCTGTGCATATTTGGAGTATTTCAGTTACTTAAGGCTTATTTTCTCCTGATGGTTAACTTGGATTAAAGTTTTGAAAGGATTTGAATAATTATCCTAGAATAACTGTGTTTATGGACTACATAATTGCCACAATGGTTCATCTCAGACTGTTTTCAAAATGGATCATGTTAAACCAGATGTGGCACTTTTATCCTGGAACAAGAGTATTCACAGATGAAATATTCAGGGACTGCTGTTCTGGAAAAATCTATTCTTGAGTAAGTATTTCTGAGAAGCTCCTATGTAGAAAGGCTTTTCTGCTGACGTTCTCCACAATTCACTCATCACTCACAACATTTAGTGTAACAGTGATCTGGAAGCAGAGGTGAAAAGAACTACAAATCTCACTTGATGTGCCATGTGGGTTGTTTTTCCTGCAAGCAGCTTATATGTTCCTTTATAGCCGTTAAAAGTCTATTAAAATGCATGAGAGACATCCATTATAAACCAGAAAAAAAAGTTCATTAATATTACATATCAAAGGAGAGTTGTATCCACATATTCCCCCCAGAAAACCTCCAAACACCAAAAAAAGCACATTTAAATGTAAAAATTTAGAAAGGACAGGAGACTATTTTTATACTGTGCTAAATGAGGATTTGTTTAAACTGTTAAAAAGAGGCTCAATGAGACCTTCTGCTTAGAAATCCAGCCAGTTCTAAACAATGGTGGCTTAGCTCTGCAACATCATGTTGCAGCTGACGTTTCCTGACCTTGCGTGCACTGAAGGTAAATTGTATGGCCTTCACATGGTAGTTCTGGGAAGTATGAAAATAACCCATAAATATATGAAGGGTCGTGACAATAAGGAAATAATCCTTTAGCGTAAACACAGTGGTACAACTGGAGTTGGTAGGACGAAATTAAGGAAAAGGTGAAATGTAGGTGGACTGTCACGAGAAAATTCCTGTTCCTAAGTTACTAAGCTATGTTGGGATACAAAATAATTTCCCAAGAGAACTGGGGATAACACTGTTACTGGGATCTTTTCATGCTGGTCTCTGCACAGCTATATTCGCCTGAGAGACTAATGTATTATTGACAGAGAGCAGTTTATTTGTTCAGTACTTGAATGTTTGTCTAGTTTACCCATGAGTTCTTTTTCAGTTACATACTGGGAAACTGATACAGAGTGAGTTTCACAGATGTATAGAATATGAAGAAGTGAACAAGCATAAACGGATATCCTGACCCAATATTCGCTCCTGACTGCAGCTTTAAAGGTGTTACTGTTTACTTTTTCTCAGCTCTAGCTGTGTTGTAGCTTTTTACCCCCTAGGAAAAGTCTTATGCAGGATCCTCTCAAAATTAGGTCTACCTTTTACAAGGTATGTGCAATGTTAGTACATCCATGTAGTTCTTGCAGTGCAGCTCAGCAGGCTTCTGCCAAGTAGTAGCTTTCAAGATAACTCCCTGTTGGTCTCCTCTGTCAGCAATTGACTAGTAGCTTGGCTTTAAACAAAAGATTTTTCCAAAATATTTTCTCCCTAAATAAGCTTTTCATAGCTTGTAACCATTTTCCTTCTCCTGTAAATTACAGGACGCATATTTTTGGAGGAAAATTATTCTTTTTCCAATACTAGGAAGTTAATATGTGCTGATCTCAGCTAGCAGAGCCAAAGGTGTCTGTGAAACATGCCAGGTGGATAAGCTGCTTCGCAATTAAAGATGAGTCATCACCTGTTTGCATTTATTTGACTCATCTTTTAAAATTGTAACCCTGAAAGATTAAGAAGAAATAAATTAGGTTTTAAAAAATATTATCCTTCTTTATGACAACTTCTGAAGTTGTACTGCAGAACTTAATCCTTCCTTGCAGAAGGAGCTCAATTTTTCACGGTCCCCTCAGTATTGCAGCACATTACTTTAGGTGGTCTTCTCCAGGTAGAAGCTGCGAATGAAATTAGACATTAATCTGCTTCTGCAGAGTTTACCTGCAGAGTTGGGAAATGTTAACAACTTTGTCCATTGAAACAGCCCAAACCTTTAACAGGGCAACGCAAACCATAATCTTAATTACCAAAAGTCTCCTCTGTCTTTGAAAGTATGATGATTTCTTCTACATGTGGTATTAGACGAGTGGACGCTGCAAACAAGTGCAGAATAACTTGATATTGCATTTATAGTGACTTGGAAATGTTTGGGATGCATCAGATCAACTCTGCCTATAAATTAGGTCCTGATCACTTTTTTCCTGATTTTTTTAGATGCTTTTCAGTATGTATTACCCAGGAAGAAAAGAACAAATAGCTGATGTGCACAATTCCTGATGTTTTTTCTTGCTACCGTTACATATGTGAGTGGTGACATACTGCAGTAATCAATTTATTGAACTGTGGTGTTTGGTTTTGAATCAAGAAGAAAAAAGTCGCATTGCTCCTAAAGAATTGTATAGTTTCTATATTCAAGTTTAAGAAGCACACTGAATGTGCTGTAGCAGATTTATGATGTCTAGCTATTTCTGTGGCACAGTATTGCAGAGAGGGGAGGGAACCAAATATGATCATCTTCTGTGAAAACTGTTGAACATTTAGATTGCAAACTATTTTGTTATGATTGTAATGTCTGTATCAATTAAACTAAGGGTCAGACATCATTTTGATAAAGATTAAAGCCCTTCATCTGCAACTTTAAAGTGCTCAGTTTCAACCTGTCATAGCTGAGATGGAAAGGGAACACACAGTTTGGGGCATATAGGTAGCAAATACTAGTGACAAAAATTGCCTGCTCTGGCAATCTAGTACAGGGATGTTACACATCTGTCCTCATTCTTTCACAATCCGGGATTTGACACACAAGTCAAAAGAGCCTGAAAGTGGGCTTCACATAGTGTTTTGATGCACATAGACAGGAGCCACTTGTGTGTATAAATCTGCTTAGTATTAATGTGTGTCTGAATTGTTGAATTATACAAGCAGAAAGCTTGCTTTTTACTCAGATTTAAATCACTGAAACTAGTTCTGTCTAGAATAATACATAAACTTTATTGTTGTCACAGTTTTCCATGGGCTTTGGTAAAGATTAGTGGCAGCTGGTCATCTGCACCAAATTTATATGTGCTTAATCAGAGTGGCTCTGTACTGGCAACTACAAAGAAGTTCTTTGTTAACTCTGCCCTTAGTAAATTTCTGTAGATATTGCCAAAATATGTCTACTGAAAATATGTACTTATCTGCAGGGAGTTTTGGAAATTTCCATAACATTTTTTTGTAGTTTTAGGCTTGTTTGTATATTTCTGAACTTTAAATTTTTTCCCTGCCCTCTGGCTTGTAAATTATCTGTAAAAGCATGTATTAATGAATCCTTATATTTTCCCTCTAGATATAAATAAAACCGATTTGAACTTGCTTACTCTAAAGGTCTAGAGTATTTCTAATTAAATTGTAAATCCTGTATTTCATACATTGCTATATTTACATTGTAGTTTTGAATTCAACTCTTGGGCACCATTTATCCTAACAAAAAAATTAAATTTAGTTTTAAAACAGGACTATGAATGTTAAAGAGCTTTACACATTGGTTTGATTGTAGCCAAAAGTTAGATTTCTGTGGCTATGAATGTGAACAGAGTTTGGCAATGAGTACGTCTGAGAAATCTATGCTATGTACCTAATTTCCAATGATTTTCAATAGGAGTTGGTTTCTTATGCTCTGCAGATATCAGAAAATCATTTAAAGAATGCATCTAGATCTGTATGGGAGTACCATTGATTCACAAGGATGTTGCAGCAAACTTTAGAGATGAGCAAATCGCTCGCTGAGAGTCTGTGGCATGACGTAACATTTAGAGAGTATAGGCATCTTAGTTTTTAGAGTTCAGCATTACTAGATAGAAAAAAATCACTAAAATATGGTAAACTTCAAGGTAACCTGATAACCTGTAACACTTTCCCATTTGACTGTTTTTATATCATGGTTTTACGAACCCTGTAGTTTGAATAGACAAAACAGCATACTTTAGCATCCTTCCAAAATCTGAATTCAAACTTTTCTACAGAATTCTGGTTTGAGGATAGCTAATATTTTCCTAGTGTCATTAAGTGCATTAAGTCTTCTGCCAATTCTGAGTAAGAAATAACACTGTTAATCCAAAAAAGACTGCCTGAGAATTATTATCATGGAACCATGAGAAGGGAAAATAAGTAGAATGTAAAACCTGTATGTAGCTTGAAACAGTGCTGTAAAATGGTATATCAAAGAACACGAAGAATATATTAGAAATGTGACAATTTGAAGAAAATAGTGGTTAATCATTGTGTTAATCGTGTTAATCAATGAAAATTATTATTCTGTAAATTAATACTTTCCAAAAAATGGGGAAGTGTAAAGGCACTTTCTTTGTCAAAGAGTCAAACACTTTTTTAATGAAACGTGCTCTAAAAAAACAGTCAGTTTCCAAACCAGGAAATATTTACATAGCTCTTTACTGACATATCAGTGAAAGGGGATGATGAAATAATCAGGAACGCCTCTGGAATACGAACGGTCCAGGAAGAGCCTCCAGGGACTGCTGCAGCAAATGCAGCTTTGCAGAACTGTCAGTTATGTGTTGGGAAGGACCCGTTCCTGGGTTTATTCTGGAATCAGAAAATAAAACCTAAGTCTTCTACGGCCCTTTTCTGACACACTCATCTGGTGCTGAGCCAAATATTTTCCTTAGCATATCTTTTGGGGCAGAAAACTGGAAGTGATGGTAACGGTCAGATAATTTAGAGAAAAGGGGGCTGATTTTTTTTAGTCTGTGAAAAATGTATTTTATCCTCAGAAGCTATCCTTCACCAGCTGAATGAAGGCAATTCATGAATTTTTTGATAATTCTTATAATACAGATGAGATAGTAGTAATAATATAAATAACTTCAATCATTTGCTCTTTTGTATTCCGCATACGAGTAGTGTGGCCTTCCTGACTCCGTATATAATGTGATGCTGTGAAACTTATTTCCAGTGAAACCATTAGTTTCAAGGCTTTCTTTTAGCCTAGTCTGGTTTTGTTTGTCCTGTTTCATTAGTAGTCATCTTGTTATAGTAAGATTTTCATCAGAATAATACGGGTTTATGCTTTAGTACTCCTTCAGGGGTGGAACAAAGCTGCATAGATTAGTTTTTTGGTGCCAAAAGGGCTCAATACTTGCTCTCATAAAAAGAAACTAGACCAAATATCTTCTTATTTCTCCCTTGTCTGGATGTTCTTTTCTAATGTTATTTGCTCTGTTCCATTTTAGTAATTACAATTATGTTTTGGTCTACCTGGACAGAACATTACAGTTTGAAGAAGTACCAACTGCAGACATAAAGTCTACCTAAATCTTGTCTGAAATCTTGCAGAGTTATGAGAACAAAAGTCGTAAGTTGAGCACCTCAGCATTCCTCATCAGTCCCCATCAGAAGATTATTTTACACTGGGAGCCATGTAAAATACCGTACCATATTTATAGAAATAGTTTCTAACCCAAAGGGAAGGAAGTTAGGGAGAAAACTTGCTGTATGAATTCTTTGACATGTCTGTTTCAGGGTCCACCAGGCCTGAGCCATCACACAAACAGACCAAAACAATCCCCCAAACCAATCCTATCCTGCAGTATTTATGAGTTGTTGAAGTTTGTTCTTTGTAAATAAACAATTCAATGCCAACAGTCTTTTTGTTTAGTTTGTCAGGCAGCTGTCTTCAAACTTCTGATGCCTGTCGTGTTATTTGTTCAAAATATTCTCTAAAAATGCGTGCAAATGAAAAAAAAAAAGTGCTATTATTCTGTTTGACTATTTCCTATTGGCTTTCTTATGTTACCAGAATGACTGTGTGTTTAAAGGTGATTTTGCTGGTTGTTGACTGAGACTGTATAACAAACAACAATAAAAGAAATCTCAGCTTCTAGTCGACAGTCTTGCATTGCTCTCAGAGCTCAGCTGCTGCAACTGACAGTTTCCATTGGACTCTCCAGTTTTGTTAAATAACGTAAATTTCTAGCTTTTCATGTGAAAATATAACCTAATTGCAAGGATGGAAAACTGATACCCAAACCGGTTATCTCCATGCTAATTTTATAAGTTACATTTTGGTGAAGAAGGGATCAAGAGAGTTGTGATTCTTGAACACATCTTTGTCAGTGTTTAATATCAGAGCATGATGAACAGCATTCCATATTTCCGTATGTATTTTGCAGACAGGTTTTTGCAATGGAATATTTTTCTGGAGGAAATTTTTGCTTAGCCAAAATGAAATTATTGGGTGGGATTGCATTTACTTGGGCTAATTGGCAGTTTGCATGATTTCCTTACTTGATGTGGGTGTATCAGCAAACAATCAATATTAGGTAATTTCCTATTTTACAAATAGGTTCTAATCAGGCTGATGACCACACTTTACTGTTGATCTTGGACACACATAGCATGAAGACAGAGTGTCTCTGGTGGTGTCGCTGACCACAACAATGAGTAAAAAGATACTGCTCTGTTCATACTTTGTACATGTGGAGTAACACTTTTATGCTTTTGAGAATATGAAACAATTTTAAGCTGTATCTGTGATGTATAAGGCAGTCACTTTGATTTCTTATTTCACCCTCAGTCAGTAACAAAGCTTATGTTAAAGAAGAGATAAGCAATGTATATCCCAGTTGAAGTGAAGCTTTGTGTCTCATATGTTCCAATGGGAATTGACCAGATACATGAATTAATCATGGACTGGATCCACTAGGAAGCATATTGAAAAACATAGTTTTCTGGCCACTTGGTGAGCATTAAAATAGTCCCGCTAAAAGAACAGCAATTTGGGAGAACCCTTCTGCACCTCTGAGCAGTGTGCAGTGCTCCATATGTGAAACTCCAACTATGCAGTAGTGATCCTAGAGTCCTAACTGAAGGATTTCATTGAAAATAGGGCAAGAAATCCAGCAAAGCAACATTAGACTGCAATCGGGAACTGTGGTACAATATAGTTATTTGTATGTGTGTCTCAGTCTGTGCTTAACACATTTTTGCAAATTGCAACTCATATTAATGCATTTTCACTTTCTTCTTGTGCGTGTACTGGGCACTGGTGAGGCCCCACCTCGAGGGCTGTGCCCAGTTTTGGGCCCCTCACCACAAGACAGACGTTGAGGTTCTGGAGCGTGTCCAGAGAAGGGCAACGGAGCTGGTGAGGGGTCTGGAGCACAAGTCTGGTGAGGAGCGGCTGAGGGAGCTGGGGGTGTTCAGCCTGGAGAAGAGGAGGCTGAGGGGAGACCTTCTCGCTCTCGACAGCTCCCTGAAAGGAGGGGGTAGCCAGGGGGGGTTGGGCTCTTCTCCCAAGGAACAGGCCATGGGACAAGGGGAAATGGCCCCAAGTTGCACCAGGGGAGGTTTAGGATGGATATTGGGAACAATTCTTACCCTGAAAGGGCTGTCAAGCATTGGAAGAGGCTGCCCAGGGCAGTGGTGGAGTCGCCATCCCTGGAGGTATTTCAAAGCCGGGCAGACGTGGTGCTGAGGAACATGGGTTAATGGTGGATTTGGGAGTGCTGCGTTAACAGTTGGACTTGATGATCTTAAAGGTCTTTTCCAACCAAAATGATTCTATGTACTTTAACTTTGACAGAACTTTTGCAGTTCATATTTTTGCACTGAGAAAGCAGAAAATCTAGTAGATACACTATTGATATGTTCCCCAGATGATTTGCAGGGCTTATGGGTCCCCTTATGGATCTGTTATTTTGATTATGAAATTGTCATTTCACAAAATGCTCTTTTCCTTGTTGAGGCTCTTCATACTGATTTCTCTGGCCCCGTCTGAAACCTGTTGGTGATCTGGCAGCTCACTGGACATGGAGTCACACAGGTGACACAAAGAACAGAAGGCTGGGACTGGCATGTAGTACAAAAGATATATGTAACTTCTCTCCTATTTAAAAGGACCATGGGGCTCTGAAATAGTCTCATCATCTTAGCCTAAGAGTTTAGGAGACAAATTAATTGTATACTGGTTTGGATATTTATTTAATTGTATTCATAGAGCTGTCTTAGCATGTTTTAATTTTTGTTTCTACTAAACAGATTTTCTGGAATAAATACCTATTACTGAATTACCTAGCAAAAAAAAAAAAAAAAGGATGCCTATGTAGTTCTCTACTACAGAATTACATCATCAGAATCTGATTATCTTCTTATCCTCTGAGCTGGCCGATGATGTAAAAAGATTAATTTTTATTAATAAGATATTTAACCTCTGCAATTAGCAAGAGGTTGTTTTACAACCTAAAGGTCTGAGCCTGGATTTCTTGCAAATAATGCAGGATGGCTGGTCTCTAGCAAACCCTGAAACTTACACATCTGGGACAAAATACAAAAACAATGAATGTATTTGAGGAGGAAATAGAATATATATCACTGAGAAACAGTTCTAACAAACTAGGTAACTAACTTGCATAGTTTTTTAAATACTAACTTTCAGTTTGGTAATTTTAAACTGGGAAAATTCTGTCCAAGGGGAAAAAAATGCTCTCCCTGGTTCTGATGCTAGTTTTGCACTGAATGGGATACGTTAACGGCCCGTGGCGGTCAGTGACCTGTCTGAAATACATTCCAGATGCCAGAAATAAAAATTGCATTGTAGTCTGTCTTTAGATGCTGAGAATGAGATGCTGTTGTGTATCACCTGCTGAGTGTGTGTTTGTGGACAGAGAGAGGAGAAGGCTTGGCCAGATTGATATTTTGGTTTTGTTACGCTTTGCTTTCTCTGCTTTTCTAGCAGCCTTATTCCCTGCTCGCAGCTGTGCTTTCAGCATCCCACAGGCAGCTGCTGCCGCCGCCTGTACCTGTGGTGGTGTCCTTTGTCTTGCATGGTCTGTTTCTGACTCTGCGTGCCTCCAGTGCAATGGCACACCTACTGCTAATTGAAACCTCATAATGATGTCTTTTGTTGCATCAGCAGAGTTGGAAGTCGAACCTCAGCTGTTTATGACAGCGCACTTATCAAAAGTGTTACTTGAAACAAATGCGGTAAAATCACAAAAGAAGCGCTTGATTGAAATAAGTTTTTTGTTGTTTACTCACTCTCTTATCAAGTAGTGATTTTGCTTGTTTTTAATATTTTTATCATATAAATGGTTTGATGGCTTAAATGTGGAAATACATCCAAATATAGTCTGTATATACTCAATATATGTATATCAATGAGCATTAATGTGAAACTGTGTTTAAAATTAGTAAAGTACAAATATATGAGACAATTGTCTATTTATTGATAATTCATTTAAATTATTATAAGACGAATACCATTGCTATACTAATAGGCATTTCACATAGGAGCCGTTTGCATACCCAGTAGTTGTGGTTTATTCTTTCAAAGTGCTCTTGCATTTCACTTTTACCTTTCAGGTTGAAAATAGTTTTCCTCACAATATATAATTGCCAGTTTTCCTGGCTTTGCTCCGTAAATGTTCTGTTGTGTAAACCATAAGCAACAAATGAGCAGGGGCTTTTCCAATGGTCTCTGCAGAGGATTGGTCTTGCAAGTGCCGAGCGCTCAGAATGATGATGAATTTTCACACTGATAGTGGCTGGTTGGTGAGTTTTATGTTGATGTTTGTGTCACACCCTGCTTTATGCGCCCTGGACAAATGTTCTGAGGCTGTATGCTAGAAGCCATGATGAAACTGTTATATCAAAACTGCTTTATAGAAGTCTGCATGTTTTAATGAGAAAGTTTCTCTGAACAAAAGCACAGATAGCGAACCATTACAGAATAACTGGTAAACTGTGAGTAAAGGTGCCTGCCTGGGAAATGGAAGAGTGAATGAAGTCCTTATTCTGCCGAAGGAAAGCAAAGACATAAACCTTAATCTCTCCTTGAGGAGAGCTTCTTGTCAGCGAATGCTGAGGGCATAGAAGGTAAGCTGATTCAGCTCTTCCTTCGGCTTACTCCACAGAATAGGCTGACTTTGTAACCTCCTGGTACTCCAGTAAATTCCTGTCCCAACCAGAGTGGGAGAGCTTGAGCCAAGGGGCTGTTTCAGACTCGGTTGGTACCTGTATACTTCCCCCAGACTGGAGGAGGAGGGTGAGCACGAGACCCCACTGATCACCCCAGGCAACTTCCAGGTGAGGCACCAGCTTGCATCTGCCAGCATGGGCACCTCTGCATCCCCATTCCGTGGGTGGTGTGGTCGTACTTGGGTTCTGGCCTTGAACTGGCAGAAGCAGGTCAGGTGCTTCAGCTTAGATTTCCCACCCCGTTATTGCAGTGTTTTCTAGGTGATGGACTGTTTTGGTAGGCATCAAAGGAGAGGAGGAGAGTTTGTGATCAAGATACAGCACGATGGGGAGGGACTTTTGATCAGGGATTGGAGCCATAGGACAAGGGGGAATGGTTTTAAACTGAAAAAGGGCAGATTTAGATGAGATGTGAGGCAGAAATTCTTGGCTGTGAGGGCGGTGAGCCCCTGGCCCAGGGTGCCCAGAGAAGCTGTGGCTGCCCCATCCCTGGAGGGGTTCAAGGCCAGGTTGGACGGGGCTTGGAGCAACCTGGGCTGGTGGGAGGTGTCCCTGCCCAGGGCAGGGGGTGGCACTGGGGGGGCTTTAAGGTCCCTTCCCACCCAAACCAGTCTATGATTCTATGTGTGCCTTAATGCAGGGTGTTTTAAGACAATGTATGAATGAGCATTGGAAAATTTCAGAATAGAAGACTTGTAAAACTAATACATAATTCAGTTAAATAAAGGAAATGTGTTTTTTCCCCCGGTAATGTTCTCCAAAGTCATACTGGGAGAATGTAGCAGCCAAACTTCCTCTCGCTTCAAGGATGTTCAGGACTAGGATTTGGTTTCGCATGGTCTCTGCATAGATAAGAATTTGTTGTCAAATGAATCGCCGGTGTCTGCTTTGTCAGTTTTGTCTGTGAAGTTGCTGAAGCAGTAAAGCGAAGCACTTTGGGGATGTACAGGATGTGAATAAAGATTTAAAAATCTTTAGGGAAGGAGGGAAGGCTGAAGCAGGAAGCATGAAAAGCCTGATTATTTAGCATATATGAACTTCACCAGTATTTCACTAGAATGAGACAAAACCAGATGAGATCTCAACTGAATTTATTTTTAAAATAAATTTACAGTAAGAGGAAAGTACAAAGAAACTAAATGCCCACCGTGTTATACTGGATTGTCTATATGGATTAAAGCTGAATTTTGTGAAGCACTTTTTTTGCCGAATGTGTGTATAATCACATGCAATGATTCCTACTCTTGGAAAGTTCCAGTAGCTATTTTCTTTACTGTTTAATTAATGCTATTAACAAGCATTCCTGTTTTTCATTGTGATTTTATTGTCCTTAAGCCAAGAGTCCTTACAATTATATTTTAAAAGGATCTTGGGACACATATGTTGACTGTCTAAGCTTTAATTGATGTAACTGAAACAGTAACTCAGCGAAAATTCCTGTTGATTTCACTAGGAAGAAGGATCCAGTCATTAAAATCAAAGTAAAGGATCCAATAAAAAACCCTAAGCAAGCCCAGAATAATTTATGTTTACAGCAATGATGAATTATATGTCAAATTAAATTATTTGATTCACATCAGGTCTTTTATTTACAGTACATTTCTCATAAATACTTTTCCTTCAGAAAGCAAAGTGGATTTTTCATCAGTTTGTGTGGAGTTAAACTCGGTTATTAAAAACAATGAGAAACTTGCAATTAACTTTGGTAACAAGCCAACGTGAAGAGGGTTTGGAAATCCTTCTAATTTCAGGCTGCAAATCAGTTGCACAGAAGTGTATGAGTTGTGGCAGGTGCAGATGGAATAGTTTAAGATACTAAGCACCATTTCCCTGTTCTGTAGTTCTTGCCTGATTCATGAACACTGAGTTTCTAATAAGACTGTCAGAGCACTAAATCTTTTTCAGACAGACCTTAAAAGAACCCCAAATAACTGATAGCAGACTGGAGATAGATTTAAGGTTTTTTTTGACCTACTTGGTATTGTCTTTTTGCAGAAATTTAGCTAGTAGCAAAAGGATTAGAATTTATCTTTTCAAGCGTCACAAGCAATGCAAATCTGAGTATTTATCAGGTCTCTTTTTCAACGCTCTTCTTCCCATCTGGACCTACCGTGCGGTTCCCTGCTTTCTTGGATCAAGGGTTTTCAGAGTAGTGGCTCCTGCCAGTCACTCCTGTGCTTCTGTGTCCGGGCATGCTGATACTGACAGTGGGAGCTGCCATGGAAATGGCCAAAGCAGCAAGGAGGGCTGAGCTGCGTTTTAAAGATAACTAAAGAAAAAGAAATCATTATGGGAAAGTTAAGATTCGCTTAAGACAAGGCTTTTTTGTCTAGCCCTTTTCTGTACTTGCCCCTGAGTCCCATGAATAGTCAACATTAGAAAAATGTAGTTTTATATATGTATGTAGTTATGACTATCGAAATAAGATGCATTTAGATGACGAATTTTCGGAGGAGTAGATGGCATTGCTTTATGTACTGAAATTGATAACAAAGTCTTGTCAAATTACCATGACGAGTTTGTTTACCTTTGGCTTATTTCCTAGGTGGCATTGCTGCCTTTCTCATACAGGCAGAGCTTATTGAAAACTTTGTCATTGTCTTTTCATGTTGTAGAACTGCACAACTGAAAACAATATTAATTGTATTTTCAGCAAGCGATTGCTCATTTTGCATTAGGGGAAAAAAAGAAACAGCAGCAAAACAAAACATGATATAAATCCCATTGAAATTTCAAGGAAAGAAGCTCATATTTATTTCTTTACGTAAGCAAGTATTGCAGGAAGAGATTTCAGTTGTGCTCACTACTTGTCAGGGCAGAGTGCGAGGAAAAATTGAGTAAACCCACTAATATTACCTAAATTTTGTTTGAAGAAAGTAAAAGTTCGTGACCCTCTTTCCTAATTCTGAATCTTTCCGTTATACGTTTAGACTTTTTTTAAAATCGGGGAAAGTACTTATTTTTATTGCAAAAACAGATGTTTAGTACTGGCTTGATTATGACTTATTTTGGAAATGCAGCTTAACGCATTTAATTATCTATGTATTCCCAGCAATCTTCACTTGTTGTCTGTTTTCTTGCATAACGAAGCTTATGGGATGTCAGGGCGTTTATCCGCAGACTCCCCTGTGAATCGCAGCATCAGGTAGCAGGGAAAAGGCACACGGCCAATACAAAGGGAGAATGTGGATTTTACAGGCCATAGACAATATGGTTTTTGCCTTTTTCTTGGTGAGTGTGGGAAAGGTGGGAGGTGTTGCAAAAAACCTCTTGACCTCCCTAGGAGAATGAGGAAGAAACCTGTGACTGAATTTATAAAACTGGATCAGCAGTGCAAATTGGCTGGGATAGCTTTCGTTAAGTAAATTGGACAGTGGTGAAAATCCAGACTTCAGTGCATTCCGTCTTCCTTGTGAGGATAACTGGCTGAAGCACAGGAAACCAGTTTAGTCTGGGGTAGCTGGACTGTTTCTGCTAGGTTATTCTTGCACTGTAATCTTTATCTCATTTTACAGTCCATAGTCTGGAAAATTCTTACAGCTCCTAGGTGGGGAATTCGCAAGAGCAGGCAGCTTCTGGGCAGAAATTTTGCTAATTTGAAAAGAGAAAAGGAAAAGCTTGGGGCGAAGCAGGAATATAGAATTAGTACGAATCTTCCACTTTAATTCACAGCAAATTGAAGTAAAGTTTAACCACATTTACTGTTATGCAAACATTACGTTTAACAAATGTCAGTGAGATTCTAGACCATGGTAGATACTTATGCTATGAATGGTGACACAATAAATCATGTGCTTAAATAGTTTTTATTGATCCGTGTGCTCAATAGAAAATTATTGGTATAAATATATGAATACATGTGAATTGCCTATGCCAATTTCACTTATAATTTAAAAAAACCAAACAATCCTAATAAAAGGAGAAGTCATTTCCTGTAAACAAGGAGATTCTTATTTGCTGCATTATTTAATGAAGCTGTGGTCTGTGGAACACTAGGCAGTAACTAGTGCTGATTTCTTCTTTGCCACCGTGATGCCATTTTCTCCTTGTTGTAGTATTTTTGAGGCACCAGCAATTTTTTTTTCTAAGGTTTAAATGGACGCCTGCTGTTTAACGCTGTTTATAAGAAAAACGGATCTTATGATAACAGATGTAGGTCTGAAATGATTTTAAAATGTTAGGAAAATGTATTAATAACTAGAAGCAAATTATGTATTAAAAATTCTGTCACATTCTTAGTGTTCATATGTTTCTCTTCTGTGCAATAAGAGAGAGAGGTGAAAGTACCTGGAATAAACAGTGAGGTCTTTGCAGGAGCACCTTGAATATCTTTTCCAAGAAAGAACTGCATCCTTGTAGTAAGAAGACATTTTTTAGAAGGTATGTGTGGTGGGTTTACTCTGGCCAGCACCCACACAGTAAGCGCACTTACCTCCCCCTTGCCCCGGCAGGACAGGGGACACACTAGGAAGAGCAAGACTCAGAAAACTCATGAGTTGAGATAAAGACAGTCTAATAAGTGAAGGAAAGAGGGGGAAAAACCCAACAGGTGATGACTTTGGAGGCCAGTCAAAGCTGATTCTATGTCTGAAAACATAACATAGAAGAAAGCTAGAGAGTGCATCAGTTCCATTATGGTCTCTGGGCTCTCCTGTTCCGCTACCCTCAGAGCCAAGTGAAGGAGAAAGCTTGGGCAGAGTTGCTGTCGTTTCCCATCCATGTGGAGATGCAGTTCCTCCTTCCCGCTGAAGAGGCAGGCGTTCCATCTTGTTTTGTGTTCCTCTCACTCCTCTTGCTGATGTGGCAAAGTAGGTGTCACTCCGTAGTCTTCAAAGAACAGGAAAAGTTTGTTTCATGTTCCAACCTCTCTTCTTCTCCAGTAATGTGCTCTTTTTACATTACAATAAAACATTATCTGCCTAAGGCTTTGAGGCAGGGGAGATGGACATTCAGAAGCCTTTGACTCTTTTACATTCAGAGACAATGTGTGTGCAAATGTGACAGGAATTAATGTGTTCCATTTCTGGAGTCCCAGCTGGTTTCTTAAAGACTTACCAAATACTGTCACAGTCAAAATGCCTCCAGGCTTGCCAACAAAGAGGGGTTGTGTACCCAACTGGAGAGCGGGCTGGTGGGAGGGACCCATCTGTGAATGGTCTTTGAAACTCCATCCAATTCACCTTGGAAAGTTTGGCTTGGTCAGAAGATTCAGGGTTATCTTCTGGGCTGCAAAGTAGAGTCTGATAGACAAAGTGCATTGAATTTGCTCACTGTTCTGCTTAAGATCCAGACTTCTTTTTACCTGTGTAAAAAAACTGATTGAATGGAAACTATTAAGATAGATTTTGTTCACAGAATCACAGAATGGTTCGGGTTGGAAGGGACCTTAAAGATCATCTAGTTCCGACCCCCCTGCCATGGGCAGGGACACCTCCCACCAGACCAGGCTGCTCAAAGCCTCATCCAGCCTGGCCTTGAACACCTCCAGGGATGGGGCATTGACAACTTCCCTGGGCAACCTGTTCCAGTGCCTCACCTCCCTTACAGTAAAGAATTTTTTCCTGATATCCAATCTCAATCTACCCTCTCTCAACTTGAGGCCGTTACCCTGTGTCCTATGATAACGCTCTCTGATAAGGAGTCCCTCCCCATCCATCCTGTAGCCCCCTTTAGGGACTGGAAGGCCGCTATAAGGTCTCCCCAGAGCCTTCTCTTCTGCAGGCTGAACAACCCCAACTCTCTCAGCCTGTCCGCATAGCAGAGGGGCTCCAGCCCTCTGATCATCTTCGTGGCCCTCCACTGGACCCGCTCTAACGGGTCCATGTCCTTCTTGTGTTGAGGACTCCAGAGCTGAACGCAGTGCTCCAGGTGGGGTCTCACCAGAGCGGAGTAGAGGGGCAGAATCACCTCCCTCGACCTGCTGGCCATGCTTCTTTTGATGCAGCCCAGGATGCGGTTGGCTCTCTGGGCTGCAAGTGCGCATTGCTGGCTCATGTTGAGCTTCTTGTCCACCAGCACCCCCAAGTCCTTCTCCTGAGGCCTGCTCTCCAGCCATTCCCTGCCCAGCCTGTATTTGTGGCTGGGATTGCCATGACCCAGGTGCAGGACCTTGTACTTGGCCTGGTTGAACTTCATGAGGTTCACACAGGCCCTCCTGTCAAGGTCCCTCTGGATGGCATCCCATCCCTCCAGCCTGTCGACTGTTCCACACCTTGGTGTCGTTGGCAAACTTGCTGAGGGTGCACTCGATCTCACTGTCCATGTCACCATCAAAGATGTTAAACAGCACTGGTCCCAGTACTGACCCCTGAGGAACGCCAGTCATCACCGCTTTCCATGTGGACACTGAGCCATTGACTGCAACCCTTTGAGAGCGGCCATCTAGCCAGTTCCTTGTCCAGCTGTCAAATCCATGCCTTTCCAATTTAGAGACCAGGATGTCGTGCGGGACAGTGTTGAATGCTTTGCCTAAGTCCAGGTAGATGACGTCAGTTGCTCTCCCCTTATCTACCAATGCTGTGGCAACATCATAGAAGGCCACGCAATTTGTCAGGCACGATTTGCCTTTGGTGAAGCCGTGTTGGCTGTCACCAATCACCTCATTTTCCACGTGCCTTAGCAGAGTTTCCAGGAGGATCTGCTCCATGATCTTGCCAGGCACAGAGGTGAGGCTGACCGGCCTGCGTTGTTACTAATTAAAAGGTAAGCAGTGCATCATTTTGAAAAAAAATCTGGAAACTTGACAGTGACTGAACAAAGATGGAAGGCTTTGGAAATTACTGTGTTCTTTATTGGATGTACAAAGAGCCTTATTCTAGGATGATGTATATTGACAGAGCTTTACTAAATTTAGTTATGCCTCTCTTGCACTAGCTACAAATTTGATTTGGGGTTATCTTTTGTACAATTTAGATACTCCATTCCCCTTCTTAACACTCAGGTCCAGTAGTCCCATTATCTGTCATTAACTGGCCAAGGTCAGAAATCAGCCCACTGGGAGAGGTCCACAGCATTGGAGATTGCTATGGGCAAGTCCACCGTGCAGGAAACACTGAATGTCTCTCCCTGAGGTGAAGGATGGGGCCAGACTTTGGGATGCTCCTTTCATGGGAAGGGCTGGGACCAGGCTTCCCTGCTGCTGTTCCCATCCCGGAGGAAGGGTGTGGAAGGGAGAGTTCTGCTTCTGTGAGGAACGTGGCTGCCCAGCTCCCCACGTGGGACCATCACGCAATGGCAGCAAAAGGCATCTGCATTTCCAGAGCGCTCTCATTTGAGGCATCTGCCTTACCCTGCCTGCACCTTGCAGCAGGAGAGCCATCACATGTAGTGACACTGAACGGTAACAGGTGCCAGTTTTCACAAGGCATATAATGTATAATATTCACCTGCTTCCTCCCTCAGTTACTTGGTTGTAGCACTTCATATCTAAAGAGTAAATCAGAGTTGATCAGAATATAGAATTATAGAATTACAGAATGGTTTGGGTGGGAAGGGATCTTAAAGGCCACCCAGTGGCACCCCCTGCCCTGGGCAGGGACACCTCCCACCAGCCCAGGTTGCTCCAAGCCCCGTCCAACCTGGCCTTGAACCCCTCCAGGGATGGGGCAGCCACAGCTTCTCTGGGCACCCTGGGCCAGGGGCTCACCGCCCTCACAGCCAAGAATTTCTGCCTCACATCTCATCTCAGTCTCCCCTCTGCCAGTGGAAAACCCTTCCCCCTCGTCCCACGGCTCCCCTCCCTGCTCCAGAGTCCCTCCCCAGCTTTCCTGGAGCCCCTTGAGGGACTGGAAGGGGCTGGAAGGTCTCCCCGGAGCCTTCTCTTCTCCAGGCTGAACCCCCCCAGCTCTCTCAGCCTGTCCTCCCAGCAGAGGGGCTCCAGCCCTCCCGGCATCTCTGGGGCCTCCTCTGGACTCTGGAGTTTCTAGAACCTTAATAGATTTCAGGGAGAAAAACATTTTCCTGTTCTAGCTATGTTAAAGAGCAACTTCTGTTTTACCACTTTGAAAGTTCAAGGACATACTGTGAGTTTTTCCCACGTTTTTGAGCATGCAGGTTAGTTAGTATTCTGTCCCCCCAAATGAACTTAAAGGTTTTCTCTCTTCCTTTCTTTTATTTATATAACCTGAACATGTGTTTTGGTTCATGTCTACTCAGGAAAACACTTGGTGCATGCTAGAAATTGCTCTCCATAACAGCACTGTCATCTGCAGAAAATAGAATTCATAATGCAAAAGGTTTGAAAACACCTTTGTGATAGTATGGCCCTAGCTAATGATGTGGACATAACCGGGGGAGATAATGTTTAGGTTTTTAAAGTTAGAATCTTAAAATCACTGAGATCATGTCAAACCCCCAAAAGGTTAAGAATTTTGATTTAATCTTTTTGCCGTTTCTAATGACAGAGGATACTCTGATGGTTAGGGTACCCTTGGAAAACTTACCTTCTTTGACTGCCGGCTCTGTTTTGATTATTTTGTGACAGTCTGATAGTTTATTGCAAGCAGGAGTCAATGATACTACCAACTCCTTCACGTTTAGAGGTAAAATGACTACAAATTCTTTTTTCTTTTTTAAAGGTGAGAAAGGTACAAAAGTAATAGCTCTTTGTTATATAGTATTCCAGTGTTTGGCCCTATTTCTGGTTGTATTTCATTAATTAACATAGATTAGATGTGCATTGTGGGTGTATGGTGTATTTCACATCTTTGTAAAGCAAGACCTACACAATATATCAAAATGTTTTTGAGTTGGAAACTTAGTTTTATTTTCAATAAAAAATAAAAGGTTATAGAAGATATTAATTCTAAAACATCTGCTTCCTCTTGTAGATACATTAGTGCCAACTGATTTCTGGTTCATAATTAATGCTGCCAAAGATGATGATATAGTTTAAAATATATTAATCATGAATGGCTTCTGTTCTTTAGAGAACTTATTTTTCCCCTATGGATACTGAGATAGGTTTTACCTATGAGTGAGTCCAGTCCACGTTTCCCCAGCGCTTTTTGTGTATATTGGACTCTTTGCAGAAAATCTGCAGCAATTTGAACAACTGCACAGAAAGCATTTTGCAGCACTTTAATTCTGGATTTGTTTGGGTTTGTGTGAGACGCCGGGAGCATAAACATTTGCAGTGGTGCTGCGAACGGGCCAATGTGCATTTCAAGCCCAGATGTTCTTTTCTCTCTCTGTATTAACCCAGACATTTTAGCACACGAAAAGTGCTTGGCAGTGCCCGCTCTGCCCAAGACAGTGTTGGAATGCTGCTGGTTTGTAAATGCGAGATGTTTGTATGTGACCACTTCTACATCCATTACTCACGACGTATATTACTCGGACATGCAAACAGCTCTCTTGGTCAGATGAAACATTTGCTTTTAGCTCTCTGAGTAAAGGGATGTACACATTTGTGCTGTCCTGCCAGGAGAGAAAAAATGGGTGGTTTCTGAATCCATGTGTTATGTGTAAATTTGAGGCAATGTGCAGAAGTTTGCGTGAGACTGTCTTATTCCCCTTCGTATTCAGCAAATTCATTTCAGAACGTTATCTGTTGGAAAAGTTGTGTGCCCTGTGTGGGCTTATTCAGGTCACATAGATTAGATAAAGATCTAAGCACCAAAATGGCAGACAGATTGTTTAGTACTGTGGAATATAAGTAGAATAAAATGGATGACAAAAAGAACTTCAGACTGGTGTGGATAGGAGAAGACCATCTCAAACTTCCACTCTACCACTGCAGACCGCAAATAGTGATGAAGCTGGACCACCCAGCCACCTCAGATTGTACTTTCTTATCCATCAGCTGAAAAACGGGGCAGGACTAGACACCTCAGTTGTGATAGACGAGCTTGTGGGAGTCGCTGGGCAATTTATGACCTCAGAGCAAAATGTAATATTCTTCTGTGAAGATTCTGTGATAGTGTGAAGTTCACCCCCGTACAGTTAGCCAGCTAAGCCTGCACATCACTGCTCCGTGCAGGATCTCAGGGCTGTGTGAGAAGTCAGTGAAGTTTGGAGGTCAGCAATGGCTGGAGCAGACACGTTACCTCTGGTGGAAACTCTCAACTGGTGAGGCTGCAAGCAAGGAGCCCGGTAAGCTTGAAGGTACGGGTATGAGTGCAGTGTTATTGAAAGACTGCAGATGCCGTCAGCAGGCAGTGGATTAGAAGGTGAGCACCAACTTATGGCAGCCAGCTGGGGAGTGATCAGCATCATCTTTGAGATAAACGTACAGGGATGGAAGATGTGCTGGGTGATGATGCCTGTTTCTGTGACACGGTGATGCATTTTTCCACGCTAGTCTGAGTGAAACAGCAGAATGCAGGGAGTGGGGGCTGCCCTCTGGGGAGCCAGAACAGGATTTTAAACGTTATGTGCCAGTGCTGCAGGTTTCACAGGTGACATTGCACGGAAGGCAGGAAGGTGATTCTCACTTTTCTCTCGTCTCCTGTAGAATGCACTGAAGGATGGACACCCCCGTAGCTGCAAGGCATGCAGTGCCTTCCTGGGCCAGGAAGCGATGAGAGACTTGTGTTGCGTTGGCCTCAGCACAGAGAAAGAAACAGGCCTGAGATCTGCTCTGATGAAGGGCTTCTGGTCTCTTACTGTCAGCCCAGCAGGCGGTAGGAAGCTTGTGCAAGCAAATTTATCACAGCAACTGTACTGAGGAGGTGGAACCGCCTCTGAGGATGTGTTGGAGAGTCCCGCGGTGAGAGAGCGCACAGGCGTTAGAGGAGCGCGGCTCGTTCTGTGCTGTGGGTGTGCGGTGGAGGGTCCCTCTCCTGCGGCGTGGTCAGGTCTGCTGAGCGGGGGCAGAGGCAGCTGACGGGACGGATGGTGCTGGTGCGGAGCCCTTGTCTCAGTACATTTAAGGCTGAATTTAGGCATGTCAAGGGCAATTTAGACATTACTGCTGAAGCTGACTGCAAAACTTGCACTCAGTGCTGTGCAGCCCACCCTTTGAGTTTGACTGCAACTGCGTTATTTTTGTCTAATATGAAAAGTCTATTTCTTCTTGCTCATTCATATGTCAAGCTTATGTTCACATAATTTTTGCAGGCGAAACTTTCTATGCATAGATTCTATATGGAATGTATATTAGCACAATGACTCCAGGGGACTACATATTTCATGATAATCACTTCAGTGAGGATAGAAGGGCTCCTGGCAGTATGTTGTGTATGAAAATGTCTTCAGGACATAATAGGCTGATGGTACTGCAACCATAATTCACTACTTTTGTTTCCTAATTCTAAGGAGCTGCCTTTTTTTTTTTTTTTTTAAGATAATTGCATTTGTAACCCCCTTTCTCTGATTCATTTTGGCAACTTTTACTCCTTTTGCTCTTTTTAGTGTGAGCATGAAGCACAGCATTTACACAGCCGGCGAATACGGAGCAATTCTTTGTGTGTAATACGCCGTGGATAGCTAGGAGCGGGGAGCTAGTAGGTGAGGGTTAGGGTTACATTAGCATTACATGCTCACCGCTCTGATAAGACACCTGACGAGCGCTTGCTGCTCAGGCAGTTTGTGGTAAGGTGAGGAGGAGTCAACCGTCTTTGCTTCTTAGATGGAGCTGATCCTTGGTGTTGCTGAGTTGCCATCTTCTGGTTCCCCATTTTTTTAGCATTTTAAACCTTTTAACATCAGTGGTTTTCCACTTGAGTCCTCATGCTGCTA
Source organism: Larus michahellis (assembly GCF_964199755.1). Taxonomy (NCBI): domain Eukaryota; kingdom Metazoa; phylum Chordata; class Aves; order Charadriiformes; family Laridae; genus Larus; species Larus michahellis. Next base: position 86,980,423 of record NC_133900.1, on the reverse strand, counting down.
ACTACTCCCCTATCTATCCACACTTACATTTTTTTCTGTGTTTTTCTGCTTCTTACAGGGCTCGTGGCTGACTTCCTTTCGGTTGCCTCAGCCGTTTTCTCAGCAGCCTGACCAAGGGTCGCCCAGCTGTGCTGCCCCAAACTTTGTTCCACAGGCAGCGCTAGCCCTTGTCTGGGGTTTGCATGTGAATGGCGTCCCTAGATAATTTTCCTTTCTGACTTGACTTTTGTCTGAAGTTTTTGAGAAAAACTTAATATTTGCACTCACAGATTTAGCTACATCCCAGTAAGCTCAGATAGCATATGGAAACAGCCAAGACCAAATTTAGCGTCTTGGCAGCGTGCAAGTCTTTACAGAATTTAGAACAACAACAAAAAAAGTCACAATAAAAGATTATGAGTAATACTTAGGATTTGTGTTGTATTTCACTGTTCAGGGATGCATACAAACATTAAGTAACTAATCACTGAACGAAGTATATTTTTAAAATAAAATATAAAACATATTCTAGTGTTCAGAAGCCAAAGACCACTGCGCTACTGAGTAAGAATTATATGGAGAAAATTACTTGAGAGAGATCTTCACAGTAAATCAGATATTATTACTTTCATTATTTGCCATTTCCTGGCACATAGAAGATCCTATCACGGACTAGAATTCCACCCTTCTACACACTATACAAGCAAAACCAAATAATGATCTCCCATCAACGAATTTACAATCTAAGCATAAAATGAGGGATGATGGCCAACAAAACTTTGGGATTTGGTGAGATGCATTAGACTATAGTGTAGGTAGTGTCCTGCTACATGAACTGCCTAACTTCAATCTGGCTTTTGTTAGACATTGAAAAAAAAAGGTTCTAAAGAAGGAACATGTATGAATTTAATGAGAGAGTCTTGCAGCTGTCTTTTTCATCAGGTTTATGAATCTTAAGCAGAGATCCCATGGGAAGCCTGTATTCTGCGTAAGGATAAAACCCAAGTGGCCGAGACTGCTGCCTTTACTGCAAGACAGGCATTCTTCCTTTCATGCTAGAAGAAATGTCAAGTTAATTATCATCAAAATAAATTCAATTTTTTTGATATTTAGTAGCATTTTTGTAATTTAAAGCTGTGATTCTGCAGGCATTTAAACAGGTGTGTAGCTTGGCTCGTGTGAGCAGTTATCATCTGAGATAAGTGAGTCACAAACGCCTTGGCAGCTTTCCACCCTGAAAATATGCTGTTCTCTGGCAGACTCTGAACCTACCACTGCTGGGTCTTCAGGAGCATCTTGAAATGGTCTTCCAAGGGGGCTTGTCTGTTCCCAATGTGCTCTTTCTCTTTAAGACTGAAACTTCAGAAGAGACAAAAATCCCCTGTAGATGATTGCTATTCAGATGTCGCAGAATTCCTCTAGAAAGCTCCTTGGTTGTTCCCTGACAGCCTTTTTCTGCTTCACATATTAAAGTACCAGAAACAGCTGGTGGAATATCTTCTGCTCTCTTGAGCACCTCAGCGGTGTGTTACAGGTCGGTTATCTAAGATTTACAGAGAAACAGACAACAGGCTTAATGCTTGGACTTTATTTGCTTTTGGTGAATCCAAAGACTCCCATCAAAAATTTTTCCTTTTGTTATTGAGGGCTTGTATAGTTTCACACCTGCCTTTGGACTTTCGCCTTTCTTTATGCTCCTCTGTACAGGTTGCAATTGGTCTCTGTATGGCGCAGCATGTAGGCTCTTCACCCGAGAGCAGAGTGGAACCATACGGACAGATAACATCCCTGTCTTCTCCCCTGAAGTATGAAGAGGTATGCGATTAACGATCCCTGGCCTGCACAGCTCAGATGCGTCATGTGCCGCGATGTGGGAGGTTTTCCACCTAGAAGCCTTGATTATGGAGATGAGTGTATAATTGATGAGAAAGAGGAAAAACCCCAAAACATTAGGAAAAGAAATGACATGTCTGAGATGGTTTAAGTGTCTCTGATTCCATCTTTGGATGCAGAAATGGGCTGTGTAATGTCTCTGGATTTCTTTCATCTCTACTTTCTATTATTCTGTTTCTCTAGGAGAAGAGATGTAGGATGCCAGGATCGGTACCTGTCTGCATGCAATGCTGTTTCTAAATAACTCATACCACCAAAAATAACTATACTCACTCTTCCCTTCGTCGGCTTCTGTCAGGGGACGGTCTGAGTCACCTCCTGAAACTGGGGGTAGCCGCCTGCTGGGATCCCGGAGAGCTCCCGAGGGCCTCACGTTAGGATCTATATGTACAGGGTCGCGAGATGGCTGACTTTGGTCAGTCGTTTTCCATTGTGGCCACGATTCTTCTCGGGGGATCTTGGCAACGTTCAGGGCGGGCTGGACTTGGGCCGGGGGGGCTCTGGGGTGCGTTTCCCACTGTCGCTGGCGGGAGCCTCATCCCCCGCTTCTCCCTCCCGGCACCGGGACGAGAAGGTACCGGATTGTCCCAACTCACTGCCCCGGTAGGTGAGGTGGGAAAGTGCCGCATTGTCCCTGCTCTGCCGTTGGAACTGACACAAGGGCAGCGTAGGGCCGGCGCCATCATAGCCAAAGCAGGAGCAGAGCTGGCTGGTGCCGACACGGCAGTGCGGCCGGGGGCTGTGCCACCGCGCCGGCCTAGCGTCACTTCGTTAGCTGAGAGTCTGCGGAACAGGTCAAACATAGGAAGAGAAGGGAAATTTTGCAAAGACTTGAGGATGCTGAAATTTGATTTGGTTTGTTTTCCCCCCCCAATGAACAAGGCCTAGCATTTTTAAATTTGTTGCTAGGGAAAACTAGATTTTTTTAATATACATTAATCAAAATGTATCTTCTTTACAAAATCAAACTGTTTTGTGTTAAAATTTAGACTTATTATGCTATTACACAAACGGGAGACTTTGAACAAAGAACGATTTGAAAATGAAAAGTTGGAACATTTTTTTTCCTGCTTGCATCTTGTCAGAGCTTTATTTTATAGTTTTCTTTTGAAATTAATTACAAGATGATCCAGTTTTATTAAATGCTCTGATTTCAGCTAAGCAGCCTATTTTTCAGAATTTCTCCACCAGTTCTCCTTCCAGTAGCTAGTGTTGAATAGGCACAGAGAGAACAGATTCCTCGGCAGGAGAGGAAATAACGTTGCTAAGCCAAGACTTGTGCTGAATAGCCACCACTGAATGTACAAAATTAATTTCTGTGTGTAGTTTTTGATATTCACAAGAACTGTGCCGTAATATAGTTCCTGTGGGAACAAGTGCACTATAACTCCTAAGAATGAATTTTGAATAAAATAGAAAACTTGGAGCAGATAACAGGCATGCAGACAAGCACTGCCAAACCAATAAACCACAACATGATTTTTTCCTATCAGTTCTTCTCTCTAGATAGTAAAAATTTCATACTTCGTCAAAAAAAGGACAAAGATATATCATCATCATAATGCAGTATGTATAGGATTTTGAAGAAAATGGGTTTTGCAGTGCTGGCACTGGCTGGTGCGTCAGGTTCTACGTTGAAAAGTCTTTGGATTTTGGTGTTACTTCTATTAGTTGCCAACGTGGAGAACATACTAGATGAGATATTTGACATTACGTCACATATAATTTGATACAAAATGTTCTGTGGAAGTTTGGGTGGTTTTTAATTTTGCCAGTATTACTGCTTTGGGACGTGGTGTGAGATTTATAGGTGTTTGAGTTTCACATGAGTTAAGGTGATAAATAACCTTTAGCGCTCTCTGGAAGACTAAATACTTTAATCTCTTCCTAAAATCCCTTTCCTACCTTTTGCTTTCGGAGGTAAAATGAAGCATACGGACCGAGAAACTCACTCATATAATGCAGCTGAACAAATAAAATTGAAATAAAATAAGTAAAAAATTGATGACAATGCCCAACTCTATAGCTGAAAATAACAGAGGCTAGGAACATCATATGACACATAATCTATTATAGTAGCTGTAAGAAATAAGGTGAGTTGGGGTAGGTTGTAGATAGACATGTACTGGACGTGGTTTAAATCCAGTACCCTAAAGCGTGTTGGAAATCAAGAGAAACAATTACCTTTAATGTAAACAATTGGTAAGGCCCTGTGTAGAATTATTAATACTCAGAAAATCTTACAATTGTAATGTGCTCAGTGTGTGAATGGACTCGGATTGAAGGCCATAAATAGCTTTGAATAAGAGAGTAATTTGAAGTGAGAATACGTTGCTGCACGCATTCAGTATTTGTTGCAATTGATACGAAGAAGCCTTCCACCTTTTATTTATTAAAATAAAGCTCAGTCACAGAGTATACATTTACTCATAAGCCTTGTTGCTTTCAAAATATTTTTCAACAAATGACTAAATGCTTGGAAATATACTTTCCTGCGAGAAAAATAATACGTTTGCTAATTTTATGCTGTTAGAAATGGAAGTAATAAGATTTTCCGTGGAACTAGGTGGACAAAAACTTAAGCTCTATGGCTCTAAAGAATACTATAGCTCTACGGCTTACAAGGAAACTGGCATTTTCTTACAGCATTCCACGAGGAGGGGTGCGCTGCTGGACCTTGTGCTGACAAACAAAGGTCTGGTTGGGGATGTGAAGGTTGGGGGCAGCCTTGGCTGCAGCGACCATGAGATGGTGGAGTTCAGGATCCTGTGAGGAATAACCAGGGTAATAAATAGGAGTACAGCCCGGGGCTTCAGGAGAGCTGACTTTGGCTTCTTCAAAGACCCACTTGGAGGAATCCCATGGGCTAAGGCTCTAGCAGGTAGGGGGGTGCAAGAGAGCTGGGTAATACTCAAGCACCACTTCCTCCAAGCTCAAGATTGGTGCGTCCTGATGAGGAAGAAACCAAGCGAAGGAGGCAGGAGACCTGTGTGGATGAGCAAGGAGCTTCTGGAAAAACTCAGATGGAAGAAGAAAGTTTACAGAATGTGGAAAAAGGGAATGGCCACTTGGGAGGAGTATAGGAACGTTGTTAGAGTATGCAGGGATGCAACGAGGAAGGCCCACTTGGAATTAAATCTGGCAAGGCATGTCAAGGACGAAGAGAAGGGCGTCTTCAAGTACATCTGCAGCAAAAGGTGAACGAGGCGGGTGCCCTGGTGATGGAGGATGCACAGAAGACAGAGTTACTGAATGCCTTCTTTGCTTCAGTCCTTACTGCTAAGGCCAGCCCTCAGGAACCCCAGACCCTGGAGGGAGGACCCTGGAGAGTCTGGAGTAAGGAAGACTCTCCCTCGATCGAGGAGGATCGGGTTAGAGATCATTTAGGCAAACTTGACACCCACAAATCCATGGGACCTGATGGGATGAACCCGAGAGTGCTGAGGGAGCTGGCAGATGTTGTTGGGAAGCTGCTCTCCATCAATGGAGAACGGGAGAGCTCTCTGAGGACTGGAGGAAAGCCACTGTCATGCCAGTCTTCAAAAAGCGCAGGGAGGATGACCCGGGTAACTACAGCCAGTCAGCCTCTCCTCCATCCCTGGAAAGGGGATGGAACAGCTCATCCTGGGTTTATTCTGAGGCATTGGCTCAGAATAAAACTCGCTATCACAGAAACTGCATTTCTGTGTTAACTAAATGAAAACTTTAAGCATGCTGCAAGTAGCCTTAAAGAGATTGAAATATACTGTTCCTAATATTTATCACTGAAGAGGAGTTCTGTAGCATGCTCAGCTCCTTGTAGCATTTGGAACCATTTAAAGCAGCACAGAGGTGCAGAGCCAGGAGCCTGGGCAGGTACCCCAAGGCACTTTGGAGTTTCAGTCATGGGGCTTTTGATCTAAATATTCTTTGATCATTTTAAAGTCAGGAGAGGTAAAATTGTGGAAATGGCTGGAGAAGTATTTTTTATTTTCGCTAATATTCTATAAAAGGGACATAGATACTCTTTGTTGTTTTGAAAAAGAGACCTTTTGGGGACGAGCACACTAATACATCATGGAACTGCTGTGTTGTGATGCCCAGTGATCCTAATGATCCCTTTCATCTTTATCGCAGCAGTTTGTAGACTGCAAAAGAAATCGTAAGGCAATACAATGTAAGTGCATCAAAAATTGATGTAAAATTTTTTATAAAGTGCTTTGAGAGTCAGAGTGATTTGCCAGGAGAAACGATATTTCCCTATAGAGCTTGGTAGCTTAAATGAGGATTTTAGTGTTAGTAGTGGTTACAAATAGTGAAGCTTTCCTTTTAATTATTGATAAGACAGAAATCATTAAGAAGTCAATTTTAACAGAACCAGTGCATTCAGTAGAATAAGACCTATTATGTTTTCCTGAATTGATACTGAGGATGGGATAATTGGCAGAAAGTTTTGGTGCGTTCTCTGTAAAAGAGTGACTCCTCCATGTAGACCATATTGCTTACGCTGTCCATTTCCAACTTATAAATCATGCCTGGACAACACGAGCCTTCAGAAAATCAAAGGCAATACTTGCCTTTTGGTTTTTGAAGTTCTTGGCTAAGTCTGGTTGATGCTTTCAGACTGTTTTCTGTGGAAAAGTTGTATGTATTTTTACTTCAAGTATTCCAGTAGGCTACCGAGCCTGCTGCTGCAAAAACCGCAACGCTTTTTGCAAATCAGGAAACATAAACAGTTGTTAAAATGCTCAGCTCACTAATAGCTAAAGCAAAAATCACCAAGATGAACGGACACACACATCTTGGAAACTCTCTGGAAGCCGTTGCGGTTGAAGGTTTTCTCCCCGATCCTCCGTCCGTAAGCCTCCTCCTCATGTGGGCAAACGGTTGGCCCACAAAGACCAGAATTTGGAAAGGTGGGAGTGGGGAGGAGGCCAAACAGAGACTAGAATTAACAAGTAATTAATGTGGTAGGACTGGAGTCACTTAATAAACGGCATCTCAAAATAAGTGGTTGTACAGAAAGGTTCCGCTTTTGTCAATAGGATCCTCAGTACGTACGCCTGCCCTCGAGGCGTTTTAAAATGCAATTGAATATGTTTTCCTCATAGAGGCCTTAGAAGGAGGAAAAAATTGGTGGCAGGGAGAATATAATTGGGTATTAAAATGTTAATGAATCTCTCATTTTGCATTGTTAATGCATTTATTGAAAGATAGTTATTGATTTAATTATACTAACAAAACAAATTACATTAAAAATGCAGTCTAACTCAGTTTTGAACCTTGGAAATGGAAATAGGTTTTTCACCTTCAGCAAAGAAGAAAATCCTATTTCAAAGACAGGAAATCAGTTGGATTACGTCTAGAAATTTATTATGGGTGCTTTTGCAATGCTATTGGCATTGAAATTGCAGAGCGCTATTATTCTCCAATGTAATTATAATGGGCTTGATTGCATAATCTTGCACATCCTAGTAATAAAATTTGCAGAAGTAGATACGGTCTAACTGAAATCCAGGCAGAGTGAAATTTTCTGATAACAGTGTTAAAGCCCTACAGTAAATTGTGAAGGAAGCCCATTTGCGGTGCTGCTGCGTATCGTGAGCACAGCGTGAGATGTCCGTGGGACGTGGGCATTCAAGGCACATAACCTAAGGAATGGTACAACTGTGTACCGGCGGCAGACACTCTGCTTTAGGAATGGACTTTTTTTTGGGTAATTTTTCTTCCCAGAGTTTGGGAAACAGTATGATTTCTTTTCATACAAAAGAGCTAACCCTCAGCTGCTCAACTTGCATGTATTTTGAGCGCTGTGGCTCCTAGGTGACGGTTGAGGCAGCGCAGTTCCACTCCCGCAGGGGGCCAGCGCAGGCTGGTGCTCCCCAGCCCGGGGTTCCTCTCGCTGGCCGGCACTAAACCGGTGTCCGTCACTCGCCGCGTTGTGGCAGCCAGCCGCCGGGCGACCTGTGACGGCCACCCGGCAGAATACTCTGCCTCTCCGCTCCTCTCGTGGCCACGGAGCCAGGTGTTGTGCAGAGCTGTTGTAGGAACCCGCTCCGACCTGCTTTTTGTTCAAACGTGGCTGAAATTTGCTGATAGTTGGAGAACATACTGTGCGGGAGGGATAAATGGACAAACTTGCAGCATGACAGTAGAAGCTGTTCTCTTAGGATAAAGCTGAATTAGAAATGGTTTCGGAAAATTAGAACTTTTTAAAACCAATTATATGCAGATGAAAAATGCTTTAGAAACATGTATCTTTTTTATTGTGTTAATATTAATAATTGTTAATTCTTTGTTCTTTGTCCTTGATTTTCCTTTCCCTTTAACTATTTCTGTCAGACTGATGTTACTACTTTAATTTGAAGAAGCTGAATATGTTATACAGAGGTACAGATGGACAAAAAAATAAAATGCAAAAAGAAAGAGAAAGTGAAAGTGAAACCAGTATCCCTGCACTGTGCTCCTCCTCTTGTGCTTAATGGCAAAGGAAAAAAAGTAAGAAAATGAGTATGTCAAATATTTTGAAACATCAGAATTTTAAAATGTCCTATTTTGAAGTTGAAAAACATTAGTTATTGTATGAAAAAAACAGAAGTTTAAAGGAAAGATGCTTATGAATATAAAATACATCTTTAGGAGTAAAATGTCAAACTTGTAGCATTGCTTGGTCTCGGGATGGTTATAAACAGCATGCATTCTTCTTTCAGCAGCACTACGGAAGTGTAGCAGCAGGGACTTCTGCACGCTGAGCACAAACTACACTCAAAAGCTCTAAAAAGGCTCTGACAGAAGCCAGTTATGAACCATCTTTTTCTGCTGACATTGGCTATTTTATTTTCTCCATGTTGGCCACTAAAACAGTGTTAACTACTCTTCTATTCAATAAATACTCCCTTTGAACAGTTTGTTAATGCCACTCTTGTTTTGGTGGTCACTGTCATCCTTTCTCTTAGTTTCGCATTATGTTGTCTTGTCCAACATAATCTTTGATAATATGTTTGGATTTTCCACATTCCCAATCAAACATCTTTGCTTTCTCCTGGATTTCCTTTACTAGCCAGCGATTTGCTTCACCGTTCCCATCAATGTGTCTTTGTGCTTTTTGCTCGTACGTTGAACGGAATCATAACTTAGGTTGGAAGGAACCTCTGGAGGTCACCTAGTCCAGCACAGGTCTCATCAGGTCACGTTTCTCAGGGCGCCGTTGTCTGGTTTTGACAAAGATGGAGATTCCATAACCTCTCTGGGAATCCAGAGAGTGTTTCAGAACACTCAGAATCCAGAGTATGTGTTTCAACCTGTGACCGTTGCCCTCCATCAGATACCTTCAAGAAGAACCTGGCTCCGTCTGCTCTGTATCCTCATGAGTGCTGAGCGGAGGGCAAGAACCCCTTACCTTGAGCGGTGGGCTGCACCCTTGCTGGTAGCTCAACGCTCCCAGCATCTCATGCTTCCAGACTCCTGATGCTCCTAGAACTTACCTGTCTTTTTGAGAACTTGTGCTATTACTAGAGGAACATAAAGGTTGAATTAAAGCTTTAGTCAGCTTTTGGCTTTGACTTACTCTGTTTTACCTCAGTTGTGGCTTCTTACAGAGAAGCCAGCAGCTGCCGTTGCTCGTACCACACTGACACCCGCAGTTATTGACTGTGACAGAAGCCGCAGGTGCTCAAGCGTTACCCAACCCCAGCTTTGTCCCCTTGAAGAAAGAACTATTTAAAGAAACCCCGTGTGGCTCATCGTGATTTGCAAACCTGAGGCATGTTATGTTGTTGCATATGCAGAACAGCTCAGTAAAGAGAAAAAAAATCAAACCTACAGTAATCCACGAAGTCTATTTCAGACTAATCTTTTTTTTTTTTGAGCAAAAATACTTCCAAAATCATCTTAACTGTAGCTCTGACTGCATGAGATAAGGAACAGTGCTGAGACAATCCTGTTTCTTCCTTTCTGCCTATACATCCATACCTGTGAGTGAGGGCTTTGCCTGGCAAGGGGAAGCTTAATATGTCTTGCTTATGTTGCATATTTCCTTGAGCAGTTTAATGGAATTGGCAAAGAAGGAAGGGACTTAAGGGCAGTATATAGATGTTTACTACTATACGTAATATACTCTGTAAAATGAAAATATGTGTTTTAAGGAAACGAATTCAGCCATTTCATTCCAAAATTTGAAAATCATGAGTAAAAATCTTTCTTATATACTTTTTTTAGTCTTTTGCTATCTGCATTCACTGTACTTACAGTTAATATAGTTTGGCGGAACTATTAATACTCCGTTTTTTCAAAGAGTTTAATGGAAGTGAAACTTGCCATTTCAAAGGTGTGGGAGACAGAAGACCTTTGACCACAAAATATTTAAATACTGAAAATGGAGACGCAAACTTCAACATCAGTGGACTTCACCCGTTTGCTGTGCAGGAGCTACTTCTCTTGGATTCTGTTAACCGCATTCTTGAGCTTGCCAGTGGCCAATGCTGAGGACAACCCAGGCGATGCAGAGATTGGCTTCAGTTGGGCTGCTGAGAAACTACATGTGTCATTCGTTTGCCCATCGTTTTCATAAATGAGTGTTATCCGTATAGGCGGCAGGGCTTTTTGGAAGAGCTTTCCTTACTTTAAAGGAAGGGGGGATTATTTGAATGTTTTGGTAACCTAGGTGCATGTCAGGTTGCCTGCATATTCTAATGTTATTCTTGTCCCTGTTTTCATAGATCAGCAGCAGCAGATCCTAAAGCCACTAGTTCGCGCTGCAACAGTTGAGGCAACAAGTTTTAGCTGTAGCCTGCATGGACCTTATGAGCATATATTCTTTGGTGCTTTTATTTTGTTTGGCAATGGAAAGCATACAAAATTAATGTCATTTGCCGAAGATGATATAGCAGTCTAAGTTTGCTGCGTGTACAAGATGCAGTGTGTGTTCTAGACTAAGCTTTTGCCTTTCTCACTCATCCCACCCCAGGGCGTTTGTATTCTTCGTAAGCATTCGGAAACTATATTTAATTATATGATTTTTCTGGTAAAGCATACAGAACTGTAACTTTAATTTTTCTTTCACATATTTTCTCTGTTGCTTTGTTTTGGTCAGAACTATGATTAGAATTATGGGGTTGTTTCTTATATTTGTAACCTGCTGTTGCAGAGAAATAAACGGTTTCCCAAATAATATTACAGTCAAAGCATCCAGTTGACTTTCAGAAATAATCATTTCCAAATTTTCGCAATGGCACTTTGACTCAACAGGTAGTGAGGAAATTTGGCGAGAAAGGAAAATTTAATCTGTTTTCCTCGGTCTCTGTGTTCCTTAGGTTGTGGAAGAAGCAGTGGACGATTCCTCCCAAGCGCAGGGCGATATAAGGGCCGTAACAGAACACTGTGAGCTGCTGAGTCAGGAGGTGAGACGGAACATTGACAGCCCTGTAGAACGGGGGGCTATGGCTGTGACAGTTTAGCGATTACAACATCCGTAGTTTGGGTTTAAGTGTACTCATCAAGCCTCATGACTATGCCTTGAGCACAAGCTGCTGAGGAAATACTTCTGAACTCTCCCGTGAGAGACAAGCAGAGCGAAGGAAGGATGATATTTTAGTGATTATCTCTCACTGAGAAGTGCTGCTCAATCCAAATAAACCATTGACCGTTTCTGCAGTGCCCATATTTACAGCATAATAAACAGAGACAGCTGTAAATCTAGAGCTGTGGTACCGACTTCCCCAGCCAGTACGCTCCTTTATGTTACTGAAAATAAAAAACAGCTCTAAAAAGCCTTATGTACCCAAGCTAGCAAAATGTTTGTTTCCGGACATTAACCGTGTGATAACTCCCCCTCAAACCAACACCCTTCCCTGGCAGGGATGGAGCTTCTAATTAAGCACCTAAGCGTGAACACGTGGCCTCAGCTGCTGGTACCCACCGTCGGGGTGTGATGCTCAAGCTCCATGGCAGAGCTGAGCTGGGGGCAGGGTCTGTGGGTCTCCAGGGTGTGTTAGGAGTGAGAGTGGGTGGAAATTGTTTCCCTGTGTTGAGAAAATAAGCTGAGAGATCTCGAAAACTACATTTTCAGGTATGATATTGTTGTATGAAATTAGTTTTCATTGATGCTCAAGGTTTTAAGGTTTGTGTTTTGCAGGAATAGCGCTTTAGCTGAAGATAGTTTATTGATTAACCCGAAAAGGAAGGGGGAGGTGTGAGAAAGTGGCAAATAGACTAGCTGGGCTGGCAGATGTTTCTTGGAGCTCTTTTAATGGCACATGCAGACTTTTATCTTGTGGTTTTGCTTGTATGTAAGAGTAAAAACAATTGAGAGGTTAAGAGGTTAACCAGAAGTTATCATTCAGACCAACTGAATACTGCTCAGTGAGAAAACTTGGGCTCTGGGAGGGATTTAACCTGAAGGGACCGGATTAGACTGTTTGTCTAATTAGAACATTGAAAGTATTGAGTTTCTAATGAAAACACTGCTTCGGATCCCAGAAAAAATAATTTCATTAAATTTTCATCCTGGTAGGTGAAACTGTCATTAAGATACGGTATATAAATCAGGGTTTGTACCTGAGCCTGATATACTGAATAACTCAAATTAATTTTGGATAGCAATAATGTTTTGCATGGTTTTTTAGTCTGTGAGGCCTGCCTGTAATGAATTTGTGATTGTTTACAGTATCCTGTAAACTAATTACTCTCTCGCAACTGACATGCTTGAGGTTTTGGTGTTCTCCCCCTTCCTAGCCAAGGGCACTCTCTCAGAATAACTCTGTGTAGAAAAGCATCTGATGTGGTCTTATTTTTATGGTGCGTTATTTGAGTAATATAGGTCAATACTTCCTGTCTTTTCTCAGCTTTTCCAGGGGAAAATAAATTATCCAACCTATAGAAAGAATTTGTTGATTCTGTATCCTGTATATACTGTCAAACAGAACTGAAAGGGATTCAAAACACACTGAGTAACAAAAAGCGTTATATTATTTTTTTCATTAGAATTTCTAAACTACAAAGCTCATTTACTACACAGACTTTTTGTCTGGACAGTAGCTTGATTAGAATAATAAATACAATGTCTGGCATATTCTGTGTTCTGTATCAGCATCTGATTCAACAATGCCTAAAAATTAACTTTACTTTGAGGCCTATTTCAGGGACGTTGATGGCAAAAGCACTTTGTTTGCTACAATTCAGGGCTGCAAACTGAAATCCTACAGTGTTATCTGTCAGGTGCTAATTGGCTAAAAATATGAGCCTTCTCTCTTTTCCGTGATAATTCTCATTAACGATGATGTAGATGTATAAAATACGTGGTTAAAACCCCACCGTTTCTGTTTAGTACGTAGACTACACTTCTCTTAAGCATTAAGCATTTTTATTTATGCTTTCATGTGTCAAAGCAGGGAAGGAAATTTCTGCTGAGCTTCTTGAGCTCCCTTTGATAAGGCCAGACTTGTGTGAAAAAAATACTTCGTGCAAGACAAAGAACGGCTGCGAGGCAGGAGGGGGGAACACTTTAAACAGCATGCCAGGACACGAACCCCTTCGGAGCCCATAGCGCCGTGCCCCATATGGTTCCCCACCTGGGGAAAAGGGTGTCTTTTATAGAATCACAGACTGGTTTGGGTGGGAAGGGACCTTAAAGCCGCCCCAGTGGCACCCTGTGCCCTGGGCAGGGACACCTCCCACCAGCCCAGGTTGCTCCAAGCCCCGTCCAACCTGGCCTTGAACTCCTCCAGGGATGGGGCAGCCACAGCTGCTCTGGGCACCCTGGGCCAGGGGCTCACCGCCCTCACGCTTCCCTGGGTCAGGGTGACGGGGCTTTTCTGCGGGGTGGTGGCGAGCGTTCGGAGCTCTGTCTGGCCAGCAGCCGGGCCCGTGTGCAGCCCAGCGAGCAGAGGTGTCTCTGCACAGACACGGTGGCCACATGAGGCGGTGTCACCCAAGTGGGGCGAGGTTATTGTGGCTTCCAGCTGACACAAGAGGCTTGTTGGAAAAGGCAGCAGGGATATGAACTCCTGATACCGAATGTCGGAGCTGGGAATATTGATGTGCCACTGAAGGTCATTTTTCAGAAGATACTTGGAGGAAAAACCTCCTTCGCAGGTCTGCTCAGCAGCTTCCTAAAAGCGGGAGAGCGGGAGGAAAAGTGGTGTAAACTCATTCAGACAAGTATTTCTTCTGGTTGTTGGAGCTTGGTTGTATTTCCCTCTAAGGCTTTTCCTTTTTACTGGCATGCGTTACAATCCCCGAAGGATATGTGCTTTAGGGCACAAGGAAGCAATTTCTCCTGTCAAATATGAGTGGCAAAACCCAAACCCTGTAGTGTAAATTAAATGGGATATACTGACTGATTGTTGTAAACATACTTGAGTGTATTTATTCTGTGTTGCATTTAATATTCTGCATTGTATTTAATAAAAATAGTGTACAGATTATTAGTTGTGCTTAAAATCATATGATATGTATCCAAATATTATAATGGTACACACAGGAAGAAAAAATGAATAATGTATTCAGTATATTTCTCTTTCAAGTATAACTTTTTAAGCATCTTGCATAAACAGATAAGATTAAAATCATGCTTTTCATTATACAGTATATTTTCCTTTTTTTTGGAATATTTTCCCTACAAGTATTCTTACTGCAAAAGGCATTTCAAAGTAAAAGTAATTTTCATATAATTTTTATTGTAACTGTTACTTTAGTGCAAAATTGAATATTTACTTTTGTGTAAATACGCTATGCTAGAGAGAAGACTTCCATTTAAGTCTTGAGTTTCATAAAGGCAACAAATGGTAATGTGATGTTTTATACCAATACTAATCAAATAAAACATATTACTGTCATCTCTCTTGCTTGTAGCATTCCTGGCATGTACAGAAAACCTCTGTAGCATTAATTTATGCATGTAAGCTATGGATATTTCAGTGCCTGAGAGTATTTCTTACTACCGCCCTTGCATTCAGTTACACACATGTGCGCAAACGTGGAAATGCCCTTGCTTATATTTTGGTTTTTTAAGGGTTTAAAAATGACACCAGCATTTTTGAGAGCAGGATTGTGGCACCATTATAGCTATCACTTTTTTATTCGTCCTGCTAAAATACTACCACTTCACAATAATTTACTTGAATGCAGAGCTTGTTGATGGATGAGGCTAAAAGTCTTGTTTACAACGGCTTTGATGGGGATCCCGGATTTACGCAGTGCCTGAATAAGCAGGTGAAAGCCCGTTAGGAAGCTGAGCCACGTGGCTGTTTGAGGGAGGGGGTGTCCCTGAGGGGACCCAGCAGAGTCCTGGGGAGCTCCCAGTGGCTGTCGCTTCCCGGGCCCCGCAGCGGCTCCCTCGCGGCTCGGTGATGGGACCCTGCCAAGGAGGGGGCTGTCACCTCGGTGACTTCTGCTGGGGCTGGGTGGGTTCTGTGACCGTGGTTTGGGGCTCTTTGGGGTTCTTCTGGCCTGCCCTGTGACAGGCGAGCGTCAGGGAGTGGTTTAGGGAATGAGAACTGTCAGTTGTAGGTTGGAGAGTGGCAGCTGTATGTAGCTCTTACCCTTTATGGTGTTTAAATATTATATACGTCTGTACTCTGTGTGTGTATTGCTACTTGTGATGAGAGGAGGTTCGCCTCAGAGCATCCTTGAAGCCAGGCAGTACTGGTACCGCTCTGGCAGGGAGCGCAGCTCGCAACCTGTGCAGAGGGGAAACCAAAACACCCTCAGACCAATGCATTACTAATTAACCACAGATTTTTGTGAATTAACTTTAATCTTTCTGCATAGTGCTTGATGTTACTAAATGAGTTGCTGTTACTGAATGAGTGAATTAAAGCTGATATAATCTATGCAGTGCAGCAACATGCTGTTAGACAGCACAAGGACCAATTAGAGCAAAGAGTAATTATATCTTCTTGTGGCCTCCTCTTGGCACGTACCCTGATGCCGTTCACCATGCAGGCTGGTTGCGTGCATGGAAAATGGAAACACTGCTGTGCAAACTTGGGTAACTTTGGATTAGTCACACGCTGTGGCAAATAACATCAGGGGAATAACAAGGGTGTTGCACGCATGAGCTTTCTGACAGGGTCTGGGCCCCTCGCACCCCCCAAGGACCTTCCGCGTCTATTGATGTCTGTGGAACAAGTGAGTGGATGAAAAAGACTTCATTGGACGTTTTAAACTATAGAGGGGCAATAATCATCAAGCAAAAGAAGATATTTGTAGCTAGTGGTTCTTTCCTTTTAGAAGATGTGCGGACTGTTTTGATTTTTCTTGATTTTCAGTTGTCAAAAAACATATGTTAAAATGGCAGTTACCTTCTCAGCCAGAATCCTTAAGTATATAGCAATTTCTCCATTTCTCACAGATTTTTGTTTGATTCATTAGCAGTTACACTGCGGTGTTCACCCTGTATCTAGAATGTGGGCCAGTTTCTCCTATGCTATCACTTTCTTCTTCAGCCAGACACTAGGGAACATTCAGGAAATAATCTGCATTTTATCTCCTGCTTTCTGAGACTGAAAATGAATGCTCTTTTGTGACCTTATTGGTATTAGCAGCTCCTTCAAAATTTAGATCCTTGTTTCAGTTGCAGATTTTGCTATTCATACTCATAGTGGTGGTTCTTATGGGAGAAGTTGTTTCATGCACTTCGTGTTGCTCATGTAAGGATTAGGTCCATAAATAGCAGAACTGTTCTTTCCCTTCACTTCAGTATCTATGTTATGGAGGAAGTGACATGTTCCTTAATAAAAGAAAAATAAATCTAGAAAATGGTGATGTAGTGGAACCGTTATTATGACCAGAGAACAGAAAGGATATTAGACTTCTGATACATATATTTTTGATTTTAAATATTTCATCATTTATGAGCGGTTGTTACAGCCTTTACCATGCACAGTATTACTGGAAATTCCTAGAGAGCATAAGGAAAGCTGTACCACACTGGAATACAGTATTAACAATTTTCCAACCCTCTCTCTACCTTTCTGTAGATTTAAAGTTACCTGATTAGCTTTTTTCATTTAAAACTAGTTAGGAATTTTACTCCTAAGTGATTCTACTATTCTAGAGCACAGACTTATCAACATGGTTTTCCAGCAGGTTAAATACCGATGAATTTTATGAAAGCTGCTACTTGGTCTGTCTTACAGCAATGCTGAAAACCCTTTGCTGCGCAGAGGGAATGTGTGGATCCCCTTTGCATACTGTGGTGCATAATTCGGGCGGTTCTTCATGGATTTTCATTGCCTTTGGAAAGACAATACATTTTTAGACTGATAAAATATGTTGGAAGTTTTATAAATGAATAGGGAGAACTCGAATTGCTGCTAGTGCTGAAGCTGATACGTGGCTTATTTGGGACTAGGTTCTGGGCTAAAGGTAGGGTGGCAAAAATCTCCCTAAGTCTGTGCAAATCTCTTCTAATGCCTCTGTAGAGGAAAGCGGTGAGTCAGTAGGCTGGGAGCAGAGGAAGAAGGGGAGGGTGAAGGTCCCGGGGTCAGCGTGCTGGCTGATGCTACCCGCTGGTGGTCAGGATGCTGAAGTTCTCCAGTGGGCACAAGTCAAACCTGAGAAACATGGTTTGTAAACATCTGCGCGTGCACATCAAATCCTCAAAGACGGGAAGCCTTTGCCTCTCCTCAAAGGAAAAAAAGGATGTGGCAGAAGAGCAGAAAGGCTTTTTAAAGGTTGTGGGTTTTTTCTTGTAGTGGAATGTGAGACGGGATGGGTGTGTCTGGAAACACTTCATTCAGGCGGGTCAGATGCCTGGTGGCACTTACATGAATCAATACCTTCAGAAATGATTAAAACTCTTCCTTTCCAGGCATTCAGCCTAAATAGACTAGTGGGAAGAGGGGGCAGACAGATGGTGGCCGGGTATATTTGCATGGTAACTCTGAGGGGAAAACATGGGTTTGTCATCTCCCCGCTGCAAATCCCAAATTCTTGTCCTCGTGTATCTACAATAACAGGGAGATATCCCCAAACTGAAATAACAAATTCAGTGTAAAAGCTGGGACCAGCTATGGAAAGGGAAATAAGAGATTATTCAGAAAATGCATAGTGAAAAAAGCTTGGGGTCATATTCTTAGTGCTGTGAGACCGTGCGTTATCAGCTTTATGAACTCAGCTGAATGCAGCACCAAACCTCTGTTCCTGACGGTTAGAAATAAATGTGGAGTAAGAGGTATCTGAAATGCTCTCTCCTCATACATTTCTTTTATTAGGTGAACAGTACAATGCGTTAACCTACGCATATATATAAATCCTTTACGGTAGTTTTTCCTCCCATCATGTGGGATCAGCTGAGATGAACTGAGCCCGGATCTGAGGCTCTTCTGGAGAAAAAACTACCTCACTTTCATTTCTCTCCTTTACTATTCTAATACCCATCCACTATTCATTGTTCCTCTGTTTGAGTTTGACTCTCATATTAACAGATAGTATTTTAGCATGCATCTGAAATTTCCACCAGTTCCACATATCCAAGAAAGAGCTCAATAGCTTGAAAAATTGTCAGCCGTGACGGGAAGAATGTCATGACAAAGAAAAGACCTGAAATAATTTATTTTCGGAACAGTGTGGCCTATTGATTACGGCCTTGAGTGTGACCCATGTTCTCAGGCTAGAAATGCCTTTTGTGTGTTAGTTACTCATCTGAATGGTACTGATACTAGTTATTTCATAAATGCTTTGAGTGGTGCTGGTAAGAAGTGCTATTTCAAGGCAAAGATTCATTATTATTCTCTCTTATGCGGCATGATTTTCAAAGAGCTGCTGCAAACAAAGGAGTTATTAAGGCTTCTTGAGAAATGATGTAAGTATCTATTATTATTTTAGTCCTCCATAGGGGGCTAGACTTGTGCGACGTTAGAAAGGGAATTCTAGCTATGGTTACTTCATTTTAAAATGAGACTCTCTTCATTCTGTGAATATTATTTCCTTAACTCAGCCTTCTTTTGAGTTAGTACTGTGCTTTAAAAGATTCTGGAGAGCAAACAAACCCCACTTATTATTGCCTCATTTATTCTTGGAGAGGAAACACAGGGGGGATATTTTTGAAGATTTTTGGCAGGCTAGAAGTTGTCAAACCAAGCAGTTTTGTTACAAAACTGGTGAGACAGGACCTCTAACACTTTATTCTCTGGGATGGTCAGCATTAGGAGTGGAAAACCACCCATTTTAGTGAAGTGATTTCCTGAAATATACAGGTCATTGAACTCACGACATTTAAGATCACCAGCTGGTCTCTCTCTTACTGTCTTGAGGAAACTCTCAGGCGTTACGAGAGCTGCCTGTTTCCCTTTACACTTGGAAGGTCATCGTGTGATAAACTGGATTTACAGCCTGGGAAGCAAAAAAAGCCAGGCTGACAGGAAAGGGGAGGTGTAATTATGTCCTTGGCCCGCTGTGCGGGGCTAGTGAAAACCTGTGGTGTATTTGGTAGGCAACACCTTCAGCAGAAGAACTGAGCAGTGTGTGAATCCAGGCTCCCCTTTCAGCCAAGGTTTAGAGTAGGGCTTGGCCGTGGCTCGTGAATCACAATGAGCAGTGGCCAATCTAAAAGTTAGGCCTTGTATTGGCCTGAGCCACTAAGTTGGCCTCTAAGTGCCTTTGGTCTTGGAACCGGTGATCGCGTCATTCAGGGAAGCAGAACATGAAGACAGAAGAAAGCATATGAAAGATGTGGACCTGCTCAATATGCTGAAGATGCTGGGAGGGCTGGAGCCCCTCTGCTGGGAGGACAGGCTGAGAGAGCTGGGGGGGTTCAGCCTGGAGAAGAGAAGGCTCCGGGGAGACCTTCCAGCCCCTTCCAGGCCCTCAAGGGGCTCCAGGAAAGCTGGGGAGGGACTCTGGAGCAGGGAGGGGAGCCGTGGGACGAGGGGGAAGGGTTTTCCACTGACAGAGGGGAGACTGAGATGAGATGTGAGGCAGAAATTCTTGGCTGTGAGGGCGGTGAGCCCCTGGCCCAGGGTGCCCAGAGAAGCTGTGGCTGCCCCATCCCTGGAGGGGTTCAAGGCCAGGTTGGACGGGGCTTGGAGCAACCTGGGCTGGTGGGAGGTGTCCCTGCCCAGGGCAGGGGGTGGCACTGGGGCGGCTTTAAGGTCCCTTCCCACCCAAAGCAGTCTGCAATACTGAACTGGAAAGGAAAATTGTTAAGTGGAAGGTGCTGAACTGACCCTTTATTTGCATTGGTAAAGTAAAAAACACTGCAATTAAGGTTGCCGTGAAGGCAAATTAACCCGTAGACAGCTCCAAATGACATGTGATAGAAGAGGAGAGGGCCTAATCTCGAGGGAGAGCTCAGGGTCAGCATCGTAGTGACAGCTGTAATAAAACAATTGCTTCCTTTTCTATGCCCCGCCCCCCCCCCCCCAACTTTACATCTGATAAGGATGCCATTAAAGACATCAAGAATAATTTATTTTGAGAACAAAATTTTTTATCTTACAGTATCGCTGTGCTACCTCTTGGCCTTTTTCAAGACTATAAATGCTGTCTTTTGGACTATCCCGTGCTGTATTATGAGTAAGAATGCTCCGCTTGTTAAGTACGTGGCTCTTGAACAATATGTTCTCACCAAACTCTGTTGTTTTTGCACTTGGCTTGAATGCCTCTGTCTCTCTGAATTTTTATTAATTTTGCTTTAATTGCACTTGGGGGGCTAGTAAAGTCAAGCAATAATTATTAGATGTTATTCTTTAAGGGAAGGTTCAGCATTACCAAAAAATGAAAGGAAGACAGACATAAGCGGAAGACATCTCACTTCACAGTCAGTGGTCTATTAAACTTTGCAGTGCAAGCAGAAGCATTCCCAAAATAACAACTCTGCTCATGTCAGTGCACAGTCTTCTGCACACACCAGCTTTAGATTACTTCGGTATTTGCCCAACAAGTTCTCCAATTTCTCTTCAATGATATATGAATTATTTAAGGCTTTTTTTTTTTTTTTTTCCTTTAGAAAGCGGGAACTTGGAAATGTGCTGGCAGTGTGACCCTGACCATTAACATATAAATAATGCAAGCTGCTCTGTACTTCGGGGGAGATGGTTGGCGCTCTAAAGGTATTTGGACAAATGTGTTTGCTATTTAATCCTCATCTACACAAAAACTAATCATACTAGAAACAGCCTATGAGAGATAAAGTAATAAATCTTTGGAAGAACTATGGATGCCTACAATATTTGTTTTGAAAAAGTAGTGAATAAAGGGTATGTATTGGTGAGCAAAATATTGATTGATAAACCTGCCATTTCTAAGGGCTGAAAAAGTATGGCTCTTAGACTTATTGATGCAGAGATGATGGTCATTTTTATTTTAGTAACAAATCATATTATGACAGATACAAAGGTATTAGGTGATAAATCATGAGATAGGAGGATTCGGGTAGCAACTCTGAGAAAATAGTCCGTTTATAGAATAACATTTACATTTAGTTTATGTTTTAAATAGAAGTATATCTGAAGCTGGATACTTACATCTGAAGGGTGTTCCCATTCTAAATTAGCAAGGGAAAGAATGTCAGGGTCTTAAGCCACAGCATATTTCAGTGACCTAATTGTGAGGAAAGAGTAGGGTGCTGCTTATGTGACATTCCTACTTAGGGAAAATGGATTTTATGTTCTGGTTCCTTAAATTAATTATTCAAAATGCTGAAACAACTAAAATAGGTTTATCTGCTCATTGACTTAGAATTGGCATGACCTAGAATGTGTAAAGTGAGGCCATTTGGGCTCGATTTGCAGATCTGCAGTGATGTGGTTTGTGACCTTGTCTTGCCTTGGCTTCCTTTGGCCTTCTTTCTGCCTTTTTTAGGGGTTACTCTCCAGTGCAGATGCTATCCTCTCTTCTCATCAACAGTTTCTGTCTCCACTACAAAAGGCAGCTAAATCCACTGTCCAGGTAAAACACTTCTGTACATTAAAATCCTCCAAAAGCTGTTTCAGGTTTGGTTGGAAGATAGATTCTCACGTATCCTTTGGGTTAGTACATTGACAGATCTTCCAGGGTAGGCTCATTGCCAGACTCTGGGTTGCGCATGAGAAACCAACTTGTGCGGGCTCACACAGAAGATAAAGAAATTTTGAACTAAAGTAGCAAAAAATTGGGGGAGCAAGCTTTCATTAGGGACCTTGCTTTCACAGCAAACTCTGTGAACTATGTGAAGTACAGCACTGAGTTCTTCCGTATTGTCTGTTAATTTCTCCAGGATGCTTGTCGCTATATCCACTGTGAAGAAAGCTGAACAGTCCAGATTACCTAGCCACAAGCATGTGATAAAGGGGGAAAAATGCATTTGGAGGGGAAGGGGCTTTGCTTTTTGTGTACCCTGAATGTACCCATTGACCTTGTCTGTGGTCCTACTGGCCTTGCACGAGGAATGAAAAATTAGTTAAGTTTTCATCATTAAGGCTTACAGCTCACCTTTGAATGTTCATACGCAACTGATACTCTTGGTATGCTCAACTGTAATTCCTGCTGGGACATCATTGGGAATTGGCTGATGAACTGACTCATGTAGTTGCCAAGCCATTCTCCATGATAGCTGAAAAGTCATGGGAGTTGGGTAGAGTCCCTGATGGCTGGAAAAAGGGAAACATTGCATCCGAAAGGAGGACCCCAAGAACTACCACCCTGTCAGCCTCACCTTAGGGCCTGGGAAGACCATGGAACAGACCCTCCTAGAAGCTGTGCTAAGGCACACGGAGGGCAGGGAGGTGATTTGAGACAGCCAGCATGGCTTCACCAATGGCAACGTAGTGGCCTTTTGTGATGGAGTGGCTATATCAGTGGACAAGGGAAGAGCTACGGCTGTTGTCTGTCTGGGCTTCTGTAAGGCCTTTGACATGTTCCCTCACAATATCCTTCTCTCTGAATCGGAGAGGTGTGGATTTGATGGGCGGACTATTTGGTGGATGAGGAATTGGTTGGATGGTCATATCCAGAGGATAGCCGTCAATGACTCGATGTCCAGGTGGAGATCGGTGACAAGTGGTGTCCCTCAGGGGTCTGTATTGGGACCAGTGCTGTTCAATATCTTCATCAATGACATAGACAGTGGGATTGAGTGCACCTTCAGCAAGTTTGTGGATGATACCACCTAAGAGACGGGGTGCCATCCAGAGAGACCTGGACAGGCTTGAGAAGTGGTCCCGTGTGAACCTCATGAGGTTCAACAAGGCCAAGTGCAGGGTCCTGCACCTGAATCAGGGCTATCTGTGGTATCAATACGTACTGGGGGATGAAGGGACTGAGAGCAGCCCTGATGAGAAGAAGGACTTGTGGTACTGGTTGTCACGGGCGGAGTGAATAACTTCACTTGTAAGAGAGTAGTGTAATGTTTATTAACATAAAACAGTGATTTAACAAAGTCAGTAGTGAATGCGTCAGTGTTTTACGAGATTCCATGCCAGGGTACACTCGGTTATTTACTGCATAGAGGCCGGGGTCAGACAAGCTCTCAGGGAGACCCTCCCGTTGAGTCACGAGGTTCAGAAAGGACCCCCTGGCTTTCTAAACTCCTTCTCAGAGAGGAGTCTGGGTGCGGCTGGATCCAATCCTAGTCCCAGACTTGGTCAACGGTTTATGTCTAAAGGATTCTATATGCGCAATCAATCCTTAGATCCCTTAGCTAAGATTTCAAAGTTTAGCGTGCTATTAGTCACTTACCGAGAATCTGTTGCGGCAAGGAATCTCTCAGCCTCGAAGAGAAGAACCTTAAGCGAGCGTCCCCACTCAAGGGGAGATCCTGTTGTGCAGCCCGCTGCCGTGCAGGAGAGCTCAAAGGGCTCTTGGGCTGTCCACTACTTATGGAGTAAGAGAATTGACCTATAGTCATATTCTCATGGGAACAAGATAGCTAGGTTCCCACTCCAGACAGTGTTTTGGTTATGTTGCCAGCCATCTCCCACAGTTCAAGTGCGACTCGTAACAGCTCCCGCTGATGGCCATGGCTTGAGCCAGTGGGGGGAAAAAGGGGAGAGCACACCGCCACGCTGGTGGATGAGAATCTGGATGTGAGCTGAGAATGTGTGCTTGCAGCGCAGAAGGCCAACCGTATCCTGGGCTTCATCAAAAAAAGCCTGGCCAGCTGGACGAGGGAGGTGATTCTGCCCCTCTGCTCCACTCTGGTTAGACCCCATTGGAGTACTGTGTCCAGATCTGGGGCCCCCAACATCAGAAAGACATGGACCTGTGGGAGCAGCGCCAGAGGAGGCCCCGGAGATGCTGGGAGGGCTGGAGCCCCTCTGCTGTGAGGACAGGCTGAGAGAGTTGGGCGGGGTTCAGCCTGGAGAAGGCTCCGGAGAGACCTTCCAGCCCCTTCCAGTCCCTAAAGGGGCTCCAGGAAAAATAGGGACAAATATTGTAGCAGGGCCTGTTGTGATTGGGTGAGGGGTAATGGCTTTACACTGAAGCTAGGTTGCCCAGAGGAGCTGTGGCTGCCCCATCCCTGGAGGGGTTCAAGGCCAGGTTGGACGGGGCTTGGAGCAACCTGGGCTGGTGGGAGGTGTCCCGGCCCAGGGCAGGGGGTGGCACTGGGTGGGCTTTAAGGTCCCTTCCAACCCAAACCACTCTGTGATCATGATTATGGTCCTTCTTCCTTGCAACAAGGAGAGAGAACTTGAATTCTCTCAGCAGCAAGAACTTGAATTCTCTGAAAAGCACCACTATAGGCTGGGCAGCGACTGGCTTGAGAGCAGCCCTGAAGAAAAGGACTTGGGGGTGCTGGGGGACGAGAGGCTCCACATGAACCGTCAGTGTGCACTAGTAGCCCAGAAAGCCAATCGTACCCTGGGCTGCATCGTGAGAAGCGTGGCCAGCAGGGCGAGGGAGGTGATTCTCCCCCTCTACTCCACTCTCGTGAGACCCCACCTGGAGCACTGCGTCCAGTTCTGGAGCCCCTACTACAAGAGAGATATGGACGTGCTGGAACGTGTCCAGAGAAGGGCCACGAGGATGATCCGAGGGCTGGAGCACCTCTCCTATGAGGACAGACTGAGAGAGTTGGGGTTGTTCAGTCTGGAGAAAAGAAGGCTCCGAGGAGACCTTAGGGTGGCCTACCAGTATCTGAAGGGGGCTACAAGAAAGCTGGGGAGGGACTTTTTAGGATGTCGGGTAATGGTAGGACTAGAGGGGATGGATTAAAACTAGAGATGGGTCGATTCAGACTGGACGTTAGGAAGAAGTTCTTCACCATGAGGGTGGTGAGACACTGGCACAGGTTGCCCAGAGAGGGGGTGGAAGCCCCATCCCTGGAAGTTTTTAAGGCCAGGTTGTATGGGGCTCTGAGCAACCTGATCTAGTGGGAGATGTCCCTGCCCATGGCAGGGGAGTTGGAACTGGATGATCTTTAAGGTCCCTTCCAACCCTAACAATTCTATGATTCTATGAATTCAAAGCGTTGAATGTATTATTGTCTATGTCTTAAACAGATATAATATGAAGCTTGCCGTATGCTGTTGTTTAGCTTGTATTCTCTCAACTGGAACTAAAATCTAATGAGGAGATCAATGCTCTTTGCATTTGACAATCTTCCGATGTGGTCTGAAGCTGCTTCACTCTTGGAGTGTGTTTCACAAACTGCCAATGGAGACAATTGACCTCTTGTCACAGAGGATGAGGAGTAGTTCTGTGTTTGTTTTTTTCAGAAAACAAACATATGAATACCTTTTTGACATTTTTACGTGAAGCACACCTCGTTCAAGGTGAAACCCAAAGCATTGGAGCAGCTGGAATTAATGGACAGGACTGTGGTGCTTATCTGGATCAGTGACTGTTTAAGGCAAAGGGGAGCAAGATTTCCTCTGGGGCCCAGGGCACTCCAGCTCACTCCTGAAGATTGCTGATCCAGCATCTGGTGGCTTGCTCAGATGGTTTGTGGCTCCTACGCTTGCTGACGAAAGAGCAGGGTGTGGAGACCACCCTATGCTTCTTGCTGTCTGCTGTGGCATTCCCCTTCCCTCAGTGTGTGCTTCCATATCACTAGAGATCACCCTGGCTGCCACGGTTATTAAAAAGGTCATGGCAGCACCCGAAGTCGGTTTCACACCTGTTGTATGAGTATGAAATAGAAATTGTAGAGGAAATGATGTGGATCATTATACCTGCTTATTCTCCGAGACCTGATCTTGGTCTGAGGAACTGAAAATCCCCTCCAACGTGCTGAGCGGTGTGCGGGCAGCATTTACAGCTGGTACGTTAATGGGGCAGGAAGGCGTCATGCTTCGCGCAAGTGATAATACATGCTTTTGCTCTCTAGCCAGCACAGAGGTGTCTCGTGCCAGCCGAGTTGCTCTAGGATGTCCAGGTATAGCTGGCAGATGTCACGTAGGACCTGTAGGAGAGCTGCTGACTTCAGGAGTTGGCAGGGGAACGTTGTCTCTGGTGTCCTGGAGCATCTCAGGTGACACTCTGTGCCTATGTGTGGCAAATGACTTGGGGCCTGATTGTCTTGTGCATTACAGGGGATGTGAAGCTTTGGCGAGGCCTGTGGTGGCCAGACAGGGTATCAAACGAGTGTCTGAAAGGTTTGCGATCCAGCAAAGAATGTGTCTTGTGCTCATAGGAATGCTTTAATTAATTGAATTGGTATTCTCTATACAGAAGCAAATTTGAACACAGTTACTTAATTAGTCACATACCTTTCCTTTGTCTGTACTAATTGTGAAATAAAGACAGCAGGTATCAAGAATCTGAATCTGTGGTGTTGGCCCCTGGCCTGGCTTTGTCTTCTTCAGGTAGAATCAGTCTTGTATTGAATATTACATTTATCTTGTGTCCGAAGTCACCGATTTCTTTAATAGAAAACTTTGCTGTTAGTTATAGCAATATCTGTCCCAATCTCTATACTTCTTGTTTCCAAGCCAGTTGATATTTTGATTTAGGTGTATTGGATACTTGTAGGTGTTCTAGATGAATTTATCAAGATAATAAACTGAAGATGTTTTCACTTTGTAGTTTTCTGTGTTTGGAGTTTGCAAACAGGCAAAGCTTTGTAATCAGAGTAAGTTAGCCTTTGATTCTTGAGCTGTTCTCTTATTTTTATTTTTTTTAATTTTCTCTAATTCTCATCATAATCCCATCAACTGACATTTATTAAAAGTACTGTGGCAAATCTCTAAAACACTGAAGATTTCCAACTGGTAATAAAGCATGAGAATTTAAAAATAAATGTCTTCATTTACCTGCAGGACAAAACCTAATTTCAGTGATAGTGGCTTTTGATCAGAGAGAGGTGCTGAGAGGGATCTGGTTTGGGGTTAGTATTAAAAATAGTAGTAAAACCTTGAGCAGTGATTAAATAGTCTCTAGTTCTCCTCTCAGAATTTCTAGTTACCCTTCAAACTCACTTAGCATCTCTCATTTATACATACAGAAGTAACAAACTTTTTTATTTTATTCCTATAGGCACAGCGAGCTCTGTAATGGCTAGCAAAATCTGGTTTTCACTTCAATCGCTCTTTTTTTTTTTTTTTTTTTGAGATAAAACATAGAGACCAGCATTAGTTTGTATTTGACAACTAATTGGGCAAAACTATTAAAGACTGCATTTTTTCATATTTTTTAACTCATTACCATTACTTCTTTTGGATGACTTATTGGGGAAAAGACAGCCAGACTGACATTGGCAGCTGTATTTGTGAGATTGTAAACATTTCATATGGTTCACAAAATAAGAATTTATTTCAATTTCCAAAAACTATCCATTCTCAAAACTGCAGAGGTGGGGTTTTTTTGCCTTTTGTCACAGCATTGGGAATATAACTAGGTAAATTATGTAGAAGAAAAATATAATTATAAATAAGGCTGAGTGAATATAGTGTTTCATTTACTTGAATAAAGTTCATTACCTCATCTGAGATGTATATTTAACTCGTATTTCATACATGGAAGTTGGAGTTTTCACAAGAGAATGAATGCATTTTCAGAAGGTATTTTTGTTAGGATTGCAGTGCATTAAGACAGAGCTGTAGCTGAATAGCAATGATTTAGTATTCAAAATATTAGAAAATGATTTGTATTAACATAATAGCAAGTGCTGTATGTGTCGCCTCCCACATTTCAGCAAAGATTGACACTTAAAAGAATGTCTAATGTATGCAACAAGGGCATGCGGAACTAAGATGCTGAAAACAACTGCAGCATGAAAACGGAGACATATATAGTTATTTAGCCACAGCTCAGTGAATGCTGTGGAAAGGTTACTGTGAAAAGGTATGAAGCCTTAAAAGGAGCTCCTGGGGGTGGGTGCTGGGCGTTGGTCCCCTCGGCTGGGTGGTGGGAGGAGGATGGAGGGGGGGCCGCGGCTCTGCGGTACCGCCAGTGCCATGTACTGGGGCCACAGCTCTGGGGGCACCTTCACGGCACCCTGTATGGGCTCGGTGCGCGCGGCGGCGTTTAGGGGAGAGGGAGGTTTAAGCCGCGCGAGAGCCGTGCAGTTCTCTGGGGGTTTATGTAGCTGAGAACATTACTCTTGCCTGTACTTAGTGGGACGTTTCTGAAGTGCTAGGCATGATCTTCAAAAAGTTATTTGGCTCCCCCCCTCTTCCTCCCCATATTGCAAATGATGTAAAAACCCAAATATGCTCTGGGAGCACTTCTCTGCTAATTCTTACGTAAGTAGAAGATACTATTTTTATATCCAGCAAGTTTGTTAAAGGCGCTGTTTTAAGATTTCTTACACTTGTAAATTAACACATAGATTATTTTTTGTCAGTTCATAAAAAGTCATTCTGTACTGTAGTTTTGAAGATGAATAATAGTGCATTTTTTCAGACAGGAAGAAACTTAATGTTTGCTCTGAATGCAGAATAAACCAGAATAAAATACAGAGCCAGGATAAGGGTTTCTACACTGAAAACAGCACAAACACTTTTTCCACAGCAGAAGCCTAACTCGTCTTGCGGTAAGGCTTCATGGTGCCCGTGTGATCTTAGAATAATTAGAAGTACATCTAATAACTTAAGCGTGGGATCAAATCCCCGCTTTATATTCAGAATATAGGCAGGCAAGATTCCATTGGAGACCAAGATACTCAAAGTGTGTGTTTTGAAGTTGGGATAGACTTACAAAGCAGGCACAATGTCTAACTTGTTCTGTGGCTTTGCTTATATATTTTTTTAATTTTAGTTCCACTTAAGATAACCAATTAAATAAAGCTAAAACGAAAGACGATGAGGAAGTGACACAGCCAATAATTTCTTCCTCTTGCACACAAAAAAGCCCTTGAGTAGTTAGAATAAAATCCAGAGGTCCCTGCAAACCTTTACACCTTCCATTATTCAGTCAGCTCTCCCTTGAATGCAGTGGCTGGTGCCGGCCGTGACTGCACCGTGTGAATAAAGACGGGGCTTTGAGCTCCAGAAGGGTTTAATCCAGTGCGCTGCAAGCGGATGGTTCTTGGCCAGCCTAAAGGCTGTGCTGGTTTTACTGGCCGTGTGGGGGGCTTGTAACATAGCTGGTCAGCACACTCTCTGTGCTGATTTTACTTCTAAACAAATGTGAATGCAACTTTATTTTCTTCATTGGACCGGGGACAAGCTGGTCCCCTTGGGGTAATCCCTGTTATCTGCTCGGATGGAGTATGAAATCCGTGGTGGGGAAGCAGCAGGGTGGGTGCCCGCTGCCCATTGCTGCCGATGGAGGGATGATGGTCCCCGCGGAGGGGGACGGCTGCCCGTGGAGGGATGGTTCCTGTGGGGTCTGTGTCTGGCATCACAGCCCTGCAGCCGCCCCCAGCGTTGCTGCTTGAGCTGTCGCTTGTTTTTCTCCCAGAAAAGGCAGCAGCCTGGATTCGAGCGTCCCATGGGCCGGGGGGGTTTAGAGGTGGCTCCCGGGGTCCTGTGGTGCCCGTGGCTGTGGAAGAGCCGTTGGGAAGGGGGAGATGCTGGGCTGCAGCCACGCGTTAGTCACTGCCCTGGTCTCTGACTGTAGCTTCATTCCTGTGTACAATGAATGTTCTATTAATCTGTTAAAAAAGATTAAGGAGTATTCAGAGATATCAGCAGCCCCGTATTAAATGTCCTCCTAAGGCCAAAAATGGGATTTATGCCTTTTTCTACAGGTATTTTCCTTTCAATAGTCAGGTTGTCTCTGCGTATGAAGGTCTACGTTCTTTCTTATTATGCTTGTGGTGTATCAGGCTAATAATACATGACTTCATTTAATAATTCCAAAGACTGTTTTAGAAGCAGTATGTTGAAGAAATTCATTGGCAGATGGTTGAGAAATACCATTGAAGTCATTCCAGTCACTGCTCTTTCCAATACTCTTTCTTGTCTAAGGAGTGGATTTCAGTGTCACATCTGGCATGTTGGCATGCGGAGTGCCGTCTCTAACCACATGTTGTAGGTGTCTACATTAGCAATAGGTGTGTGTGAATAGAAAATTATTCTATTTGCTTATTATTCATGATGACTAGTGAATTATTTTAATGATGTTGACTATCCTATTCATGCATTACTTGGAAGTGACTGGAAGCGAATTGCTGTCAAAAAGGCTTTGCAGCTGCCAAAAATTATGCTTCTGCTTTTATTGTATTCCCTTTCCCCCCAGATAGGATATACTATTTCTGTCTTTCCACTTGGTCCGGCCGGCTGCCACTCACGGGCCCGCAGACAATCACGATGCGCTCGCATCGTGTCCCAGCTGCTGGGATAAACCGCTGTTGGGGATCATCTCCAACACCCAGCTCCCGCTGGAAACTCTCCTTTCACGGCTCACGCTCACTCTCAGCTGAATGAGCGGAGACATTCCTCTCAGGTTCCCGGCGCATCTTCATCTAAGAGGAGCTTTGTGTGATCTCTGTAGCACAGGGCTGTCTAAAATGAACGTATCGCTAATATTTCCGACTATTTTGTTTCAAAAGTGAGTTGGAAATAGTTTGATTATTTTGTAGATGGGTCGACATAGTGCTTAGAGGTAGGGGTTAGTGGTAGGTTTATCAGAGTCAGGTTTATGGTTGGACTCAATGATCTGAAAGGTCTCTTCCAACCTAGGCAAGTCTGTGATGATTCTATGATGATGATATCACATCAATAATTTGACATAATATATTAATTACAAAATAGTTGTATACTTACAGAAGGAAAACAAAAATGTTGCTTTTCATACCAAGTGGTCTGTGACAAGTATCTTAAAGAACATTTTCTAAAAGAAGGCACTCATTTGCTATGAATACACTGCTTTCGTTTAGGGTCGCTTGAATCATGGTATTATTTCCTGGTCTATTTTCATAATTATGTCCATGTGTTTAGTATTTTTATGAGTGTGAAGAACAAGTCCTTAAAGGAATATGCAGAAATAGGAAAAAGAACTATGGTCTGGGGACAGCAAAAGCTGGCTGTTTTCCTCTGTGTAACCCAGGCTGAGTTACAAAGTGCTTATTTACACTAATTCTGGTGTTTCCCCTTTCTTCTCTTAGTGATCAGATAGGAAATGGAGCAGTTATAAATTTATTGATCATTTGTGCTTTATGCTATAAAGCAACAAAAAAGGTGACACTTGGCAGAGGGAGTGAGTGGGAAGGAAAGAAAGCTTATTTCTCTTACAGAAATCCAGGTAGCCGAAGGATTACTGGCCATGTTACTCTTTATTTCAGACATCATGCAGCATCACAGATTAAATCTAGGGGATGTGAAAAAAACAGCGATTGAACTGTTCCATTTTAATCACATCACCCAAAGTCTTCAGCGCAGCATTGGTGACGCTCAGAAGACCAGCTGAAGTCTGTGGTGTGCTGGGTCTGTGCAGGCAAATTCCCGGGAACTGCGGGTTTTGTCCCTGACAAGGCGCTGAGCTACAGGGAAGCTGGTGTGGCTTTAGACCATGAGTCACTCTTGCGGGGTGATATTGGCAGTTAGCTTTGCTCTGGGGAGAGATTCGGGGTTCTAAGACAATTTCAAGAAAATCTGCATCTTGCTTCTTTAACGGCAGCACAGACATCTCCCTCTGCCTAATATTATTTCTCCTTCATTTTTTAAACATGCTCTAAACGATATTTTTCACACCAAATGGTGCTTTTCAGTTGTTTAAACCTTACGCTGCACCGTCTTGTCCAGTTCTCAAAATAATTATAAGCTGAATGTTATGTATGTTCTTGGTAATATTTCCCATTATCCATCGCTCTGAAGTAGTGTACTAATTATTAAATGAACTTTGCTTTTTGTTGTGTGTATATGTATATGCGTCTTCTTTTAATCACTAATTATTCTGGTATATGATAAACCAGTTTTTCAGCCACTCCCATGCTCTCAGTGTGGTTTGCAAAATACAAGCCTTTCACTTCCCATTTGAGTGTTTGGGTCGAGCGGTGATGCTTTGGGTAGGCATGAGCTGGCACATACTTCACAGATGCAAAACGGTGTGGTGTTTGTCAAAAAGAACATTAGCTTCCAGTGCGATTTTTTTTTCCTTCTTTTTTTTTTTCCTTTCCTTTGTGGTAACAGTGAGATTTACCACAACAATGTATGGTCCTTATTTGTGTTGACAATGGATTATGGCTTCAAAAATACTAAAGGTATTAATGCATGTTTTACACTTTCAGTTTTTTTCCAGTGCTTAACCTAGAACGATGGTGTTTCTTTCATCCTCTTCCTTTCTAAGGGATAGTCCTTAACACCCTCGTTCCAGCTTCAGACTGTGAACTTCAGGAAGTCAGTAAATAGTGTCTTTAGGATCAGTTGCTCTTAAATCGCTTTATTGTCAGCAAACACGTAAGTGATTTAGAAAGGGTGACATCCAATTAACACAGCCTTTTGTAGGTTTGGTGAGCAATGATAAATTTAAATTCTTTCTTCGGCACTTTTAAAATAAGTGAAGTTACAAGTAGAGTGAACTGAAGAGATTGTTATTCTATTGATTCATAATAAGTTATTTGTAACTTATAGTGGGATAGGAGGCATTTTCTTTGAAAAGAAATGTGTAGGTTATTAGAATAAATGTCTGTTATAATAAAATCCACTAAAACATTAATTCCTACAGTGTGTGGAGTTACAGTAAAATGAGCCATGCTGCTTCATTACTTGGGTTTTGGTTTTAAATATTCAGTTAGTGTCCCCTATACCACGAAAATGTGTGGGTTTTCGTCATTTCCATGGACATTACATTATTAATAGCTCTAAGAAACTATTGCTAGTTTTGTAGCAGCAATTTTATAGACTTTGCAAAACATTTAATTACGGTTTTAATTAGCAAGTGGGGCCTCTACATAACAAATATTTTGTTCAGTTATTAAAGCTAAGTAAGAAACTATCTGTGGGGTTTGTTTTTTTTGTTTGTGTTGTGGTTGTTTTTTTTAAAACCGAACAATTTTATAGCTATTCAGAAATAACTGTAGTTAAGGAACACAGTACTCTTTTTTTTTTTTTAATTAGGTTTTTTTTGTTCCTGTTTGTGTAGACAAAGTATTTGTGACAGGGGTTTGATAAGATGCTTTTTTGTGTCCCTGAATTCTTCCAGTCAGCAGCAGCAGAACTACTTTGTATTGTTCTGTAAGTCATCTTCCGAGTAGGAGCATCTCTGCTCTGCCATCGTCGTGTATTTATTCCTTGGGGTACTTCTATAGAGCAAATCATTTAGATTCTCCTGGCACATTCAGGTCCACCAAATGTAGTTGGCTCATCTCACTGTGGTAAATAAGAAAAAGAAAAAAAAAAAAAAGAGAGAATGCAGTCAATGTTTATATAGTTCAGGAGATAGCTGTCCTTTTCCTGTGTGGTTTTATTACCTCAAGATGTTGTGTTTGTGACTTGCATTGATATAAGTAATATCAGAGGTAAGGTCCTTGGTTTCCAAGAATCTGAGATGCTGTGTGGAGGGATTTCTCCCTTGTTGAGCATCTTCCATCAAACGAAAGATAAACCGACTCTAAGATTTTAAAAAACAGTGTAAGCCTTCAGTCGTGCCTGTGTCACATTTGCTTCTGAAATGGGAAGGAGGAGGGTTATCCTCAATGGTGGTAGCTCTTTCCTATGAATCTGTATTTCTTGATGTGGAAATTGAAACCTAAAATCAAAGTTAGTCTGACTTTTGAAACAACAAGATCTGGAAACCCATATAAAAATTGTAACTTAATGAGTTTTAGTGAATGTAGTTCATCTAATTGTATGTGCTAGCAAATGAACCACTTATAAACTAGTTTAACTGTATCTTGCTGTCGGTATTTGAGGGCACTTCAGCGTAGTTGAGATGCTAACGTATAGAGGCATTGTCATCATGAAATACATAATAAGTACTTATCAAAAATTGAAGATGGGATTGAAAGCTCATTTTCTTAGAGCTACGCACACTTTCAGATAATGAAGTAAAAATAGACTTTTTTTTTTTTTTCTTTTAAAGGTACTCATGGTTCTTACTAATTTCAGTTCAAATGGAAATACACAGTAACCTGAAATAGGCCATTATGTTACTTTAGGAGTATAAGTTTGCATAATTTAATCAAAATTATGAAGGTTCTGCTCACTAATTATTAGATTTAATTGAACTTATCTCTTTTTCTCCATATGAACAACACCCCTAGTTGTTCCCTATGCTTTCTCCCCTTCCTGCTGAATAGTTCCTCTAACCTTAAACTCCCCGAACACTCCGTAATTCTCTTGTCTGTTCAACTCAGTGTCCCCTCAGGGCCTCTTGCTTGGCTTATTGCTGACTCTGCCTTCTGGATATCTTTCCCCGTGTAGATTGTTTGCCTGAAACAGTGCTTCAATTCACTTTGTTGTCTTTGGAAACAAAACTCATGTATAACATGCTTGTATTGATTATATTTCTGGTTTTGATCACCCTTGTTTTATTATAAAGTGCTAATACACTTCATAATTCCTCATGTATCCCAAGGGAACGGTGTGAAATGCAACCGATTAAAGCCTGAAAAACCCTGAGGTTTTGTTTGACACGTGGGGCTATGGAGAATATCATGAGGATTCAGAGAGTGGCCTGTCTGTAGTGCTGGTCTTTTTAGAAAGACACCCACCAGTCATCTAGAAATGCAGAGAAGGATTCATTCTTTCCTTCTAGAAAAATTATGGGGCTTCTTTCGGATGACCGCTTGTAGATGGAATTCTTCTTGAAACTATTAGGCCCTCAAATTGCCATAAATTTACATATTCAGCACTCTTGAATTTGAAGTTTTTGTGTGAAACTGTTCAATGCCACTTGAAGGACCACCTACAAACCATTCATTGTGGCCTCAGTGATTATTATACTTCAAGGATCAGGGTTTGAGATCTGCTGTTTTCCTCATTGTTCTAGTGGGAATTGGATATTTAAACACTCATTGCACACGCTAGCAATTCTGTTACTTATTCTCTTAGTTCTCATGTATATAGCTGAAGTAGAGACAAAAGGAAATAGGCGAGAATGAATCCACTTTTTTCACAATCATATCTGAGAAAATTATTTTATCGTTCTCCCTGAACTCACTTTAGTCATCCTATGAAATGTTTCAAAAAACAGCTGATAGTCTTTGCTATTAAGTATTGTGAAGCCAGACTTGAAGAAGGAATTGTTTTTCAGTTTTCTCATATTTTTGGTTCATTGACACCTTGCTTATCTATGGAAAATGCTTGAAGTTACTTCTTTAAACAAAGATATTTTTTATGGTTACAGTCTTTCAAAAATACTATGTCAAAGCCTTTTGTTTTCATCTGCACTAAACCAACAAAATAGTCATGATATTTCTTCTCCAAAACAGTTTGGGTTTTGTTTGTTCTCTTCCTCTTAAATATATTCCTTAAAAATATAACATTTAAATTTTTTTCTGGGCGTTTTGGCATTCTGTTACCGCCTTCCTGTGCTAATGCATACTTGACAGTTTACACAAACCCCATCATTTTTATAGCTCTATGCTTTTGCCAAAATTTTTTCTCCTATGATATGATTTAGCTTAATTTCCTTAGGAAGGATCATAATGCTTCACGTCCCCTTAAGGGAGAAGACCACTTTATTGGTTTTGCTTTATATTATTATGCCTAATCTTAAATTTCTAACTAAAAGTCATATTGTATCATGGATCTCGGAGCTAAAGGCTTCATTGGAATGACTGTCACAGAGTAGCCGAGAACCTGATCTGCGGATCAGTTGGAGAATTAAGGCTCTGAATGGAGATGTGAGAAGCACTGGGGCTCCGTGGCAGGACTGGCGCTGGGGAGAAGACGCCTGGGGTCGCTTGGCTTGGCGAGCGGCGGATGAGCTGCCGACGGAGGATTCTGCCCACCATTCCCACAGTCTGTCCCCAGGTGAAGTGAGCTATGGCGATGCGGGCTGAAGTTGATGATTGTGTGGCTCACTGTGGTCATTCTGGTGGGACAGAATACAGGAAGGACACTGGGGAGCTGCTGTGGCGCATTTATTTTGTCAATACTTGGAAGGATGAGGCGGCTTTGGCTCGGCAAGGGGCTTGGGCAGAGCCACATGCCATGAGAAGAGTGAAGAGAGGCAGAGGGGGAACTGGATAAGGATGATGCACAGTTAGTTAATCACGTTTCTGTTTACTTCCCATTGCACGTTATTACCTCATTTTTATTTTTTTTTTTTCACCTTTGGTCAGAGCTGAGTGTATTTCATCTCGGAACAGTGCTTTTCAACTTGATATACTTGCTTGGCAAAGTGGGACCTGGTAGTACATAACTTAGAAATCCAGCTACAGTTAGCTGCAACTTGACTGCATTTGGGAGTTTTCCTGTTTCTTACCTCTTCCTTTGTTTCTTAACATATAGCGTAATAGACTGAGAAAAGGCGGTATTTCCAGGCATGTTTTATACTATGTGCTATTTAAAAATTCAGCTCTAAACCTAAACAAAACTGAAGACTGAATTCCTTAAAATAGTTGGTTCTGAAAAATTTAAATGACAATGCTGCTTTTACGTCAGTGTTGTGAGAATTCTGGCAGAAATTTGACAGCATTCGGTTCCATGACTGTGATATTTAATATGACTCTGTCTTCAACTGATGTTGCCAGAGGAATTATAAATTGATCAAAAACTGCAAGCGTCTTCCTTTTTTTCTGCCAGTAGTAATGTCATGACCACATTGGATGGCCCGGTCTTTCCACTTGTCCATCTTTCCATGGCGGAGGCAGGTCAGTCCTTGTTCCCTGCCCAAGTACAGCTTCATCACAGAAAGTGAGGTTTTGGTGCTCTCAAGCTTCATGAAAGGCAGTGCTTTAGACTGTATTC
The DNA here is from genome assembly GCF_964199755.1 of Larus michahellis. Classification (NCBI taxonomy): domain Eukaryota; kingdom Metazoa; phylum Chordata; class Aves; order Charadriiformes; family Laridae; genus Larus; species Larus michahellis. The sequence goes on along the minus strand of NC_133900.1, from coordinate 86,943,413 downwards.
CTTTTATCTAATGAGCTTTAGGAGGTTGCTAGCTTTTCTGTTTTGTGAGGGCCTATTAGATAGATAATAAACCTTGGCCTGCAACTACTCAACACAATCATACACGAGGAATACCCTAAAAGCTCCAGTCAGGCGAGCTTCTGACATTTATTAACTGAAGATTAAAGACTAACAGCAACCCAAGCGTCCAACTTAGAGGATGTGTTTGTAATAGTTACCAGCTATATATGCTACATCTGATGACCTTTTTAATTCTAATGTTGGGGTTTTTTATCTTCGCCCTCACTACTTCACACTTTTCATACCAGGTATAAGCTATGCAAATGACTTATCTTCTAAAGACCCTCCTTTCAGAAGAGCATTCATAGCCAAACATTTAAAAAAAAAAAGAAAAAAGTAGTAGTAGATGACTGGAAAACTGCAAATCCTTCCTTCTGGTGTCCATCTAGTCCTTGTTGCTGAAGGATGTCGTCTTCTTCAGAATCCCTTCCCTATGGTATTTTTTATGGCAGCACTATTAGGGGTAGTAATGCTGTAAGTGTGGAACTTGAGGAGGCGGCTGTTGCTCTCAAATCGTGCGCACTGACAAGGAAGCTGAGTGTGAGCCATTTCCGTGCAAGTGGGGGATATATGTATTGATTTATCAAGGGGTCATCTGAAATATTTTAAAAACGTGTCAATGTGTGTCAATGGCCAGCTGGAGTGCATGGAGCTCTGTCTGGAGATGGATGAGGAGCTGACTGAGAGCTTATGGGTCAGGATTAAAGGGAGGGCAGGGGCAGATGATGTTATAGTGGGGATCTGCCACCTCACTGGGAAGACAAAGAGGATAAGGCCCTCTATAGACAGATGGGAGCAGCCTCATGTTCTCAAGCCCTGGTCCTCATGGTGGACTTCCACAACCCCGATACCTGTTGGAGGGACCACACAGCAGGGTGTAAGCAATCCAGGAAGTTTCTGGAATGCATCGATGATAACTTCCTTCTCCAAGTGATAGAGGAGCCAATGAGGAGAGGTGCTGTGCTGGACCTTGTTCTTGTCAATGAGGAGGGGCTGGTGGGGAATGCAAAGCTCAAGGACAGCCTTGGCTGCAGTGACCATGAAATGGTGAAGTTCAAGATCCTTAGGGCAGTGACAAGGGCACACAGCAAGCTCACTACCCTGGACTTCAGGAGAGCAGACTTTGGCCTCTTTAGGGATCTGCTTGGCAGAGTACCGTGGGATAAAGCCCTGGAAGGAAGTGGGACGCAAGAAGGCTGCCTAATATTCAAGGATCACCTCCTCCAAGCTCAGGAGCAATGCATCACAGCAAAGAGGAAGCCAGGCAAAAACAGCAGGAGGCCAGCATGGATGAATGAAGAGCTCCTGGAGAAACTCAAACAGAAGAATCACAGAAGGAAGCCTACAGAGGGTGGAAGCAAGGACAGGTAGCCTGGGAGGAATACAGAGAAATCGTCTGAGCAGCCAGGGACCGGGTTGGGAAAGCTAAAGCCCAGATAGAGTTAAACCTGGCCAGGGGCATCAAGGGCAACAAGAAAAGCTTCTACAGGTATGTCAGTGATAAAAGGAAGACTAGGGAAAATGTGGGCCCTCTCTGGAAGGAAACGGGAGAGCTGGTCACCCAGGACATGGAGAAGGCTGAGGTACTTAATGACTTTTTTGCCTCAGTCTTCAGCAGGAAGTGCTCTAGCCACACTGCCCAAGTCGCAGAGGACAGGGACTGGGAGAATGAGGAACTGCCCACTGTAGGAGAAGACCAGGTTCAAGACCATCTGAGGAACCTGAAGGTGCACAAGTCCATGGGACCTGATGAGATTCATCCATGGTCCTGAGGGAACCGGCAGATGAAGTTTCCAAACCGGTATCCATCATATTTGAGAAGTTGTGGCAGCCTGGTGAAGTTCCCAATGACTGGAAGAGGGGAAACAACCCCCATTTTTAAAAAGGGAAAAAAGGAAGACCTGGGGAACTACAGACCGGTCACTCTTACCTCTGTGCCTGGCAAGATCATGGAGCAGATCCTCCTGGAAACTCTGCTAAGGGACATGGGAAATGTGATTGGTGACAGCCAACATGGCTTCATTAAGGGCAAATAATGCCTGACAAGTTTGGTGGCCTTCTACCATGGCATTACAGCATTGCTGGATAAGGGAAGAGCAACTGACATCATCTGCCTGGACTTGCACAAAGCATTTGACGCTGTCCTGCGTAACATCCTTGTCTTTAAGTTGGAGAGACATAGATTTGATGGATGGACCACTTGGTGGATAAGGAACTGTCTGGATGGCCGCACTCAAAGAGTTGTGGTGAATGGCTCGATGACCAAGTGGAAACCAGTGTCGAGTGGTATTCCTCAGGGGTCGGTATTGGGACTGGTACTATCTAACATCTTTGTTAGTGACATGGATGTTGGGATTGAGTGCACCTCAGCCAGTTTGCTGTTGACACCAAGCTGTGTGTGGAGGGGAGATTGAGATGAGATCTGAGGCAGAAATTCTTGGCTGTGAGGGCGGTGAGCCCCTGGCCCAGGGTGCCCAGAGAAGCTGTGGCTGCCCCATCTGAGGGGTTCAAGGCCAGGTTGGACGGGAGGTCCAAGGTGTCCCTGCCCAGGGCTGGGGGTGGCACTGAATGATCCTTAAGGTCCCTTCCAACTCTAACTATTTTATGATTCTATGGAGACAAAAAAAAAAAAGTGTAATGACTGAATATAAATGTGACAGCTGTTAAATTTATTTTGTATCAGACATACATTTTAATCTTGGTTTAAAAAAATTTTAAAAAAATCAAGCCTAACTGCCAGAAAACTCACCAAACCTCTCCTAAAACTTGCACAGCTTGAGCCACTTTACTACAAATATTCCCAGAGGGTTATTTCCCACATGTAATTTTCCAAGGTTATTGGGTAGACTTCAGAAGTATTATGGCTTATACATAATGAGGGCATATTTTTAGAGATGAAGTATGAATATTCAGCTTCCCAGGGTATTTCCTTTTTCTGTTACCAGAAAATTAAGCTGGAAGGTACAAACTTATATATGTATTTAAGTCAGAATTGTATATAAAAAGGGCACAGATATTCTAGGAGTGGTTAGCATATATTGTGTACCCTTGGTACTTCTATTAAATATGACAGCTCAAACTCTCGACAAAATTACACAATTGGGCTCTGGTTTCACATGATGTAAATTATAAGCACCGGACTGTTTGAATTTAACCTTTCTTGTTGACTTTCATCTTATTTTGAACACCAGGAAATTTAACTAAAGCTAAATGCCTGGAGATCGTAATACTTTTAGATCCCCGTCATCTTGCCAAGCAAAAGAGTTTTTAATGACCTTCTGAAGAACACAGGAGAAAATTGCCTGCTGTAGATAACACAGTAACTGTGACCAAGGACAGAAAGGACATATAATTCTTTATAGTGAACTTTTCCTGGCTAGTGGCAATCTGTTACTGACAGTTTGAGGCTGAAATGAATATCAGATACTTTCAGCAAAACCTCCATCTTTCACATCTAAGGAAAGCCCCGTTTTTGATGAGTGCTGCGTCAGGCTGCTCACCAGAGATTCAGAGGCTTCAGATAAGCATGAGCGAACTGGCCTCTTTGACGGTTCAGCTCAGCATGCAGTTCAACTAATTCACTTTATTTTGGGGGAGAACCAGTTTCCTGGAGTCTTTTAATGGAAGCGTGAATCCCAACTCTACCCTTTCCATTTGCTTTTTATGTTCTTTCATCTCAGCTAGCTCAGTCTATTTGGACTAAAAAGCTTATCGTTTATCTTGGTGCGAAGGCACTGCTGTGTTTAATGGGCAACTTGTTCATATGTTTCTACTAACGTTTAATAAAATATGTAGCATAAAAAAGAGAACATAGGTGGGATGACCTATGTGAACCCAAATAAACAGCTCTACGTCAGTATGGCTGATCAATATGGCCAGTTTTTATACAAAAGCTTCTCACATTGTGTTTAATGTCTCTGCAGGCCGGCACTTTAACAAGCCGTTCAGTGAAAGAAATTTCCATTTCAGCTCTGCTGTCGTATTTCAGCCGGTAACTTAGCTAACACATGGTAGGAGACGAAGTATTTTGGAAGGAATTTTGAGAAATCCACTAAAAAATAGCTCAAGTCCCTTTGACAAACCTTTGATCAGAGATAAGCTTTGAGAAGCCTGTCCAGCCTGAAGAGTTCTAAAGAATAGATATTGAAATATTTCATTACTACATACAAACAGATAAGACTTTGTGCAGCATAATCCAGGATATAGAAATGCAGTTATTAGGAAGCATTATAATCAAGTCACGTATTAAAATGATCAATATTTAGGTGATAGTTAAAATTCAAATGAGAAAGTTAGACAATCTACCTCAGCAAGGTCCAGGGTATTATTATACCTATTCATCTCAGTTCATATGTTAGAAAACAAAGTTATGACTCCTTGAAAATATCCTTTTTGTATGAATAAGGTTGGCATATGGAGTTTTCTGTAATTGATAGAATTTCGTCATCTTTTGTGTACTGTGCCTACTCCTGGGGGGCAGTCTGGAGAGAAATCTAAATATCTCTCTGATCTTAGTCAGATCAGTAGATCGGCATCCTGGCAATGTTAAGTCTACTTCTATTTTCACTGCATGTCACTTTCACTGATGGAAACGGGAAAACGTGTATTTTGATCTAAGGACAACACTGAATAGGAAGAAGTTTAGAGTCTCTCTCTTCCAGGCTTTCTCAGCAGCCCTCCTAACAGTGGTAAGTTTTTACAGGTAGCTACAATAGGAAAAGGATTAAGCATCCGTAAGCTCTTACGTTTGTCAATGGTCTTTCTGTGAAAATACGATTTTTTTCAAAGAACTCCCTGCACTTGCATATAGGTTGCAGCAACCTGTAGATAGAGTAGTGTGTCCAGTAGTCTCTGATTCTTATTCTTGCCCCAGTATTAAACAACATTGGCCAAAAGAGGTTTTTCAAAACCTTTTGTAACGTAGGTCCATCTTAGTAGAAAGATTCTTAGGTACCAACTGGTATCACTCCTTATGCAATTGTAACTCAGTCCTAAGAAATACGTAAACCAGCATGTAACTTTTCAATAGCTGATGGAGATAAGTCACCAGTACAAAATGATCGGTTTGCTGAATATCAGTTTGCAAAGTACTCTGCTTTGTTTTGTTCTTGTTATAATGTACGTGATTTAATGTACATCACTATGGTACATCCATCCTTCCAGTAAGGCACAAAACACAGCAACACGAGTGTGTGCTGCTTCTTGCAATCTATGGTCTAAATCGTTGCAGTCTGTTCTTTAAGGTCCACTTATATTTGATAAAGTATTTTTAGAATGTATTTGTGTCTCAGGTGATCAGTCAGGGAGATCCAGTAGTGGTTTTCAGACCATCAGCTGTGGAAAACGGTATCATCCTGATTTCATTCTTTTGACAAATACTAAAATTAACTTAACGTGCTGGTGTTGTCATGGATGGATAGACAACTCCTACTACTTCTGTCTTGAATATATTTTTCTTCTATCCACCATGCAAGAAAAGGAGAGGCTTTACATTTGGAAAATCTAAGAACTTCAAAGAGTACAAAACTAACACTACTAGTTTATCAGTCACAGTATTTTGTTCTTCAGATAGAAGCTTTTATTTTTTTACAGTATTAATTTGTGCATGAATGGTTTATAGCTGTTTAAGAAATTATATCTCAAGTTTTCATTCCTTTGCAGTACTTCAAATTAATGAAACTAGTTTTCTGCTATCAAAACAGATATTAAGATAAGCAACAGCAGGATGAAACTGTAAAGGATGTTGTTTGATTCCTCAATTTATATATCTGGCAAAATATGACACACTGTGAAGGTTTCATCCAAAATGTATGACTCTTGACTTGTCCAAATAGAAGCTTCTAATAGTCTTTCTAGGAATGCAACTTAGTTGACAAATTGTTTGCGACGTACATCAAATCAAAGCTTCTAATCCTGTCTGTAGGAATACAACTTAATTGACAAATTATTTGCGATGTACAGATTCCCCAGTTTTGTTGGTTCTTAATACTGTGGTGTTCCTCCTTCCCATTTTTGTCTCCTTTGGCAGATTTAACCTTCTCCGCATCTCATACCCTTTCTTCCTCTCTCTAACTGCACATTTCCCCACTCTTTATTTTATTTCTTGTCACGGCAGACGTACTGCCCGCCTCCCACGCCTCCAGTAGTCTCCTCTCCTCTTCCTCAGCTCCGACACGAGGGCTGTCAAGCGTTGCACACCTTTGTCAACCGTCTCATGCCTTTGTCACCACAGCTCTGGTACCCAGCTGGGATGCCGTGGCACCTTGCCCTGTTGGTGCCACACGACTTTCCCCGCTCTCTCTTGCCAGGGCATGGCTAGAGAAAGGAATTTACAATTTTAACTATGCTTGTGTTTCAAATGCTCAAGAAAACGTAGAGAGAAAGCCTAAGAAACATGTTACGAAGACAGGCAGCCTGAAACCTTTTGTGCTCGGGAACACAATGAAATACTAAAAATATAAAAAATAAAAATAAATCAATTTTTCAGTTGTAGGAAGCCTTGAGGGAAATCCTTTAAAATGTAACAGAAAATAGTAACAGTTTAAGAAACCTGGGACCCTTCTGATGCTCTGTGTCTTTCCCACTGCTTTACTACAGTAAATTGTAGTTTTGTGTCTAAAATTTGTTGCAGGATTCTGTTGTGCGTGAGAAACGTTCTGTGGACCTTTTGGGGCAACATTTCATTGTGTGAGCTTGATGATCGATTCCATTTTCAGTTCCTGATTCACTCTGGGTACTTTGATAGGGGTTATGTTTTGGAATTCCCTAATGAGCAGCTTATTGTTTCTTATAGATTTCAGAGGAAGACTATAAAATCTTCTGGAACTCATCTGTGTAATTCCATAGGACTTGCCCGTAAGGGAGCCTAAAAACATACTGGATGCGTATCACATCTCTAACCTTGTTCGTGTCCTATTTGTGTGTTTATGTATGAATCTGTGTGTAAGTATCTTTGACAATGATCTGGACCAGGGGATCCTCAGTCAGTTTGCAGAGGACACCGCGTTGGGTGGGAGTGTTGATCAGCCTGAGGGTAGGAAGGCTCTGCAAGAGGGATGAGCTGAGGCCAACGGTGTGAGGTTCAGCAAGGCCAAGAGCTGGGTCCTGCACCTGGGTCACACCAACCCCATGGACACTCCAGGCTGGGGGCAGAGCATCTGGAGAGCTGCCCGGAGGAAAAGGACCTGGGGGTGTTGGTCAACAGCGGGCTGAATATGAGCCAGCAGTGTGTCCAGGTGGCCAAGAAGGCCAGCAGCATCCTGGCCTGTGTCAGCACTAGTGTGGCCAGCAGGACTGGGGCAGTGACCGTCGGGGCGGCTAACGGAAAAGTACAAGTATGCAAGAAACTCGAAGGCATGCCGACCTTGCAGATCTGAGACAAATAACTCTGAGGAGCCAGGGAACAACTGGCCTTGCAGGTCTGAGATAAATAACCTTGAAGAAGTAGGGAGTTAAGCAACAAGTTATCACTGTAGCTTTTAGCACATTCCAAAACTGTAGCTTCTAGCATGTAGCGAAACCGCAAGTAGGAGGGATTATTTTAATGAAACATTTAGAGCTAAGCCAATTAGAAATGATAGAATTTGTGTAATTTATGTAACTGTTAAGTAGCTGTATAAAAGGCTTTCCGACGCGTCTAATAAACCGACATCTTGCTTGCATCAAGCAGCGTCCCGTCTCTCAATCGCGGCACATGGACACTCCAGGCTGGGGGCAGAGCATCTGGAGAGCTGCCCGGAGGAAAAGGACCTGGGGGTGTTGGTCAACAGCGGGCTGAATATGAGCCAGCAGTGTGTCCAGGTGGCCAAGAAGGCCAGCAGCATCCTGGCCTGTGTCAGCACTAGTGTGGCCAGCAGGACTGGGGCAGTGACCGTCCCCCTGTACTGGGCACTGGTGAGGCCCCACCTCGAGGGCTGTGCCCAGTTTTGGGCCCCTCACCACAAGAAAGACATTGAGGTTCTGGAGCGTGTCCAGAGGAGGGCAATGGAGCTGGTGAGGGGTCTGGAGCACAAGTCTGGTGAGGAGTGGCTGAGGGAGCTGGGGGTGTTCAGCCTGGAGAAGAGGAGGCTGAGGGGAGACCTTCTCGCTCTCTGCAGCTCCCTGAAAGGAGGGGGTAGCCAGGGGGGGTCGGGCTCTTCTCCCAAGGAACAGGCCATGGGACAAGGGGAAACGGCCTCCAGTTGCACAAGGGGAGGTTTAGGATGGATATTGGGAACAATTTATTCACCAAAAGGGCTGTCAAGCATTGGAAGAGGCTGCCCAGGGCAGTGGTGGAGTCGCCATCCCTGGAGGGATTTCAAAGCGGGGCAGACGTGGTGCTGAGGGACATGGGGTAGTGGTGGGCTTGAATAAAAGTTGGTGGCATTGAATAAAAGAATGAAAGCTAGGTGATGGAAAGATGACACAGGAAAGATGACTTCTAATAAAATCAGAAAGGTTAATCAACTATTCTTGAAAAATAAGACAGAAGAGACTTGTTTAATTTTTAATGAAAAGCAGCACTTGTTAGATAATAGGGTAAAATGCAAATATAAGACTAACAGAGCTTTAGCATGAATTAAATCCTAATTAAAGTGTACGTGGCTTATAGATGTGATTAGCAGAATGAAGGTGCCTGTCCACGCCTGGTGGAGTGGAATTTCTGTAATTCTCTGCTCTTTGCAATGTTGTGGCCTGAGGTAGACGCTCTTCCTGCGCCTCTGGCTGGCGAGCCTTAGCTGCTCTAACCTAACACGGCAATGTTGAGCTACACTGAGGCTTGAGGAGCAAGAGAGATGTGATAGCTCTGAACTGCAAAGTACATGAAATATTAGCATTCATTGCAAATTGGAATATGAAAAAGAACTAGGAAATGGATAAGGGATGGAAGACTGAAAAATATGCATCTTTATTCTGACTGATCTAAATAGAAAAAATATTTTGAAGAAAGTCAGCTCAAAGTTTAAGAGCTCAATGGGATTTTATAATCAGAAATACAGGCTGAAACATTTACACTTTTGTTTTAAATCTTGAATTTTAAAATCTCAGACTCCTGAGAAACACATTTGTGTCTCATTTAATATCTTCAAAACTCCTTGGACATTGATCAAGTGATGCCAGTATGACTCAAATCAGAACATCTAAATGTAGGCTTTATTTAATGTCTGTAGGCTTTATTCATCCTATCTCATCCTATTCATCCTATCTGATCATAACCTGGTTTGGGTTGGAAGGAACCTTAAAGACCATCTTCCACTAGACCAGTTTGCTCAAAGCCCCATCCGGCCTGGCCTTGAACACCTCCAGGGATCACAACAAGAAAAAGTGTCCATGAAAGGAAGTATGAGTACAAAAGCTGACAACCTAATAGATGTATCAAATGTATCTTATTCATTGAAAGGACTGAAAGCTCAAATTCGAGTTCTGATTCGAGAGCGGATTACGCCTGCTGAGAATTGCGTTTCGCCCCTCATGTCTGCCCGTTCCTCGGTGTCCGTACCAGCCTCGCTAACCCCCTGATCCGTAAAGACAGAAGTTTCCTCTGGGGTTAGGGTGACGTGATTGACTCATGTGCGCTGCCATCGCCCAGCGGGGTGTGATGCGGAACGCGATACTCCGGTAGGCTCTAACTGCTGTTTGACAAGGAAGCAGCTTTCTCTTCCTTTCAAAGAGGGATGGTATAATCAGGGACAGAAATCGTGTGGGGCTTCTGACATTTAGTATCATGTTGAGCTCTCGCAACTTTCAAAATCATATTTGTAATGTTCTCAAGGTAGTTCTTTTTGCAACTTCTATAGTGATATTACTGTATAAAAGTTAATTTAATAAAAATCAGGTAAGGCACTCGCACAGACTACAGTCCCTTTTGTCAAAATTCAATGTCTGCAGCTGATATTTCTACGATGCCATATATTCAGACTTTATACTTTAATTTTATTTTCCATTGTATTCGTGATTACACATCATCCTCTTCAGTCCACGCTGCATTTTTCACCCCAGCTACCCTCTGTCTCTCTCTTGTCTGGAGTTAATGTTTTTTTTTTTTTTAAATTAATTTCCTTAAGAAGATTGAATTAAATCAAATATATTGTTCATCACCTCAGAACATGAGGTTTTATCTCCAGGACCCTGAAGTATATAAATGAGTTTCCTACCAAAAATGTCACACAGGTCATTTTTCAGTACCCTCGCTTCCAGCAAAACTCTGGGTGCACAAACATATATATAACTCCAGCTACAGGAAAAGAAGTAATTCATCTGCAAATCAAAAGACATTGCCACATAGTTGGAAAAAGGCATTTTACTGTAATTTTCTGGAGGTATCAGTTTAATTCCATAGGTGAGATTCTTACCTTGCTTGGCAAAAAGTTAGCTGAAGATCTTTTGGCCTTTCTGAAAAGTTTTAAATGTCTTTACATTCTTGTGTTGTGCTGGAACAGTTGTGGCTGCAGCATTGCCGGGGCAGTGACACACACCGGGATCTGCATCCCGCAGGAAAGGGCGGAGCCGGACAGGCCTGGCTGGGAACAATGGGATGGATGGGAGCGATGGACCGAGAGCGTCCGGGGGGTGCTGGGTGACTGGCCCCAAAGCGCCGGCGCTGGGTGGCCTCTTGGTCTCAGAAACTGTCTACGGCGTCGAACCCTGTATTTAATGAGGCTGCCCTGCTTCTGCTGGATGGCAGGTACGGCAGCAGCCTGAATGGTACCGGCCTGAGGACGTTCTTTGCTTTTTTAGAAATCGTGGGCAACCAGTTATGTAAAGGAAAACAAATACCTCGTGCTTTTGGGGGCCCTGGCTTAAAAATCAAAGGAGAATTTAAAATACTGAATATTCATTGAAACATTCAAAATGATTTATCCATAATCTGAAAAGAAGTATCTGTTACTAGAAATTAAGTATTGCATTTCAAATATGGTAAACTTTTTCTTATTTTTTGTGTGAGTTCATGGTTATGCATTAATTTAGGCAGCTGGATACTGATGCTTATGGTCTCACATAAAACTTACATTTTGCTCCACCTTTTTTCTCAAGAACAACTTTTTCAGTTTTTTTTCCATGATAACTCGTTAATAAGCATACAGATCTACTGTGAGTACTGTGCTGACACATGTGAGTGATTAAGTTCAAAATCTTAGATGAAATTGTGTTCTGTGTATTTTCAGTACTGCGACTTGTTTGACAACAGTTCTGTCCTCCCTTTGCAGGTGTTCTTTGCTTTTCCTCCCTAGTTCCATTGTTTACTTCTGCGAGCATCTCACAAGTTGGCCGTGTTTGCAGTTCAGGTATCTTCTGCTATTTACTACTGCTTTGTATTTAAATAATACAAATATACATTGAGCACACGAATAAAATGTTAGTTCCTTACACAAAGGGAACAACAACAGCAGTCGCTGTCAAGGGATGTATTGGAGCGTTATAAGCAATGCCTAAAACTGTGGTATAAAGCACTATTATGTGGTATTTCAGATGAAATAGCAATAATGTAAAAGATGCAAGGGGATATTAGAAGCTCATCCCGTTCAAGAATGTGCCTCTGGAAGCACTTCGTAAGCAGACTGAGTTAAAACCAGGACTTTGCTGTACATACAAATGCGTACAGTGATAACTGTACAGCAAAGTGCAAAGTCACTGCCAGTGTGATTTTATAACATCTTTTTCCTTTGCTTTGTGCCACCTTTGCAATTATTTAAATAGTCATATGGGCTGCAGTGTCGTGGTGATTGGGACCATATGAGTGACTAAACTTCCGTTTTTTGGGTTTTTTTTTTAATATGACTGACAGGTTAGAGTGGATCCAACATTCAGCGATATCCTGTCTCCACGACAGCATCTGGCCATCTTCCTGGCAAGGCAAGTCTAGTTTCTCGGTATTGACTTATCCTGCCTACTGGTAGTGAACAGGTATCAATTAGGAGCATCTTCTCCCTAGAATCGCGGCAAGGGAAATCTTGAGCCTGAAGATAATTTTTGCTTTAAGAAGCTGATGTAATGTTAACTTGCATATTATGGTTTTCATAAAGTAGTCATGCTTTGAGATCCTTGGCATATTGTATGGCTAATGGGGGGAAAGGTAGGAAAGTTTTAGTAAGCATATGAACAACTAAACCTTTAAAAAAAAATCACAAGAGAACTTAAAGGTTGCTCCACGCTCCGTTTCAGTGTGTTGAATACACAGCTGGGAGTCAGCGGGGTTGTGCTGGCGGTTGATTTTGGCTTGGCATTTCCACATTGCAAGAAGCAATGAATGTGTTCACTTCCTTACACTCACAATACACTATTGTTATTCTGTTAAACTTTGAAATGCTTTAAGATAAGAGATTGTCAGAGCCAAAGTAGGGCGCTCTGCAAGTGTGGATGCTACAGATTATAACTGTGCTTTAAACTGTCAGGAGACAGTTCTATATCTGTTCAGTTCACTCCATCAAATACTGTACTTTAAATTTTCAAGATTAGTAATCTTCACCTACAAGCTGCTGAAGGACAGCAAAGTTTTACAGATTTCATTTCCAATGTGTGGCACAGCGTCAGTGGATTTGTCACTCTCAGCAGTAGTTTCTTTCTGAAACGTGTTTACAGAATTGGGAAGTATTAAACTAATTTCTACATCAGCATTAAAAAAGTCTGGCAACAACTTGGTATTTTTCCACTGTGTTTGAAGTATGAGTGAAAATACCTCCAGTAAATGTCAAGGTCACTTGTGCATCGTGAGCCTGAAAGACGGCACTGGGTTTGTGAGAAGATGCTGGAGATTGCGGTACTTGAGCATTGTAGGACAAACTCTGCATTGGGATTGTTGGCACTGAAGTAGTTGGAGATTGCTGGGATAATGGTGATTTCCTCCAGAGCTTGATGAGGTTAAATGAAGAGGGAATCCAACCTGACCCATTTGTCGCCTTGGGAATGATGTACGTGCATCCTTTTTGAGTAAAACTGAATTAACGGTTATACATTGTCACTGTTACTGTAGGGCTATTCATTTAATCACAGCTATCTATAAATCTTAAAATAAGTCAGTAATATTTGCATGCATTTTCCCCATCATGTGCCCATTTCCTTTTGTTTTTTTAACTCTAGCAGTTTACCTAAGAAAAAGGCCGCAGGGATCAGTTGGCCCCACTTGTTTGCCCGGTAGATTGCTGCTGTGTTAGGTCTGTGGTAATAAGCTATACAGAAATAGCTGGTCTAGTTAGGCACGTTTTAATGTGTGGGCTGATTTAAAAAAAAAAAAAAGAAAAGAAACTTCAGTGGAAGATGCATCCCTCTGAGGAACAGCAAGTAGTTTTCAAAGGGAAAAACAACAATTTATTAAACAAGCGAGTTAACTGAGAGGGGTGATGTTTAGTAACAGAGTAAAATTTACATACTTGTGTAAGAGAAAGAACCAACCCCCAGACGCACCGTTGGCCGTAGGTAGGAGGGTGACTGTGGTCCCTTCTGTGCAGCAGGAGAACAGCACCAGTTTGAGATGAACCATCCTGTCCAAACCGCGGGCTGGTGCCCCGAGTGCAGACGGGGGGATTACTCTGACTTAGAGACACTCGTGTAAATCGTGGCACGTGTAGGTGGAGAAGAAGATGCGTAATGAGCCAGTAGCGCTCGGGATCGTCAGGGCACAGATAATTGACTTGGGAGGCTCTGATGGGGGCTGCTCTGCAGAACGGTGGCAGCGGAACCTCCACGACCCCTTGCAACTGCCCAGCGCCTGGAAAGCTCACACAAAGGTGATTTAAAGTCTGTTTCCTCTGCAAGAGAAAGACATTTAAATTACATTTCTTGAACGGTTCTACTGTAGACTTAACATCTTAACATCAAACGGCACCAGTGGCAGCAAAGGGAACAATTTATAGTGAGTGAGTATGTTCCTAGGTTTGCACATAACATCTGTTTTCAGAAAGGTGTTTCTCTATATACCCATGAGGTTATATTGTCGTGGTCTGGCCTCAGATGGCAACAAAGAACCACGTGCCGCTCTCTTGGACCTTCCCAAAACGGGAAGAATCGGAAGAAAAAGGCAAAACTCATGGGTTGAGACAAAGGCAGTTCAACAGAACAGCAAAGGGAACAAGAAAACAACAACAATAACGCAGATAGAGGAATATACAAACACGATTATGGAAGCCGCTCCCCAACCGGACCCGGGACGCCCCAGCCCGCTCCAAGCGGCGACCTCCTGCCCCCTCCCCCGGCAGCTCCCAGTGGGCATGGCTCCACGGGATGGGATACCTGTGTCCTGGGAAGAATGAATCCTATCCCAGATGGAACCAGGACAATATACTGAACTGATTTAGGATTACCACTTTACTTTCCATTCATTAATCAGATTTAAAATGGCAGAACATACTTTTCAATTGAGTAAATTGCAGATTGGGTACGCTGGGGTTATTTTTAATAAGCCAAAAAAGTGCAAGTTCGACTAGTTTGAAAACCAGGTAAATGAGAATGGAAAATACTAAGGAACGTTTACTTCTCGAAAAGAAAAATGAGAGTCAGAGGAAATGCAGATTTCAGGGAATATTTCTGCAGTTGCAGTTGAAAGAAATGGCGTAAAATAAAACTTCCACAAACAAATAAATAATGAAGGTTTGATATAATAAAGTTAAACTGAGAGGACAGTAATTTTGTTTAGGCTTATTAAATGTAATTTTGTCATAGAGGATGAGAGAATGAAGAATAAGGTAGTATGTGAACACAGATTTGTGTCAATGTGAGTAAAGTTCAAGGTAAAGTGCTGTTTTTTATGTTCTGCAGTGCTACAAGCTCCAGAAACACAATTCACTGGAATGCATGTTACTCCATTTTTGATGTTTTCATGGTTGTAAACAGCAGTCTAAAGCTTAAGATGCCCTAGTCCCTTATGCTCAAGCTGTTATTTGCTTGTTCTTTCACATTCAAGCCAGGTTATAAAGTTTTAGTGCCATGTTCTCTTATTTGTTCATAAAATCTTGGCTTTCAAAAATATTAAGTGACACAAAGCAAATCTGGAAAGAAGGTGGATGTTTGCAGTTTTCTATTAAGTCAATATGCATTGCAAATTAGCAGCTGTGCTTTTCATGCTGTGGCCCCATAAGCAGGCAAAATTTAATATACACTCCCTTATGGAACAAAACTTTGTGAAATTGGCATTAACACACATCATTTCCTGGTTTTCCTAAGGAAATCACCAGTTTTTATTTAGTTTGCACTATGACCCTTCTTTTGGGTAAAACCTGGAGGGGAGGAATGGTGCCATGCAGCAGATGGGTACCATCAGTAGCATCGATGTTCTGGCACGTCCTGGCCTGTCCTGGTGTCTCCTGGCTTCCACAGCCATCCGGCTTTGGGTGAACACCTCACTCCAGCAGAAGGCACTCCAGTTTGTGGTGGCTCCTGGCACCATCCAGCTTTTGGGTGAACACCTCACTCCAGCAGAAGGCCCTTCAGTTCGTGGTTGCTCCTGGCACTGGCTGGCAGCATCAAAACGCGGGTAACTGCTGTCACACAAACATCCAGAAACTCAAGAAAGGGACCGATACTTCATTCTCTGAGAGCAATGCTTTCCCACTCTCAGGCAACAAGCTGGGCAAGTAGACATGAAGAAAAAAGAGATATTCTGACTGTATGTATTTTATAAAATATCTGAGCATCCTCGTATGGTTATGGAATTCACTGAACAATTACTCAACGAAGTAGCTGCTGAAAGATGGAAGGACGGCTCATTTCCCACCTTCCTCCTTCCCCACCAGCCTGCAGAGTGCTCCAGTGAGTGCCCTGACCATCCTGCTCCTCAGGCTTACGGGACTTGCTGCGAACGGCAGCCACTGCTCCCCTCCATCCCCAGCTCCGATCTCCCCGGCATAGTCCCAGAAGGGCCCAGCTAACAGGCGGGTTGCTCTGAAGACATTATTTAATTTCCCAGGCGTTTGCCTTGGTGTGATCTAGTCACTGCTCTGCTCCTGGAGGAAGAGACTTCACCAGGGTCATTACTGAACCTCGGTGTTGTTATTTTCAGTTCTGGCCCTCTGATAGCTGTACTCATCCTGCTGGTTATACATCATCTCCGGTGGCTTGGCTCCCTGCAGCTTTGTTGCTGGGTGCCCTACTTAGTTATCTTCATTCCTCATCTCTCACATGAGCTGTACTCCTCATTTTTTCTCCTTCATTTATATTATTTTGTAGTTTTGGATGATCAGCTCTTGGCAATCCCCGTCTCAGTGTCAGTAACTGCAGTGCTCAGGGTGGCCGTGGCCAGGCAGTGCCAACACTTTCTGTTGGCTCTTCTGGTCATCGGCAGTGGCCGCCGGGAGTGGGAGTGGGAGGGCTAGTTCCACCCTGTGTGAGTGTGTTTGCCCTGAGCCTGCGGAGACCTTTAGTATTCTTTCCTCCTCCTTTGGACTTGATGGCCTTAGCAGAAAAGGTAGTCTTTGGGCGTAGTGCCTCAAAAGGTTTAGACTGGATATTAGGAAAAATGTTTACACTGAAAGGGTTATTAAGCGTTGGAACAGGCTGCCTGGGGAAGCGGTTGAGGCATCATCCCTGGAGGTGTTTAAAAGGTGGACAGGCGTGGTGCTTAGAGATGTGGTTTAGAGTAGTGGTGGTTTTTGTCAGTGTTGGGTTGATGGTTGGACTCCTTCCAACCTAGACAGTTCTATGATTCTAAAAGTATCCAAATCATTCCAGACCCAATAGTTTTCAAGAGAAAAATCCTGTGATAAATGTTCCTAGCTCAGGGTTATTTTTGAAATCACGCCTTTGCCCGCAGGACGAACACAACTGAGGGATTTGGGGCAGGGCCATTCCCTTTTACAGGCAGGACAAACAGTCGGTGTCCGCTTTTTAAAAAGCAATATGTTTTAGGATCTGTGCTCTGAAGGAATAATTTTACTTCATAGAATTATAAACACTTAATGGATTGGTTTTACATATCATCGCCCTATCCCCTAAATAGGATAGATTTTCATATTAAGAATTCATTGTCACTGGGGTAAATGTAGCGTATAAAATTATCTCCCACCAGCTAGAGGTGGGCGGCAGACGCGGGGGGTGAAGGTTGTTACCTGAAAACGTGAATCCCCTCGGGGATCTGGAGCAGGGTAACACACCAATGTCAAGCAGAATAACAAAAAACATACCTATTGTGCATCTTCCACGTAAATACACCTAGAGAGAAGGGAAGTAATTGAAATGCTGAAGTTTATTGTAGCAAGATTCAACCAGTTTCTATTTTATTTTTTATTAATCAGCATAATGTTAATGATTGGAATATAAAGCTGAATTCTTTGCCTATAGATTTCAGTGGCAGTTTTCCCCAGGGTGTAATTAGTGTTGTGAGACACTTTTTGCTTCATTTCAAATACATGAACGCTGGTTCTACTTCTACTTTTAAGTCAATGGCAAGATTTTCATTAACTCTCTCCTGTGACAGCCCGGTCAAGCTCAGAGTGAAGGAAACACGTACCAGGGTGTTTTGTTCAAGCAAGGGCTTTATAGGAATTTAAAAATAGCTGAGATTAGCTATAAAACAATTTAAGATTGGTACACATAAACTCCAATGTCCCACCCCATTCTTACGTGCAGCATGGAATTATCGGCGTAACAACGGGGGAACTCGGCTATCCAGTACTGCGTCAGTAAAGCGCTTTGTGACAAGAAGAGGAGGAAAATGGTAGCACACCATTAAAAAACCCTTAAATCCTATAAACTAAAACAAGTTTGTAAAGATGTGTATAAATACTAGTGAGTATATAAAACGATGTGTTTGAAAAGAGAAATTTCCCCCTGGAATAACTGGAATATCTTAATATTTTTTGAGAAACAGAAAAAAATAAATGGAATATACAGCACACCAGGAGACAAATGCTAGGAGAAAATTTATTATCAACAGGAATTACTTGAAAGAAAGTCTTTGGACTATTATTGTGATTGATTAGCACAGTACCCCGCTTAAAATAATTTTTTTGTGTAAATACAGTTATTGGAACAAAAGAAGCTTTTTACGTATTAGTAAGCCTTGTCAACAGAACTCTAGGCCTTGGGCAGATTTATCTGTAATTTATTACGATCTGGACTTGAGTTTTACACCATATTCTAGAGAGAAACGGTAATCTTTCTATTAGAATTTAAGACTCATTTGAAGTATTTTTAACAGAGAGTTTTCTTCTACCAGAAGGGATTTAATCACGATTTACTAGACTTATTCAACACTGCCAATCTGGTCTCTTAAAATTCTGTTTCTTCTCTAACTCCTGTTTTGAAGTACTTGTAAATACTCTTGTTGTGACCATGCGGTCCTGGTCGTATGTTGAGAGCTGCTCAGATCCCTCAGAAGGTTTATTGTGAGGGGAGGCGAGTGCTGGAGCAGCGCTCGGGTGCCCTGGAAAGCAGCAGCAGTTCCGAGGTGTTTATGAGGCTGGGTGAGGCAGCACACACTGGGACACCTCGCGGGAGGTACAGAACGCCTGAGGGACACTGGGACACCTCGCGGGAGGTACAGAACGCCTGAGGGACACTGGGACACCTCGCGGGAGGTGCAGAACGCCTGAGGGACACTGGGACACCTCGCGGGAGGTACAGAACGCCTGAGGGACACTGGGACACCTCGCGGGAGGTACAGAACGCCTGAGGGACACTGGGACACCTCGCGGGAGGTACAGAACGCCTGAGGGACACTGGGACACCTCGCGGGAGGTGCAGAACGCCTGAGGGACACTGGGACACCTCGCGGGAGGTGCAGAACGCCTGAGGGACACTGGGACACCTCGCGGGAGGTACAGAACGCCTGAGGGACACTGGGACACCTCGCGGGAGGTACAGAACGCCTGAGGGACACTGGGACACCTCGCGGGAGGTGCAGAACGCCTGAGGGACACTGGGACACCTCGCGGGAGGTGCAGAACGCCTGAAGGCTGGGCAGGTGTTCCCAGAGGTGTCTGCAGCACTTTTAGAGCTTGACAGGCAGACAGCAGCTCAAAACGTACCCGAGCATTAGCAGGCATTTGAAAAGAACAAAACAAACAGAAAAGACACTCAAAGCTAAAACCAAACCTAAAGGTAAAATTTTTAAATCTTTGCAGGTCCAGTCCGTTGGAGCTTGGGCTTTCCCCATGATAGCCCCCTGAATTTAGCACGTGTGAAAGCTTGGCTCTTTGAGTGTGTGTGCGTGTATGTGCGCGCACGCGCACGGGGGGTGTGTGTGTGTGTGTATGGCGCATCTGTGTATGGCGCGTTGTGTGTGTGTGCACGGTGTGTGTGTGCACGGTGTGTGTGCGTGTGTGCATGGCGTGTGTGCATGGCGTGTGTGTATGGCGTGGCTGAGAGTATGTTGTTTTAGAGGTAACTGTCTGACTGCACACCCCGCATAAATATGAATGCCCTAGGATTTAGTTTGGAGGGATTTGGGCAGCCAATATTTAATTCTGATGTGAAAATCGTGAATTTAAAGAGCTAATTAAGAGTAGGTGTATGTGTTATTCATCTAAAAATGGATAAAGACAGTGTTTCAAACTCATTTTCTTTAGCATTACTCACATAACATGCGTTTAGCTGTTTGCATGAGTGGCCTGGTGTCCGGCGCTGTTGATGTGTCGTTGTTCCTTTGGTGGGTGATCAGTAGCTCTGTACTGGGGGTACCAGGCACCGCTGGGTTTGGGAAGGTCGCCCATGCCGTAAAGTGCCTTTCTTTATGTCTGTAGCGTCACATCTTTAAGTGCAGCAAGTTCACCTGTCTTTTGAAGCTCACTCCTGTGATTTACTTATTCTGCAAATCTGGTATGTAAAAGTGAATTTTATTTCCTTTATTTTTCTTCTGATATGCAAAGTCTCATTGAAAAGGTCAGGCATGTGGGTCTTAAATAACTTTCAGAATTGTTAAAAGAAAATTGGAGATGTAAACTATTTCCTAATTATTAAATTACACAATGTACTTCTTTCCAGCTAAAAAGCATCTTTATCCTTTATCTCCCTTTGAAGTGTTTTTTTATGTATCTTGATGTTATATAATAAAGAAAATGTAGCTCAAAAGCTGATGTAAAAGCTTTTGACATAGAAAATCAAATTATATTAAGTCAGCAGTCCTTAAAGTGAATAGACGTGAGTTTGGATGTTGATAACCAAAGGCATGACAGGCAAGTAAGCGTCAGCAAGTTGTGAGAAGACAAGTGAATTAACATCATTTTGATAAATACTTTCAGTGTGGCAGATTAATGATTTTTTAATTTATTTTTTTTAGGGACCAAAATCAGACTCAGTTTGCTCAGCTGAGACTGCAAAATTATCTTTGTAAGCTGGGATTGCATGTTTATGTGTGGGCTGCACTAGAGGTGTAAAGATTTTGATTTGTTTTTACTGTGGCATCACTAAATGTTCTTTCACTCAAGCTATTTCTTGCCAAATTAAAGGTGGGGTTGTTTTTGTGAAAAATGATAAGATTTAATATATGGTAAATAGCTGTTCTTCAAACTGGCAGCCTGTCATAAGTGGGGTCCCCCAGGGATCGATACTGGGCCCATCAGTGTTTTAGTATCTTCATAAGTGGTCTGGATGGTGGGGTCACGTGTACCCTGACAAAGCTGCTGAGGACACCAAACTAAGTGGGGAGACTTGGGAAGGGAGAGCCACCCTGCTGGAAGCCCTGGGCAGGCTGGAGGATTGGGCTAGGAGAACCTTACGAAGTTCAGCAAGGACAAGTGTGAGGTCTCACACCTGGGAACACATAACCCGGGAGCGCAGCGCAGGCTGGGATCTACCCGCCTGTGGAGCAGCTTGGTGGGGAGGGACCTGGGGGGCCTGGTGACAACAAGCTCGATATGAGCGAGCAGTGAGCTGCTGCAGCAAAGAAACCCAACAGGGTGCTGAGCTGCGTCACCAAGGGCATCACCAGCAGAGATAAAGAAGTCATTATCCCAATCTGCTCAGCGCTGGTCCGGCCACACCTGGAACACGGTGTTCAGGTTTTGTCCCTCCTATACAAGAAAGACGTGGATGGGCTGGAGAGGGTCCAGAGAAGGGCCACCAAGATGATCCAAGGCCGGGGAAGCTGCTGTATGAAAAGGCTGAAAGAATTGGGTTCGTTCGGCTTTGAGAAAAGAAGGTTTAGAGGAGACCTGATCACCGTGTTCCAGTATCTAAAGGGGGGCTACAAAGAAGATGGAGACTCCTTTTTTAGAAGGAGTACCATGGAAAAGACGTTGGGTAACAGACACAAGTTACTCCTGGGGAGATTCCGATGGGACAATTTTTCACATTGCGAACAATTGTCCACTGGAACAATCTCCTCAGAGGAATGGTGGATTCCCCAGCACTGGACACTATTAAGATTCAGCGGGACAGGGAGCTGGGCCATCTTGTCTAGACTGGGCTTGTGCCAGGGAAGGTTGGACCAGGTGATCCTTGAGGTCCCTTCCAACCTGGTATTCTATGATTAATATAATTTTGTTGGTAGGAGTTAAAATGGTACAGTTTTCAATTAGCAGTAATGAATATGTTAGTGTGACTAGATGACACATACTCTGTGAAAGCTGCAGCTTCGATGGCTTCATCTTAGTTGTAGTTGGCCCACATAAGAGTCCTGCTCCTGAATACACTCGATCACGTAGTTTGGGGGGAGGAATTATTTTTAAAACAGGATCTGCCATTCCGTGCTAAAGGAAAGTGCCCTACATCTGTCTCTGCCAGCAAAATTCAGGCTCAGCAGTTAGATATGACACTAATTTACTTGCAGAGAGATTTATAAAGCTTCATAAATAGCAGAACAATATGATTAGATAGTACTTCTGTTGATTCAATTACAACTGAGGTTTAAATATACTAAGAAAAAAATCAAATGGCTGAAGCTGGAATTAAGCTTTCTTAATGGAAGGGGGAAAAACGTCAGCAGTGTTGAAAAAATAAGAAAGAATTTCTGCTGTGATCAAGCAGGGAAACCATTTCTTAAGCTGTGATGGATGTATAGCATCAAAAGATGGAATTCTGAACCATGTGTCACTCTTGTTTGGGATCTAGACTTCATTTATAACTTTAGTGAAATGTTTTAAAATGATTTATTTTGGTTTCCACTGAACTTGCTTCTCTTCCTACAGAATGTATTATGCACTGGATCACCCCCTCATAAATGTCCCCAGAATACTGCGAGGACCCTTCTGGTAGTGACAGATGATGCTTTTGTTCCCTTTAATGTGACGTGCCAGCACTTCCCTGATGTCTGGTTTTAAGCTGAGCAAGGCAGGAGTTTCACATTAAGGTCCAGCGTACAAATCTGTTTGTGATACTGATAGTTCATCTGTGTGCTCCAGCTGTGAGGTGCCTCTGGCTGCCCCTCTGCGTTGGGCGGTTTCCTGCGGGAGACGCGGATGCTCCGTGGAAATCACTGGGCGTACGGTGGTGAACCGCAGCACGGGGCTGAGCTCCAGCACGTCCTCAGTCAAAATTCTTCAGCAGACAAGGACTTGCTTAGAAAAAGGTTTTAACTGCCACTATGTAAATCTTGGCTTGGTTTTTTGGCTCAGATGCTTATTTGAAAAAGTTTACAAATATGTGCATGTGAGGGCACAGAAGATTGTTTTTTCCATATTTTTCTGGCAAAAGCAATTTTTTTAGGTGCTATTTCAGGTTGAAGGAAACATTTCATATCTATAAAAATGCTGAATTACTCACCGGGTGAGAAAGGTCTTGAAGAAAATGAGCACTGAGTGCCCATCAGTAGGTAGGGGAGTTGTTTACACAGTTGAGCGCCTGTACTTCAGCCTTCGCAGTAACTAATATTGAAGTACCGTATGGTGTTTGGTCCTGTGGTTCCAAGAAGTACAAGCGGGTTTGCTCCCAACCCAGAGTCAGATTGCTTTTTCCCCTTCCTAACCAATAAAAATTACCAGTTTGTCCAGTGGTGCTGGATTACAAGACAAGCCTAATTACAGTGTGCCCCGCGCTGCCGAGTCTAAAGCTAAAGTGAAGAGAACTTGATGTGGCGGCTGCTTTTAAAGGGCTCGTGCTTGTTGCCCATCTTTAAGCTGGGGGCTTCCCAGGGAGTATGAAACCGAATGAAAAGTGGTCTTGGGAATCCCTAACGCTTGTGTCCTTCTTGAGATTGATTTCTGGGTTTTGATTTTTTGGTTTCGTGTTTGGGGGTTTTTGGTTTGTGGGTTTGGGTTGTTTTTTTTGTTATTGGTAGGTTTTGGGGGTTTTTGTTCTAGAGAGGGAGAACAGAAAGGAGGAGACAATAAGCTGTTTACCTGGTTTTAGTTCCATTCTTGCATTTTTTATAATTTGAGCCATTAAGGAATTTCTTAGATACGAATGCTTGAGCAAGGTGATACAAAAGGCCTCTGTAGATTTTTCTACTGAGAGATTCGGTAAAGTGCACTGACATGCTGCTTGTTTTGAAGTATGTCTAACTGACAAATACATCGAGTAACTATCTATGAAGAAACACTTCCTTTATGAATACAGAGCAAGGAACACAGATTTAAGAAATGAAGAATGGAGGTTTAAAATTAAAATTATTTGGCAGCGTGTTTCCTAGCAAGACATAAGGGCAAAGAAAACTTTTTTGTTATTTCAGGTTATTTTATGCTGAGCAAAGTTTGTTAATTTATTGACACTCGTGCATAAGTCTATTTCTGTGATGTAATAATAAAGTAATAAAATCAGTATATTTACAGAGGGGTAAGAAGTTCTTTGTAGGATTCTCTTGATGGCATCTGTAGCCAAGCAGAGAGAAACGACTGCATCTGAAGGCCTCATTTGCAAGTGTGTTATTCCATGGATTGAAAAGATTTGAAGTTAAGTCAAATATAGTGTTTGCTGGAAATTATATTGACAGAGACAGTTGTCTACTGGTCATATCAAGGATTATTCTTGGCAGTGCCTCCCTATACTATGGTGGTGTCTCAAGCCTTGGACTGAGATGGTGCAAAGGGAGAAGCTCCTCTCTGAGCTGTGCGTTTGGGGTCTCTGGTGTCACCGTTTCCTCCGAGGACCTGCTGCATGTGGTGAGCAGCCAGATGGTGATGGAGCACCACAGTGATGGAGCTTCCTGGCAGGAGCTTACTGATAGAGCAATAGAGCTGTGCCCTTTGTACTGGGAAAGCTCTCCAGAAACCTCCCAGCACCTGGGGTCCTTCAAGCCTGCAACATGAAGGATGATTGCTGTGTAACCAATGTTAGAAAGAAGTATCTGGTTACCCTGACAGCTGCTCAAAGTGGTAGGAGAGTGACCAGGATTCTTCCATTATGTCAGTACTCTGAGAGACCGTTTGTAGCATCATTACTGTTGATTGTGACGCTTTCCAAAGTTGCTGGTTTGTCGTCCTTTGCTTTTTCTTTCTGAAGCATAATGAATTTTTAAACATGAACTGATTTAGGATTTGAAAATGTGGAGGCGTTTCTCATGAGGGGGAATCTGGCTGTTGTGGTTTGTTTCTCCAGTTTTCTGACTGCGTCCTTAGAGGGATGGTAGTATCAGCTGTTAGGAGCATCTAAACATTGAACTTTTATCTGGACTCTGGAGAAGATTACTGCGTAGGGATTAATGCAGTTGGAATTGTATGTAGGAAAAAGGGGTTTGTTTTGAGGAAGGCAGGTAGGCTGAAGACTCTTTCTCCTGGTTGAGTCCTTACTCCGAGCCTGTATTTCAATCAATGAAGTTTTTAATAACATTAAACTGTTGACTGCTGCTACCTCAGCAAACTGAGCAGTGAAATATCCCATCAGAGGTGGGCAAAACACCATCACAAAGTTCTGTGGTTCTGTCAGGAAATGAATTCATGGGACCTGGACTTTCTTTAAAAGCTGAGCGGTTTCCTGTTCCACAAGCCAATGAAGATACCACCAATCCTTGTTCCGCTTTGGTAGAAACAGTTACAATGCAGTAGGGTCGCAGAAGTCCTCGAGAAGACTCAGTGGAGCAAGGTGCTACTCCATAATAAGAAAATAAAAAAACCTTGGTCTTTCGTCATGATTGGTCTGATATAACCCATTGTGGCAGGAGCCACCTCCACCCCGACAGGGTGTGGGCTCATAACATGGTGACACACGGTGGGTTCTGAACCCCAGTTGGGTGCAGACCATCTCCCCACCTCAGTGGTGGGAAAAGGGAGGTGGGACCCTTGGTCAACAGGGAGGGTCCCCAGCCAGTGGGGAGCCTGAGGACCGGGACCAATCGATGGCCACAGTTCCCATCCAACAAGGCTATAGGATGGGCCCCTGCCAGAGAACCCTTGGTGTGGTTCTCCTCAAAGCAGTGGGTCTGATGGGAAGCTCTCCTTTTGGGTCAAGACGTTGTCCAAAGTAACTTCCCGGGATTGAGTGCCCTTGTTCCCCCTTGGTGAGTGAATGCTGCTTCTGGATGTCCTTGAGCCAGCCCTTGCCCCTTTGGGTCGATTGCGTCTTCTGGGCACCCTCGAGTGAGGGGCCGGCTGCGGTGAGTGTGAGCACGCTGCAGAGTTGTCATTGTGTGTGTCGTTGTTGTGTAATGGTAACTTCCCCAATTGGTACATCGAACCCACAGTTTGGTAAAAGTTATCAGAGCGTTATTTTGGTTACCCCCGTTGTCTTGTTGGTTTTGGCTGTTTGGGTTTAGTTACAAATTCAAGTTTGCTTAAGTTTATTACTGGTGGGAAGTCATTTTGGGGTGCCTCTGTAACATGCGGTTCAGTTGCTTGTGGAGGAAATCCTATTTATCTGTTACAGTTCTCTGCAAGAAATACATTTACGCACAACTTGTGTAGCAACTAAGCTCACTGCTTGGTAGGACAACTGCGTTCTGTAAGACTCCCTTCATTAAAATGGTTGGCTCAGTCCCCTTCCTACTTTTTTCCTCTTGGAAGGGCCATGACCTTTCCATGAAAAATATAGCCACCATATATTTGGGAGTATTTGCCCTGAATGTTCTCCGCAGTCAGAAGAGTTATGGTCATTTGTTTTCAAATTAGAAAATGAAAATATAGACATTTAACTTAGATATGTGAAGTCGTTTTCTTAGATGCAGTCTGTCCTTTGAAGGAAAAGGAGAAGAAATAAAAAGAACAATACCTGGTGGGATTTACCAGTGACTTTTTCTTTATATTATTCTGTAAGTCCAAGTGCTTACAAATAAAGTACACTGAGAGGTAACAACATCCCGAGGGAATAACACTGACGCAATGGTTATGGATTTCCAGGAGGAAGATTTCTGCTCCCAGCAAGGACAGGGTCATGTTATTGGCTGATGAAAAGTACTCACAATTTGAATTTTATCTTTAGCAATGCAGAAGATAAAAAAACCTCAAGGCCCCAAACCCCTTCCAGTTACATCTTTTATAAAAATAATAGGGAGTGTAGAAGTGTGACTAATAATGTGTAAAATTATGCATTTATTAATTCAAAAGAACAATTTAACTATTCCAGGTGTTAGAAGTATAAAGTGATCAGACAACTGTTAGTCTGTTAAACAAGCACATTTTCATGGCAGGCGAGAGAGAGAGTAACTTTATAGCTTCACTCTATTCATGCCCTCTAATGTTCAACAGAAAACTGAAAACAAATAATTATTCACTTAGTCATGTAAATATCATCAAACTCATCTTTTGCAGAAAGTGACTGAATTCCATGTTTGAATGCAGTTTGCCTGTCACACAGCAGAGTGGGAAAAAAAAATCTGGAAAAGTTAGAATCTCTCCTCACCTTGACAAACACAAGCAAGAGCTCCGGGTTATCTTTCAGTAAATATTAAAACATTCAGAAAAGGTTTGTTTTAAGCTAGTCACTTCTCCGCAAAACTTCCTTTGAACCTTCAGGGTTCAGACATTTAACCGTATGTCAGAAAACCTTGTGACGGTGACTGACCCCTCTTTCCTGTTCCCTTTGGTATCAGATATAATCCTGTGGACTTTCTATGAAAAAACACCTTATTCTTCTTTGATTCTTTGGTACGCTGGACCTTTGTGTCAGAAAGCTGTGGTGCCGGGCTCCAGGACTGCTGTTGGTAGTCTCTGTTTGCATGAGGAAAATCATCACCTTGAAACTGTCTGTAGGGTTTGAGCTAAGGAAAGATGCAATGTAAAGAGTTAATTTACATTTCCCAGCACAGCCAGCATAGTTACAGATGTCCGTAAGAACAGCACCAAGGAAGGAAAGGAAACCAGGTTTAGTTAGTCAAGACAAACTGATAGTAGTCTCTCCCATCAGCTGGGGATCCTGGCTGCATTTTCTTACGAGATGCTGCTTCCTCGTGTCATATCCCGAATGTCGGGTTCTCCTCCTCAGGGGGAGCACCTGTTGGCAAAGGATATATTTTCTGTCCAGTCCACTCAGATCCAGTTTTCTTCTGCTCCTCTTCTTTTCCTCCAATTTATTTTACCTCTCATTCATTCAGGCAAAAGAGCGGTGTCAAAACCAGCTAAATCAAGGATGGGTTCACCTTTTTGAATACATAAATATTCTGCTGGCAGATGGGTCTCTTTGGCCTGTTGATGCTTTCCCAGTTTAGCAAAGGGATCTCCATCATCAAAGCGATGAATCGCTCCATTTGCACAACTTTCTTTAACGAGCGAGCTTACCATTGCTAAAAACACAGCAGAGACTTTAGGGTGTTGGGCACTACGGCTGATCCTTGCCCTGGGGTGTGATCTCTTTACAGTCAATCACCATAGAGTGCTAATATGTTCTAGACTGACATTCAAACCATTTTTTTGACGAATATCTTAATAGCAGCAAACTCATATTAGCCAATAGAAGCAGCATTACTATATATCTGTGTACACCTGAAGACTTGCATACGGTATATGAGATGGGGAGACTAGTTGTTTAGCTTCCATTATTGGTATTTTTTGAAGTGAACCTCATGGAAAAAATTATGCCTAGAATTTTTGTCTGTATTTACAAATGGTAGAGTTTAGCTAATTAATTAAACTAAATGTCTGTGCTAAGTGACTTGTAATTTACTGCAAATTTGCGATGCGTTTATGGGGTTCCAGGGCATTTCACTTGTGGCGCATTAGTTCAGCAAAACCTCAGAGTTTCTGTATAGATTCTGAAAGCCATACTGCAAACAATGTGTTATTGTCTCTGTTGTACACCTGCATTTCATTTACCTGTCCCTTTTCTCTTTAGTTTTGCGTTGTGAACGAGCTACAGCTGCGCACCTCACAAGCTGGTGTTATAAAGAGGCACTTTGGAAATATTTATGAATTCATAAGCTGATTAAATATCGTAATACAGCTGCTTCAGTGTATCTAAAATCTGTAGTATGTACGGCTGTGTAATACAGCCTTAGCAGTTTCTAAAGACCCGGTTGTCCAGCTTTCTCATTACCTTTGTCAGAAGGCCCGTGTGTGCGACTCCCTCAGCTGGAAATCTGTGCAGCCCACTACATGCTTTGCAGCAGGTCACAGAAGGGCAGTTTACAGGAGAACAAGCAGAGAGGGGTCTTGAGGTACTACCACCAAAAATTATTCTCCTGTTCACATTCTATTAATTGAATTGTTGGATTCTGAAGACTTTCTAAAATTTTCTCTAAAGAGAACTCTGTCCTGGTAGTCTTCTTTCTGCATTTCTACATGCCTTACTATGGCTCGCACTCAGGATTTGGTGGCATTTGTCATTTTATCAGGTCTGTGGAGCATTCTGCGTTCATTTTTGGGCCCCTCGCTACAAGAGGGACATTGAGGTGTTGGAGCGTGTCCAGAGAAGGGCTACAAAGCTGGTGAGGGGTCTGGAGGACAAACCTTATGAAGAACGACTGAGGGAGCTGGGGTTGTTTAGCCTGGAGAAGAGGAGGCTGAGGGGAGACCTCATCACCCTCTACAACTACCTGAAAGGAGGTTGTAGAGAGATGGGGGATGACCTCTTCTCCCTGGTGACAAGTGATAGGACAAGGGGAAACGGGTTCAAGTTACGTCAGGGGAGGTTTAGATTAGATATTAGGAAACATTTTTTCACAAGGGTTATTAAACATCGGAATAGGCTGCCCAGGGAGGTGGTGGATTCACCATCCCTGGAGGTGTTTAAAAAAAGGGTAGATGGGGCACTTAGGGACATGGTTTAGAAGTGGTTTTTGTCAGGGTAGGTTAATGGTTGGACTTGATGATCTTAAAGGTCCCTTCCAACCTCAGCAATTCTATGATTCTATTTGAATGGAAAAGGTTTCTTGGGCTGGACTGCGGAAAAGATTGCAGATATCGAAATTGCCATTTGAACAAGCAGTTAAATCCAAAACTGTGGTCCTGGAAACCCTGCTGAGCTATTGCCTGATCCCTGAATGCACCCTAATTTTAACCTTAAGGAAAAACTCCATGCATCCTAACAGTGATGTCTGTCTTCATGTCCAAATCCTGTTTAGGACCAGCTGGTCTAAAGAAAATTTGGTCTTCTCGAGTCTCCTGATGACTGCGTCAGGAAAACCCCCGAGTGCTTCCACTGCAGAACTGAGCACGCTGGGAAGTGCATCAGCCGTCAAGGCTCAGTTCTGAAACCTCTCCCTTGGCTGTTAACGAAATGCACCCGAGACAGGACATTCTTCTCTTTCACTTCTAACAATCTGGCTGTTTTTTGAAATACAAAGGTGGTCTCTGGGAAAGGGACAAAAATTGAGGTTTCACTGCCACTGATTTTTGGCTGTTTTTTTGGGGTTTTGGTTTGTTTTTTTTTTTTTACTTCATGGATGTGTCTATTGAGCACAAGAAAGAAAAGTAATGTCAACAGCACTGCAAATTTCAGCTTTGTACTGTAATCTTTTCTATTAATTTTAGTTTACTTCAGTGTTACCTTAAAGTTTTAAAAAACCTTCAGTGTGTGCGGGAAGAATAAAAATTGGCAAAGCGAGGCACCCCAAAACTAGCCCATGTCATAATTACTTCAGCTTCATTGTGTTAAATGCAATATACCTTTTATAGTTAATTATATCATCACTTTTTTTTTTTCTTCCAGAATCTTTGCTTTCTTACTCAGGATGTCAGTTGAACAGGACTCTCTAAATGAAAAAAGGGAAAGCCAGTCGCTATTTTAGTTTGGTTTCATCTTGAAACGTGCAGTTTGATGTTTTGGCTTATAAATTATCCATATCTTGCTCAAAATACAAAATACTAATTTCCCCATAACCTTTTCTGGGTTTCTCAGCAGTGTGGCACCTCAGTGCTTCACCAGCAAGGTTTGATGAATTTATATTGCTAAAGTCCTCCGATTTACCTCGGGGAGGTGGAGGGAAAGGGGGAAGAGATCAGCTCCCACTGATGTCCGCTGCAACTGTGAATTGTCTGTGTTGTAAGAGCTCAGACCCTCAGATTTCATGTAAGGTTCCCAGAAAACAGGAACACGTGAGTGCTGGCTGCCTGTCAAGAGCGTGCCTTGAAACCGCTGGATGGACGGAGAGAAGCAGCCCGGTGAGAATCCAGTTTTTTGGCACAGCATCCGACCATCCTCACCTGCAAAAGGTGATACGGCGCCTGTGTTTCTGCCCTTTCCTGCTGCAGGGCTGTTACACACACCGCCGGCTCCATGGGCCTTGGGGACCGTTGGCCGCGTGCTCTGGCAGCAGGGGATGCTCTCAGGCTGGGGTGGCATCACGGGGTGGATGGCTCTGCAGGGCTGATGTAAAGCGATAAGGTACGATTTGCTTATAGAAAATCATTGTTTGTGTTAAATCCACTCCAAAGAGTTCTGTTTCATCACCATTTATTTTCCAGTGCTAGCATCGTGGTTTTAGGTAAGTAATTTGACTAAAAGTACTAAAAATACAGTTCAGGACAGAATAAAAGTTGCCACAGAACTGGGTTGAATTCAGAATACGTTTTGGTCCCATAAATAGGGGAGGAGACATTTTGGAAAGCTGCTTCTTTTTTTTTCTGTAAACTAAAATAGATTAGGGATTTTTTTCCATTTTAAAAGAATAGTAATTAATATTAAAACCCTAATATTTCTGAACGTGGAGGCTTTAGTCCAAATTCATCTGAAATATCCCGTATTTAGTCAAACAAAATCTTTATTTTAGCAAAATGATGTTTCTGTTTTTCTTGGTCGAGGAAAAAAAACAAGCCAACGAAAAGCCCTCACTCCAAAGTAATTCCTCAGTTCTTGCTCCCACCTTTTTTCACTCTTCTTTTTCTTTTTTTTTTTCCTTTCCTTCCATGCTGTCCTCTTCTGCTTGATTCTTCACCTGCTCGTCCCAGTCTGACGATCTGCTCTTGCCTTTGCTATGTCACGCTCCAACTCCTGCCTCAGTAATTCCTCTCTGGGCACGTGACGGTTATGGATAGTCATGGAATTCTCTCCCAGCAGCGGGAGTCCAGAAGTGACTTGGAGATCCTAAGGAGAGAAGGCATCTCCCTTCCCTCGGTAGAACCCCATCTTTAACTTCCTCGCGGAGTACAGCAAATACAGTGAGTTATTACGCAGTGGTTGTGCCTGCCCTGCACAGCACAGGAATATGGTCAGGGAGGCAAGTCTTTGCAGAATTTAACTGCTGAATTCTGACCCGCGTTAACTTCATTTTTATGGATTTAAAATACAGGAAGATCTTTAGGAAATCTGGAAGAAGCAGATCTCTGACTCCAGTCAGTCTTCAGGTTTCATGTTCTTGTGCAGACTTCGGGACTTCTGTGTGAAAAAGTTAAAACTCCTTCAAGAGTTTAACAGGACATAAAAAAGTATTTCATAGAACCATAGAATCATAGAATCTTCATCGTTGGAAAGGACCTTTGAGATCATCGAGTCCAACCATACACACACAAAAAACCCGACCAACCAAAAAGAAACAAACAAAAAACCCCCAAACAAACCAGCAACCTACAATCTCTGCCCTTCAGACAGTTGTTCTTAGAAATGTTTGAAACCCCTGAAAGGTTGGAGCAGATGATACCTGGCGTCCCTTCCAACCTAGTATTCTATGATTGAGCCTTTTTTGCCTGAGAGTTGCCTCAAAAGTTTAGTCTGGGACATAACGGCTTGCAAAATTTTGATGTTATTGGTTTAAGTTTTGCCAAAATTAGTTGTAGCTAAATGGAAAAAAAAAAAAGAATATTATAAACTTATAGTTGGCAATACTTGCAGAGAAAATCTTTCCCTATTACTTTGAAGCCGGGCATACTTTGACCCAGCGCAATGACAGGACCATTCAAGTGCTTCCCCTGAGAGAATTCCTGCGGGAGGTTACCTCCTTCAGATGAAAAAGAAAACGCATGAAGGCTCCGATTAGAGAAGCAGCTCTGGATGCAGGAGAACCTAGCCAGGAGTTACACTTTTACAAGAAACCGGGCTTCAGTAGCCAGTATAACAACCTCTACTGTCTTTTTTTTTTCCTCTTTTTTTCTTTTTCTTTCCTTTATTATTTTTTTCCCTGATGTAGTCTCTTGTTTTGGTCATCCTGCAGTCTAGCTGCAGGTATACCAACGATGTAAATTACATTTCCATGCTTTGTGTGGCAGTTTTCGTGGATAGCGGCTATGCTATTTCCTAAGCTGCTGATGAATTTCAGCAGCCTACGGTACTCACTGAGGTTTCACTCGTGTGGCCTTATGCAGAATTTGACCGATAAAACGGTCTTTTTCTTCTCTGCAGTATTGCTTGTGTCTGCTGGTGACAGGGCTGCTTGTTTTATCTCCGCGCTTTTATCTGCTCTACTCTCCAGCAAGGCCCTTCTTCCAAATGGCTCCGTGCTTCCAGGTGTACTTTAATAATTCATCACAAAAAGCCAGAGTAAGCAAGATAAATAACACAGTGTGATCTATGGCTGCACCTCAAAGGCAGGGAGCACAAATCGCGTTTAACCACATGAACATCAAGCTCTCCTCTCACTTTACAGACAGGGAGTGGTGCGCTTGGCTAAAAAACCACCCCATTTATAAACACTTTTATATTAAAAAAAGAAGAAGAGATGGGTGGGAAAGTTCACCAAACAGATGGTAACTGTGTAAAAGGAACATTATTCAACAATATAAAGGTGCATTCATGTGCATAACAGGGTTTTTTTAAAAAAATTAATATAAAACCAGCTAAACATGCCAGTGGTAAATGTCATCACTGTTTTTCTTATACTGTATTTTTTGGCTTTCTGTGAAGAAAAACCTCAATAATTCTTCAAGTTCTTTGTTAAACCTGAGGTCTTTGCATGTTATTCAGGGTTATTTGGACTATTTTAGTAGAAATGGCTGATAAAAATATAGCTGGCCGTGCAACTACTCGACAGGTGACTTCTCTTTCTTCTGCATCCTCCTCCCATCCTCTCTCTTTGCTCCAGAGCCCCTGTTCTCCCGCCTCCCCGGCCTCTCCAAACCCTTGGTGAATTCCTACTTCTCTACCTGTCCCCACATCTCCCTGCTTTTCCTCTAAACCTTCCTTGGTGATAGAGAGTCTGTTCACTCATCACAGTTCTACGTATTTCTCGAAACAGTCGATCAGCTGTTCAGTGTTGACTCTATGCTCTTGGGCTTTAGTGCTCCAAGGGGCAGCAGAGAAGAGTGAAACATCCCCAAATAGTGGGGAGTTGGGCAGGGAAGATACAACATGTCAATGGGTAGAGGGAAAGAGAGCAGTTTTTTTGGGATTCCCAGTGGAAAAATGGGTGGAAGCTTGTAGTATTCATGATAGCATTAGCTTCTGCTCCTTGCCTTCTGTTGCAGCTCCTGCCTAAGAAGATTGGGCAGCCGCGGGGAGATGGGCGTCACTGTGGCAGTGCCAGGGAATAAGCTCTGGCTGCGATGCGCGTGCTCCAGGGGATGTGCCAGCAACGTCCCGTCTTTGATCTTTGGGCTCAGTGGCTTTTCCAGCACTTGCGTCCTTTCCCAGAGACCTGCAGAAACTATTTCATTCTCTACAGTTCTAATGCTATGTCTTAAAAAACCCCGTTAACTTAGATATTAGTGTACAACAAGTTGGCATTCTGATAAACTTTTGGTCTTCAACTTACACTTTTTCTTTGTACGTCTGTATGCTTCCCCAAGTGCATTGTTTGCGCCTTTCTCTTCACATCTTATTTTTCCTAATCCTTTTAGTGTTATGGAGGGTCCCACCCGTTTGTGTAACGGATCACCATCTAAGTCATTGGCTCAAGACACGGGGATGATCAAATGGTTGGGTTTCTGTGTTTTTAAATAAGAGTGACAGTGTAGGTAGACAAAGCTCCTTCCGTTCAGCAGGACTTGTGGTCTCTTCATCAAATAACTCACCACCTGTAAGTTGTGCAGAAAAGAAGCTGATACCCGTGAGCTCTTGCACACTGGCCATTAGGATGGTTTCATGTAATTGAAATAGTCCTAGGCGTATTAGTTAATGAATTTGGACAGCACCCAGAGGGGTTAATGCAGTGTGAATGTTTCCAATACGTTTTTTACACGTTAGTGATTTGAGAGCGCCAAGTATTGTTATTAATCAGTAGCCATATAACGTACGGTATTAATAATGTAACTACCAAATAGTCATTGCTGAAGGAAGTACTAAAAGTACGCTGTATTCGACAGCAGTTGGTGTGAGTGTGTCTCTGGTCTGTCTCTGCCACCTTTCCTGCGCTCTTTTAGGGACAAGAGGTTGGTTGTTGCCGTGTGAGAGGTGCCACCCTCCTCTCTGTCCTTCTCCAGCTGCAAAACGAGCCACCCCGACTCGTGGGAGGGCTTGTTATGGAGGGACAGGCGGCATCGCGTGGCTGACAGTGCGCGTGCTGCAGGGAGAAATCTGCGCCTTGTATTTTATGCAGTAGCTAAATTATTTCCCTGATCTGTTTCAGACACTCGAATGTTGCTTATAATGTCTGCTGCTGGAATTAGACAGCAGGTGTTTGCTTCAGGTAGGTCATAAAGTCTCTTGAAAGACTTCAAAGTGTCAGTGGCAGTTAGAAGGTCTTGGTGGGAAGTTAGCTACTGCGGAGGCTTTATGGAAATTTTCAATACGGTGCTTTTCTTCAAAGAATAATATCAAATCTTCATTCGTCTACGATGAAAGTTGGTCAATTGGATGCCTCCAAGAGTAAGGCTCTTCTGAGGCCACGTGCACAGGAATTACGCTCTCAGTCCCTGTCCCAGTTTTGGGCCGTTGCTGGTTTTGTCAGACTTCGCGTTTCCTGCATGCGTTACACGCCTGCCAGGAATTCTGCCTGAGGCAAATCCATCCTGTACGCATGTGGGGTTTTCTTCTCTTCCCCTGACAAGCCTTTCCTAACTTTCCTGTGATTTCCATTGACCCTATTCTGATCATGTTAATTTATTCTTTTCTCCCTTGCTTCTAAGGAAAGATCTTTCAAACATCTGAATAGTCACTGGGAGATGAATGTGTTATGTTGTGTGTGTAAATACCCAGTTAAAACCAGAGTTAGGGACGGACATTGTCTCAGTGGAAAAGGGCAAAAACTTGTGAACTGTTGTAAATTAGAGATAATTTAATTAAAGATATTAAAATTAATCAGATAGATAGCTAACATAAACTGGATGCAGCTGATATACTACATCCTCACCTTTTTTCTGGAATATTGGGGTACGTAGCAGTTGTGATAATGATTTTTAAAGCTATATCTAACAAATTGATATTCATTAGCTGAACAAGAAATATACCTATATTGATATGAATATAAAATATATTAATTTATTCCAACAGCTAGGAAATATTGACAGTGTTTTACCAACCATACTTTACATGACCGATTTTTACCTTTTTATCTGTGGTGTTCTCAGCAGAAGTTGCATTTCACTCGGGACTCTCTTTCTGCTGACTTAGCCCCAACAACAGCGTGGTAGGATAACCGATCAGTACGAATGCACATTTTAGCGACAACAGCACGAGTAGGAAGGAGCTAGTGGTAGTCCCTGCTGTTATAAAACGGTGTATTGGGTATGTTTAGGTGATACTCCAAGTTTATGATAGAACTTCTGAAGTTTCTTATGTTTTAGCAGCATATTGCTTTTTACAGCCCTCTCTGTTTTTACCTCGAAGGGACATAAGAAAGAAGGCGCTGTAAAACAGGTAAAAGATACACGCTGAAACTTTTGGAAGTTTGCAGAGAGGTTTCTTAGAGAGCAGAAAAGGAGCAAACACTGTGGGAAATATCCCCAGCGGGTGTCAGGGCACCTCACGCCATTCTGGGAAGATGCTTTGCTCTGCTGCTGCTGGGGTTCATCATCCCGCACCATGTAGCGACTGATGTCCTGACGCATCTACACACAATTTTTAGGAGTCTAATAAGGCAGATAAGGAAAAATAGGTGTCTGTCCCCAGGTGTTTACAGCAATTTTTTGTGGGATTTAGTCACCAGAGAGGTAGCAGGATGCAGCGCTGGTGTTTCACATACGAACGGCCGCATGGTGCGTGTCCCTGCAAGAAATAGAGGCAAGAGTATTTCCCTCATTGGTCTGGCATTCCAGTGCAACATGCGAGGTTACAAAGAAAAATCAGTTTTGTTGCAATCCAGACCCTCTACAATTGTACAAATTAATTTCAGAGAAACAGTAAGACGTAATTATAACTGTCAGCTGCTTGTATTCGGTTGATACTAGATATCAATTTTGTTTAACAACTTCGAACTATTTTTGCTACATCAAACACTTTATTTGGGTTTTGCATTGCAATTTTCCATTTATTTTGAAGGACTAGTATTTCTTTAACACAAACACACCCAAACCACTGTCACGTTAATTTCGGCAATCCACATATATCACACTGCAAGCACTCTTTGGTGACCTGGTGTTCGTTTTGCGTTTAAGATTTCGGTTTCAAGGCAGCCTGTTCCTTCTTAATAGATCGATTAAAGTGTGTCCTGAATATCATACAGTACTGTTGTTGTCTTGAACTCTGTGTTATTTAATTCAGTTATCACTTGGGGGCAGAGAGGATATAAATAAATATCAGCAATAAGACTGCTGCTTCTGTGAATAAACAATAATTTTTGTTGCTGTACTTCCTGAAGTCGTCATTGACTGTCCCTCAGATGCATCCCTGTGTACTGGCCGTTAGGGCAGGCCCTGATGCGAAAGGCTGATTCAACACTCACCAAGCGGTCGACGGCCTTTCCCGACTGCTCGTGTCTTTCACTTGCTGCAGAAGAGCTGAGGTGACCAGCGCGAACTGGACGTTTGGCTTTTGGTCACCTGAAGTCCGGTGAAACCCCTGCCAGGCACAGCGGGTAACTTGCATTCTCGCCGCTTCGCAGGCTTTCACGGTCGGTCCATTCCATGCGGTCCCCAGGCATTTGGCTACCATGGGGTGACTGGTCTAGGAGCTGGAGTTTCCTTGCTTGAAAGCGCAGAGTCCCGAGCGCGAGTGAGGGGTTTGGTGGAGCGGGGGGAGCACAGCTGGCAGCGGGGCTCCCGGCTGGGCTGCTCAGAGGCAGGGCTCACCGTGGGTAGCAGCGGACTTCACTGACGCGTAAATCCTCCTCCCTCGTCGCTTCTCTTGAAAACTGATCTTTTCAAGCTGGCAGGAATCATGATATTTCCCTAAAAAAAGAGGACAATTTTTAAAGATCAGCTAAGCATGAACTTCTATGACGATGGTTGTAAGCAAAAATATTCATGACCATGTTTTTTCTTTTTATTTCTGGTCACATTATAGCTTACTTTCGTTGTACGTAGATTGTGCCAGACATGGAAAGCTGTTACTAATGTGGCGAAAAATGTTTTTCAGTGAAGTACTTTGCAAGATACTGATGGGGATGTCTGTCTGCATTTTGTTAAAGGAAATTGTAACAACGTGTCTGATGCTGAAATTAATTTCGGAACAATTTTCAAGCACTTTTTAGAACATCTTATCATCTCTCTAATTGTGTTTCTATATTGCTTGGATGAGATGTCAAGTAAGGTTTTATTATATACATTTGTTCATGCTGTAAATCTTTGTTGATTATTTTACTTGTTTATTTGATGGTCAGACCATTGAAAAAGGAAAAAAGATACAAATTCTAGTCTATTTTACTATGTTTTTATTACTTTACCACACAATCGCAAAGGAATAAATCTACTTTATCATTTTTCAAAAGGTTAATACAACCATTAATCTCACTTGAATTTACGCTGCACACAAAATCTGCTTTATTGCATATCCATTGCAGAACCAAAGCTTTGCAAATTTGATCAAACCACGCAAATTCTTTTTCCTCTCATCCTCCCCAAACCCCTTGTCTGCCTGAGAACTTTGGTGTAACTCTATTTTGTTATCGCCCTTCGGTGATTTCAGCAGAAGAGGCAGCAGGCGCAGGAGGAGTATCCAGGTGGCAGAGTAATGAGGTGTGCACATTTCCTTCTTTGTCAGCCATAGCGCAGCGTAACACTGTGCGGGCAGGGAAGCTACTCCAGTGGAAGCAGTTTTTAATCTGTAGAATTGACTGTTCGTAGTTCTTTAAAGGCAGCAACAGTACTTACAATTTTCTTCATTAATAATGGTGTCTAGGAGGAAAAAAAAAGCCTTTTTGTTGTGGCAAGTTGGCAGGTGCCAGGCCCCAGGTGCCAGAAACCCTCAGAGAAGGCTCTGAAGGGTGTATGGTCCGTTTTAATCTTTGGGCAGCCAGCTCTGTTTCTGATATGAAAAATGCCGTGAGCCATTTATCTGTTGCCCGTACAGGAAAGCTAAAGTAGTCGGTGGCGAGGAGATCTGGAGCCGCCCGGTAGCGATATAGTGGTGCTGCTGTGGAATGGCTGTTCGCTGTAGGAGTGTACTTAGCGTGGCTTAGGTATTGTCGTGGGGAAATCACACAGTAAGTGCTTAAGATTGATCAGGTATCTGCTGGAAATACAACACAGCAGAGAGCAGGCAGGCTAGGAGGTTCCTCGAGTGCATGGAAGAGAACTTCCTGGCACAACTGGTAGGGGAGCCTACCAGGGGAGCTTCCTCGCTAGACCAACTGTTGACAAACAGAGAAGGACTAGTGGGAGATGTGGTGGTCGCAGGTCATCTTGGGTTTAGGGATCATGAAATGGTCAAGTTTTCAATTCATAGCGATGTAAGGAGGGGGGTTAGCAAAACCTCCACCTTGGGCTTCCGGAGGGCAGACTTTGTCCTGTTCAGGACACTGGTTGAGAGAGTCCCTTGGGAGACAGTCCTGAAGGGCAAAGGGGTCCAGGAAGGCTGGACGTTCTTCAAGGAGGAAATCTTAAAGGCCCAGGAGCAGGCTGTCCCCAAGTGTCACAAGATTAAAGGGCGGGGAAAATGGCCAGTCTGGATGAATAAGGAACTTCTGATGGGATTTCGGAATAAAAGGAGGGTTTACCACCTTTGGAAGAAGGGACAGGCAACTCAGGAGGAGTACAGAGATCTCGTTAGGTTATACAGAGAGAAAATTAGGAAGGCAAAAGCCCAGCTGGAGCTCAACTTGGCCACTAACCTTAAGGACAACCAAAAAAGTTTTTATAAATACATCAACAAAAAGAGAGCCAGGGAGAATCTCTATCCCTTACTGGATGCTGGGGGAAAAGTTGCAACCAAGGACGAGGAGAAGGCTGAGATACTGAGCGCCTTCTTTGCCTCCCATCTTCAATAGTCAGACCAGCTATCCCCAGGGTGTTCAGCCTCCTGAGCTGGAAGATAAGGATGGAGAGCAGAACAGCCCACCCATAATCCAGGAGGAAGTAGTCAATGATCTGCTTCTGCACCTAGACGCACGTAAGTCTATGGGGCCGGATGGGATTCACCCAAGAGTACTCAGGGAGCCGGCAGGAGAGCTCACCAAGCCTCTCTCCATCATTTATCAACAATCCTGGTCAACAGGGCAGGTGCCAGATGAGTGGAGGGTGGCTAATGTGACGCCCATCTACAAGAAGGGTCAGAAGGAGGATCCAGGGAACTACAGGCCTGTCAGCCTGACCTCGGTACCAGGAAAGATCATGGAGAGGATCATCTTGAGTGAGCTCTCACGGCAAGTGCAGGGCAGCCAAGGGATCAGGGCCAGCCTGCATGGGTTTAGGAAGGGGAGGTCCTGCTTAACCAACCTGATCTCTCTCTATGACCATGTCACCCGCCTTCTGGATGCGGGGAAGGCTGTGGACGTTGTCCGTCTGGACTTTGGTAAGGCCTTTGACACCGTCCCCCACAGCATTCTCCTGGAGAAGCTGGCGAATCATGGCATAGACAAGTGTACTCTTCGCTGGGTTAAAAACTGCCTGGATGGCCGTGCCCAGAGAGTTGGGATTAATGGGGTGAAATCCTCTTGGCGGCCGGTCACCAGTGGTGTCCCTCAGGGCTCAGTTTTGGGCCCAGTTTTGTATAATATCTTTATCGATGATCTGGATGAGGGGATTGAGCGCACCCTCAGTAAGTTTGCAGATGACACCAAACTAGGTGGGTGTGTTGATCTGCTTGAGGGTAGGAAGGCTCTACAGAGGGACCGGGACAGGCTGGATCCATGGGCCAAGGCCAACTGTATGAGGTTTAATAAGGCCAAGTGCTGGGTCCTGCATTTTGGTCACAACAACCCCAAGCAACGCTACAGGCTTGGGGAAGAGTGTCTGGAAAGCTGCCCGGCAGAAAAGGACCTGGGGGTGCTGGTGGATGGCCAGCATAACATGAGCCAGCAGTGTGCCCAGGTGGCCAAGAAGGCCAACAGCATCCTGGCTTGTATCAGGAACAGCGTGGCCGGCAGGAGCAGGGAAGTGATGGTGCCTCTGTACTGGGCACTGGTGAGGCCTCACCTCGAGTGCTGTGTTCAGTTCTGGGCCCCTCTGTACAAGAGGGACATTGAGGTGCTGGAGCGTGTCCAGAGGAGAGCTACCAGGCTGGTGAGGGGTCTGGAGACCAGGGCATCTGAGGAGAGGCTGAGGGAGCTGGGCATGTTTAGCTTGGAGAAGAGGAGGCTGAGGGGAGACCTCATTGCCCTCTACAACTCCCTGAAAGGAGGGTGCAGAGAGGTGGGGGTTGGCCTCTTCTCCCAGGGGAATAATGACAGGACCAGAGGAAATGGTCTGAAGCTGCGGCAGGGGAGGTTTAGGTTAGATATTAGGAGGAATTACTTTACTGAAAGAGTGGTCAGGCACTGGAACAGCCTGC
This sequence comes from Larus michahellis, assembly GCF_964199755.1. Classification (NCBI taxonomy): domain Eukaryota; kingdom Metazoa; phylum Chordata; class Aves; order Charadriiformes; family Laridae; genus Larus; species Larus michahellis. Next base: position 86,902,475 of record NC_133900.1, on the reverse strand, counting down.
CCAGGGAGGGGGTTGAGTCCCCATCCCTAGAGGTGTTTAAGGAACATCCAGATGTGGCACTTCAGGGCATGCTCTAGTGGTAGAGATTGTAGGTTGTTTGTTTGGACTCGATGATCTTAAGGGTCCTTTCCAGCCATGAAGATTCTATGATTCTGTGATTCTATAAGATGTGATAAGAGACAAGGTCACAAGCAGCAAGAAAAGTCCCCAAGGAGCACCCAAGGAGCCACAGTGAATTCAGAAAGGGGGATGCTCTGCAGAGGTGGGTACTTGGTGGTCCCCTTGGAGCACCCAAGGAGCCACAGCGCATTTGGAAGGGGGGATGCTCTCGGAAGCAGTGGTAGTTGGTGCGGGTACCGCATGGAGCTGCGCCCGGTGCCTCAGGAGTGACATCCCTGGGGCTGAGCGTGGTTTAATGACGGCTGCCCGCGGCCACCCCGTGCTTGGGGACTCTGCGGGGAGGGTTCAGCAGCACGTCTGCCCTGCTCTCTGCGTGCAGCTGTAATCCCTCGGAGCCCAGCTGGCTCGCTGTCAAATCGGCGCAGATGCTCTCTTATCTCGCTTCCCAGCAGCAGCGTTGTGCTTGAATCATCTACTCTGTAGACATGCCTTGAACGTTGACAGGAAAAAGCCTTATCTAGTCTTGCTTAGGTAACCACTGGGAACGGCAAGACAGATGTGTACATCGCTTGTTTTACAGTGCTTTTTTTCCCCTGTACGTGTTCTGTTGTTATTGAACCGTAAACAGTGCTTTCTTTTACTTTGGCCATAAACACAACCACTTAAATATGGTCAAATATGTTTTCATCTGGTTCAGGCTTGTTAAAGGGGTGGGAGAATTGCAAAATTTGTGAGAATACTTCGTCCAGGGAGGAAGCATCAGCACAATTAGGTCTATAACTGACAGATTGTAGCGGCCAAAAAAACACTGTTGAGGTTTTCCTATTAGAAAGCTCCTCTGGCAACCTCTAATGAAGAAGCAGGCACAGGTTAAATGCGGTGTCTGCCGCTCGGTTTTGGGAGGCACATCGGTACTTGCTCTTCGCTGTTGGTCTTGGTTGTTGGTTTATAAAAAGAAGCCTAGGAAGTCCAGTATGTTTTACTGTAATTGTAGCTTGATTAAAGATAATAAAAAGATTTAGATAGTCAAAGTTATCTTCCTAGCAAGAGCCACGTGTATGACACTCAGGAGAAGATGCAAGACTTCAGGCTCCTTTCCAAATTAACCTTGTTACATCGTCTTCCTTTCTAAGTTAAAAATGGGAGTGATAGTTCCTGTGCTTTTCTGCATTTCATGTCCTTTGCAAGCCTAGTAAGCGTCATGTGCCTGCTTATCCATAAGCACAAAAGGGAGGACATGCTGTCAGCATTTTCAGCCTTGTTTATTCCCAAGAATGTCACAGGGATTACAGAACTAAGTAAATGTATGCTATTATGAGTAAACGTTTCACAGCCAGCAAGGAAATGCTCGTTTTTCTTCAACTGCTTTCCCTTCTTGCTAGTCTTCCACTGGGGGCTCGGTTGTGACTAATCCCGTGTCTCAGCTGCCCATCCACTGCCCTCTGCGCTCCTTTCAGAATCCCGGGGGAACTGGAAAGGCTAAGTCCAGGTTGCTCAAGATTCACCCTGGAAAATGTAAAAAGAAACAGAAAAGATATCTACCATCCAACACGTTTGATTCTCGCAAGGGGTCACTTTCTCATCCATGGGTTGTTTTTCTTTTTCTTTCAAGCAGAGGAAGTCCTTAAGGCCAAGATGTGTCTTTGGTTTCATCATACAGTGCAACAGGTCTGGGCAACAGAATGCCGCTGCCAGTCTGCAGCCTGTGCCCCACGGGGCAGGGCAAATCACAGCAAGGAAGCATTAGGAAACTGATCGACTTCAGGCAGGATGCTTAACCTTTCAATAGTTTCTCATTTTTATACAGAAAAGCAGAAAGAGATTATTTATGGCAATATGAGATACCAATATGAGAGAATCCTAAGATTTATCATCACCCTTACTAATCCTATTGGAATTAAATTTTAAGAGGAAAAAAAAAAGGCACTAAGGGCAATTTCCCCTCTGGAAGGAATGTAAGGCAGGATTTGACGATGCTTGATATCCCGGACTCCCAGGGGTCTCCTTCACAGAAGGAAAACATTTGGATGAACGGGCAAGTCGACTGTAGAGTCTAACAGTTAACTCAAGCCACTTGAAAACAAACGTTCTTGCAGATCGGCTATGAAATGTTAAACATCAGGAAAACTGACCCAAAAAATCCTCTCACTCCTAACCACTAGTATTTTTGGTGGTTTTCCTTACTTTTAGTTTCCTCTCTAGATAAACGGCTTTGATGAAGAGGAATGGACAGACAAAGATACTTTGCCTGTGGTGTAGCAATCAAGTTGTACCTTTAATGAAGTGACAGCCAGCAGAATGCACCGAAGATCAATTAACCCTATGGCAGAAATACTTCCCAGACGTGTTGTGCTGCACCGCAGAGAAAATGGCCGGGGACTGGCTGTCGTAGAAGGAAGGTGAGCACTTCAGATCAACCTGTCAGCCAGAAAACCCAGCAGTTTTCTTTTTTCCACCTGAAAAAGTTACAGGAAATATATGCTCCTTTTTAAGACTAGGCAACTAGTCTGATACGGACTTCCGTTTATTTATTTTTTATTTTCAATCTACACTGGACATTCTGACCACTTCTAAAATTTGAAACTGATTTTACAATTCGGTAACGGAGAATACTAAATTTTTTTAACTAAACAGAAACAGCTCTCAGTACAGAAGAACTATTTCCAGCCCAGCCCTACTCGTTGCGCTTTTGGGTTGCTCCTGGAGATGTTATTTGGATGAAAGCTCCTGTCAGACCCGATAAAATGACTGACAAGGCCAAATTGGCATGCATTAAGGGAAATGACAGGAGAAAAGCTTAATCATGCCTGTACCAATAGATCCAAGCTATTTCAGTGATCACGCTGCCATCCTGTGTGTGTCAGCAGGGCTTCGCTTTCATCTTGGTAGAAAAAGCTACAAGGCAAAAAGGCAATTGGCCTTGATTACGTGCCGAGGAGAGAGCCGAGAGAACAGGAACACTTCCTTGGCACCGACAGGGTGACCGGTCCCGCTGACAGGTACCGCTGGGTCCCACCACACAAACAGGAAGGCGGTAGTGAAACAGGAATGAATTCTTGGGCCTGGAGAAAGCTTGGGAGTGCACACCTCGGTCCCACCCCGGACGCCGGTCGGTGAGGAAGAGAGTCAGTGGGAAGTGTGGAACAGTGTGAGATGAACAAAGCCCGTCTGGGTAACCATCAGGTTACTCTACTGTAATGACTATTACTATGACTGATACTAAATGTAAGCTGCTAATTAAGAAAAGGTTAGTCCATCCCTTTTTCATGAGTCCAAATGGTTCCATTGACTGTCCGCCATGAAGAATTTGGGTTTCTCCGTAGTCATGGCCTTTGCTGGAGGCTGCAGAAACTCACTGCTGACAATTTCTGAGCGAGCCTTTAGCTTCTTGGGGCAATATTGGGAATACAAGAGTCTGGCTTGCAGATAAAACTTCTGAGTGTCTCCTCCTGTCATATTGGCTCGTTAAAATCCTAACGATAGCCATGACACCAGCATTATCCTGAGAAGCTGAAGGCTGTCAACAACATTACGACACAGCTTTGAAAGCAGATGAATAAAATCTGACTACAACTGGCCACCCTTTGAGTACAGGTGGGTGCACTCTACAGCTAAGTTATCTCCTTGAATATCATCTTCCTTATTTTCCGTAAATAGTGCTTAAGATTGTTGTTAGAGAAAAATCATCTCCATAGGACCTCTGCCTTCCACCAATCTTTTGCTAAACTCTTGAGGAAGTGAAAATCCTAAAAAACTAAAGAAGAGGATGCTGGTGTGTCCCACAGGAGTTGATCTGAAGTTCCCAAACTTAGTTTCAGTCCTCCAGGTGGGATGTGCCCAGCCATGCTGGTGAGAGACAGAATGATAGATGGGATTTCTTTGTTTTTCTCAGCTTTGGCTTTTATGTCTCCTTAATTAAAAAAAAAAAAAAAAAAAAAAAAAAAAAAAGGAGCAATTGGTTTAGGTGGGACCTTCTGTCAGCTGGGCATGGCGGTGAAGGGTAGTTTGGTGGCTGGACTTTGTGACCGCAGGAGTGCGAGTGATGATGGGCAGGAGGATGCGGGGAGGCTGCGATGGTGGGGGGCTGTGGGGAGGATGTGATCCTGTGGGGCTGCAGGGAGTGGGGCACAGATGCCCTTTGGGCTCCGCACTGACAAAGACACTTCCCAGAGACCAGGAGGGGTTTGGCACTGAGTATCCTGACGCCAAGGCAAGGCCTCATCTGCAATAAGTGGGTGAAAGATTTGCTATATATGTGTATTTTTTATTATTATTATACCTACAGTGTTCTTTTGAGAAGCCCTTTACTGGGCTTTTTTTTCTTTCATTTGTACAGCTTTGTCTACCGAGGTATAAATCTGGCAAGAATGGCATTTCTGCCACCATATGGTGTGGTTTTGTAACGGTGTTTCGGTGGAGCGGCACTGAAACTCCGGCAGCCGCTGATACACCCTCCCCAGTGAGAAATACGGGAGCTGAGATTATGGCCAGCAGATAAAAATGTTGTACGTGTCCCTCTAATTCTCACTTTGTAATATCCTAATGCTCAGCAACATGGCCATGATAGCAGGCAACTGCAGAAACTGCATTTATTTTGAGGTGCGAGCCAGGATGTTACCACGGGGTGTGTAATGGCAGGGGCCATGGAAGGGTTTGTGTCTCTGCACCACGGGGGGAATATTGGCGGGTTCCGCCTCTTGCCCCCTTCGGTCCATTCTCGTATTTCCTGCCAGTTGGGTCTGTTTGCACATTTCTTCCCTTCCGGCCCTGATCTAGATGTGGTTCCCATTCCTTTACTTTTTCATCCCTTAGTTTCTGCTGTCAGCAAAAGGCACTTTCAGAGGCACGATCCTCTTTTTTCATGTTACTGCTTTTTACTTACCGCATCTTTGGCTTCTCTTCCCATTTTATCAACGAATTCCCCTCCTGCTAGAGGCACTTTGTAACAGTTGGGTTCCTCAGCAAGTTGCTTTCATTTTATTTGCACTTAAGTTTGTTCTCTTCTGTTATTTGTGACCTCGTGCCACGCGTTCAGCTGACTCCGCGTTAGGGCACGGCGATGTCTCCCCCTCTCACCAGAATGCTCCTGGTGCTGGCTGGTGCAGCCTTTTTCTCTCTGACGCGCTTTCCGTTCTTTCCTACCCTGGCTAATGCTCCTCAATTTCCATCCTTGCACCAGGCACCGTCCCTGTTTGCTGCTCATTCTAAACAGTATTCAGATCCTCGGGGGATTTCTTAAGCCTGTTTAGTGCCATGGAAGTGTCTGATGTGTCTGTGGATCATGGTGCTGCCCTTCAAAGAGCCCAGAGCTGCTACTAAAACCACATTTGCCAGATATTACGAGAGAAGCTATATGGGATTGTAAAAACTTACTTTACCTAAGATACAGCAAAAAAAACCCCAACCCTCCAAATTCTTCTCACATGACATAAAAATACGTGATGCTCTTTCATAGGGCGAGCTCAGGCTTCATTAAGACAGAAGCAGCTATTGGAGATGACAGTCCCTAAAACACGTTAAAGAGCAGCCTCAGGACTGGTTATTGCTGGCAGCCTGAGCCGAGGCAAGCTTACGCAGCACAAGGCTTTGCAATTAACGCTCAGTGGCACCAGGCTAGTAGAAGTCTCAGTTGGCAGTTCCTTTATGGTGAGGATTTTCAGCAGAACTTGGGAATTTCGGGTCATGCGTCCCACCAGAATTGAAGACCAAAGCGATTTGTGCGAGGGAGATTCCGCCCCTTTGGCACTTGCCAAAATCCCAGTCCCATCGAGCCGGGGTGAGCGGTGACAGGGACCTAAACAAAGTTCAGGTTTCACTCGTGGGTCCTTTGCTCCCGCCCACCTCGGTGGGCTGTGAACTGAACAATGGCAATGAGAAATCAATTACGGGCTGTAATAAAGGTGTTGTGTGTGAGAGGGACAGAGGCAGGTCCTGCCCTTTCATTTTATGCGTTCCTACGTCTCTGAGGTGTATTTTTCATTTATAAAATCACAGACAGACTGATTCACAGAAACACGAACAGGCTCAGATAAGAGTCACTTTAAAGTGGCAGCCAAATCTACCGAACACATATCATGTTCAATGAATTAACTAATAATATAACTTAGTAGGTGGTAAATGAGCTAATAAAGTATGTAATATAGTTCTATGTTGGAGTCCAAAACAAGTGTTAAAATAACGTTTACCGTTATGTTTGTAGTAATTTGTACAAGCTGCCTGGCAGGAGGGCTGTGTGCTGCACTATTACAAAAATTAGAACAGGAACAATCTCTTTATTCGTACCTGGGACGAGAGGAAGTCTGTGCGTTTATCCCACAAAGTGTGCTTTATGGAGAACTGACTGAGCACGGAGGTCAGCATTGGGTGTTTAAAGCCCAAGAGCTAAAGACAACATTATTACCCAGTGGGTCAACCGGGACTGGAGTAATTTATCAAATTAGCCAAAAGAAAAAAAAAAAGCACACCATTGTGTGCTCTGGAACAGTCATAAAATGACTTCTGTGATGTTGATTTGAGTAACTTTGCTGATTCCACAGAAATATAAAACAAATGAGAATTGAAAGTAAATCCTAACTGAGAAACCTAACGCGGAGAGCTGTATGCCCTGGCTGCAAGTTTTGCAGGATTTGCTTTGAAATGTATATAAAAAATGGTGTAGTGGAATGGTCGTGCTGGGCTTCATCCTGCACCACTGGCTGTGGTGGGATGTCCCCGAGCAGCGTGTGCAGCGTTGGGGTGCAGTCGGTGGCGGTGCCGCTCGCCTCCAGCCACACAGCTCCTCGGGCAGGCCGGCGAGCAGAAACCAGTACTGAGCTGTGCCGCCCACCGCGGGGGGGAAATGGTCACGACACTTATTTCCAGGGTAATAACTGGGAATATGCTCAGTTCTGTTGAACAAAGGGTCAGTTAAGTTGTTTTTTAATTGAACCTGCCTTTATGAGGGGGGTGAGCCCCTGGCCCAGGGTGCCCAGAGAAGCTGTGGCTGCCCCATCCCTGGAGGGGTTCAAGGCCAGGTTGGACGGGGCTTGGAGCAACCTGGGCTGGTGGGAGGTGTCCCTGCCCAGGGCAGGGGGTGGCACTGGGTGGCCTTTAAGGTCCCTTCCCACCCAAACCAGTCTGTGATTCTGTGTCTATTAATGCTCGGGGAATACCTGCTCAGGAAGACATGTATACTGATGTTTAAATGCGGTCCCATCAAACCAACTTCTAGGCACGCACTAACCCTTGTGCTTAGTGACCCCCCGTGTCAGTGCTCTCCTGCTGCCTTTGTCCTGCAGACTGCTTCACCCGGGGTTTGGTGGGGCTGATCTCCTGCAGACTGCTTCACCTGGGGTTTGAAGGTGTAAGATGTAGAATAACATCTCTGAGATGCATCGGTGGTGCTCCCCTGGGGTGGAAGAACGCTAGCCACGGCTGTGCTGGGTTAGCCAGACAGTAGCCAGCAGGTCAAGCACCACGAGCCATTCTCCTGCTCGGCTGGAGGCTGCAGCCATCAGACGTATCGCCTTCAGCCTGGGCTGTCTGGTTCTGGACAGGGATTTGTTTGGCCTGGAAAGACAGAGCCTCGAAGGCCAGCAGAGCGCTGGCTTCCACGGCTTGGGAGCTAAGGCAGAGCCAGGACTGGGCTTCTCCGAGGAGTGCAGTGAACTAGATTGACATCACAGTCACAAAGTGCAGCAAGAAAAATTTGTACTTTTACATTTGTACTTTTCCTGGAGGTATTTAAAAGACAGGTAGACATGGTGCTTGGCAATATGGTTTAGTGGTGATTTTTGTCAGCGGTAGGTCGATGGTTGGACTCGACGATCTGAAAAGTCCCTCCCAACCTAAGCAATTCTGTGATTCCGTGATTCTGCATAAGAAAAATATTTTTAAGATGGAAGTGGTGAAGTACTGAAAAAGGTGAGCCAGGAAGGTACTGGAGTCTCCTTTTCTTTCTGAGGATACTTAGAATTTCACAGTACTGAGCTATTTTGAAGTATGAAAATAGATTTTTAATAAAATGGCTAGTATTCGTGGTGAAATTAGGTCAACACAATCTTCTCTGTTTAAAAGAGACACAGACTTGTGTACTGTTACCCTCTGGAAGTAGTAGTCAGCTAGGCCGTTACAGATGTCTGCGTTTCAGGTGTTTACGCTATCGCAATACTTTGCTAGTTTAGAGAATGCCAGTGGGTTTCTGGAGTCCCACTATACCGCTAAAGCAACAGCAGAGAAGGTATAATTCAAGATCATAAACCACCAGACTTTGTGCAGACCCCGAAATGCAGACTTTCATAATTTACATGCCACTTTAATTCTCAATTTATTTTACGTTCTTTTGAAGAATAAATATTGATTTTCTGTAATTGCAAGTCATAAATATACAAAAACTCAGAAGTCATCTAATAAAGAGTGTCTCCTCGGAAACTGACCATTTGGGAGTATTTGAATCTGAATATTGGAATTATTTTTAGCTGAAAAACTGAGGTTGAGATTGATTTTGAAATATCCTTCGTGCAGAACACTGTGAGGGTATTCTGCTGAGGAACAAGCAAACATAGTGGTATTGAGATCCTAATTAGGGTTGTAAATGCTGTTACAAAAAGAACTTGCTTCTCTTCCTTTCACAAGTAAAGACCTCTGATTCATAGAAAAGTATTTTCAATAAAAGAACGTAGTAAACTCATTGGTTAGCTTTTATTTGACTCATATTTCCTCTCAGTATAATAAATCTCGGTTCTTCTTTATGGCCAAGATGACAAGAGCCTTTTAAGATGTGTTGTAAATGCTGTGTATCTTTATATAACCTTCATGTAATAATTTCTTAATACGCTTGTAGATGAATAATTACATGATTTATGAAAAATATATTGAGGTCATTTGATAATGCAACTGGTTATTAGTATAAGAATATTGATACCAGCTGGAGAAAGTAATTACCTGGCAAGGCTTAAGTGAATTCCTTCCAAGCACAGCAAACCCCGAGCACCCTTTCCAGAGGATGTAACGCTGTTCCACGAGTTGAGAAGATTTATATAATAATCCAATCGTTTGTTTCTTCAAATAGAAGAAAAATAAGCACTTATGAAACCCTCTAAAAATGTAAAAGCTTACACAGAAAATTAAATGAGTAAAAGAAAAAAAAATACAGCTCCTATTTAAAATGTAACTGGAATTTTGAGAAAAATGTTTAAATCACTCTGAAAGACTAGTTTTAAAATATGTATCTAAAGCTGACGTGGATTGCTGAAGCTGTAGTGTAATACAGGCACCAGTTTCTGCAGCACACCGGGTTGTTCGGTGATCGCGTGTGCTCAGAGGGGAGGCACAAGGTCAGATCTGGTGAAAAGAAAGGAATTGGGCGATTTAATTTGGCTTCAGGACTCCTGCTGTTCAGTGAGTTGCTTGTTTCCAGGCAAGTTGTTATGTGCCTTTTCCAGGTAACTGGCTTAACTGTCGTCTTTGGTTTTTTAGGAGGTATTTATAGGTTACAGCCCCTGGTCCTGTCAGGATATTCCGGGTATCCAGGCTGCATCAGAGTTAACCGGCATAAAGAGTGTTTACCTGTGTTTTTCTTGCTTTAGCTACCATTAGTGGTGGTGAATAGAGGCAGGACAGTCAGCTCCCACCCCGCCGCAGGCGCTCCAGTGTTTTTACGTCTTTTAATCCAAGGTATCAGAGTGCCCTGTGATTTTTTTTTTCTGTTGTCTATTTTGTTTACATTTTCTCTTTTTAATATCATAATAGCAATAGTGGTGACATTGATCATTATGACTGTTTTGCTTGTTTCAACCGTGATAGCCCTGGGGCCGGGCAAAGGTGACAAAAATAGTGGAGTTACCATTTGGTAATTGCTTCCACAGAGACAGTAAATAAGAGTTTAACCCCACGCGCTCTCAAAACTGTGAGTAGCTGCTTTTAAGATAAAATTACTTACGTTTAGCAAGAGACATAAAGTAAGCACAATTGCTATAATCAGTGACAGAGAAGCTCATGGAAGAAAAAAAAACCAAACCAGACCTTATTAGAGATTTACTAATTTAAAAGCCCCTTTGCCTGCGATGGATGGACAGAACAGCCATTAAGGGAGGAGGAAGTCTGTGCCAATAGAACTGGAATGATGGAAGGTAAGTTCTGACAACGAGGAAAAAGGAATTGTTCTTTGTTGTTTCAGCCTATTAAAATCACGCTGAAAAAAGCACTTTGGACTTTTGTGTAGGAAATACTCCTGCACTAGCAGAGCATGAGTGTCAGAAAATAGGCAAAAGGACATAAAAAGTCTTACGAGTTTCTAATTAAATGAAATTAAAGTTGAAAGGAGGGGTTTTTTTTTCAGCTACAGTAAAGATTTAGACTTGCGGTGAATGAACTAAAATGTAACCTTTAATGACAAGGAAAGATAGTGGTATAAAAAAAATTGCTTTCTACTTCCTGACACAGCTAGATCAATGTTTGATTAGTTCACAGACGGTAATTGAATTAAAGCTTGGAAGCACAATGTATAGAGTATCGATTTTTCCTGTTGACTAATCAAGAGGCAACAATTCAGATGCCGAGAGAGGAAAAAAAGTTTGCCAGAAAATATAATTACTATTAAAACACATGTCGTAAGGCAATGACAAAATCAATAAAAGACTGATACCACGCAAGTCTGGGTACTTCTAATTACTCAAAATTATACAGTCGGAATTCTGCATTGGCTTTATACCATGTACAGCCTCATTGATTTCAGCATGAAATTTGGTTCGGTACCTACAGAACGCTCTATTCCTTTTGGATTTCCTTTCTCACCGTGGGTCTTCCCCTGCTGAAATCAACGGCAGAGCTCACATCAAATCCCAACAATGTCTGATCGTGGAATATTGCTGTTCAAGAAGAGATTTGGATGAAAAATGGCAGAAGTCATTTCTCCATTGGTAATAATGGCAGCTATATTGATGACGCTGTTGCTTTGCTACATCAGTTGCCCAGTTTTAATCCAATTTAAAAACATGGCAGTAACATACAGAGGCTTATGATAAGGAAGAGGACTTGAATAAAGAATCCAGGAACGTGTATCCGTGTATTCTTGACTGCAGCTATAAAAGTAAAGTCAATAGAAGTCAATCGATGGTTCATTCAAGGGTAAAGCTAAGGATGTGTATAAAGGATTTTGCCTGGTCAGTTAAAACATACACAATAAGTAACTGCACAAATATTTTCTGCAAATGTCCTTCTAAAGCTTTATCTTTTTCTCCAAGTGACTGTGGATTTGTAAACGTGTGGGCATTGTGGAGGCGCAGCCTGCCATCCATGCTTTTCTGAACTCTCAGCTGTTTGAACAAATACATCGTATTTTAAATTTTTCTTTTTGCCGTGCCACGGCGCAGTCTGGGTACTGTGTGGTGAGTCAGACCACGGCTGCATGTGGGTTTGGGGCCCCTGGCTGCCTTTCGCAGTCTGCAGTACGTGGGTTTTGCGGTGCTCCCGCCGCCGTTTGGGCAATTGTCGAGCTGTGTAGCTGAGTGACATTCAGAGATGAATACTTCTAATGTCTCCACGCAGTGTACTTCGCTTCCCTGCTGGAGCTATAAAGACTCTCCTTTATTATGCTTTAACATATAATCATTACCAAAAAGGGCTGCATTTAAACAAAAGTACTTTCAAAATCCAAAGCTTCAAATGTAATTTGCCGGGGCCTCAGTGGCTGAATGAAGCTCTGCCTGTCTGTTATGCCAGATGTCCCACTAGAGATGTGATAGTTGCTTTCAATCTCAGTGATTAATATACTGTGACATCTATAGATGGATGGGAATTGAGGCTGATTCTATGTTAGAGGATATTAGCTGGTAATTTGGGATATGCATATATATACACACACACACACACGCAACTTTTACATTGACTATATGCAGATGTAAATGGAGTTCTATCAATTTGGCAAACTGTTATGATGACATAGAAATATTTAAAATCTATCTTGGTTTTTAACATAGTAATTTTCCTCTAGGCGATATCCTGCTCCCTCTCCCTAGCCTCCTGAACAGCATCCCTGTTACTGACACGCCTCCTGCTGTACCCCGACGTGGAACCATGGTGTGCTGGAAGCCTACGGTTCCTGAAAGAAGAATTACAACTTGGCAGACAAATAATTTTTTCCTGTGTAAGAAGAAATTAACATTTCTATCATGGCCATACAAAATGAGAGATGTGGGCTCCAACTTCTTTAAGAAAATGAATTCTTTTGGGGGATTAAGCAAAATGTTAGTCAATTTTATTAGTCAGTCACCATCCCTGGAGGGATTTCAAAGCCAGGCAGACGTGGTGCTGAGGGACGTGGGGTAGTGGGGGTTTGGGCAGTGTTGGGTTGATGGTTGGACTCGATGATCTGAATGGTCCCTTCTAACCTGAGCGAGTCTGTGATTCTATGGTGTTAATTGACACGGAAGTATCGTGTGGCTGAAAAAGCTGCATGTTTTCTCCAAGCAGACGATTTCACATAGCCAGCCCGGTGGCAAAAATAAGGCGGTTAACTGAAGACCGTGTCTCCTCAGATGAGAGATTCAAAGAAGGTAAGTGAGGTGCCTGATGGAAGTAGAGCACAGAGAGGTGGAGGCAGCTCAGTGAACGCCTCCTGTGGAGGGGAGAAGGTGAGACGCATGTTGGACTCGGGAACTTAGGAGTGAGTCGCTTTGCGAAAAAATTGTGTGGAGAGCAGGGATTGGTTCATCTGGAGAAATTCCTCTTTGGACTTGTCTTGGGTAAAGTTGTATTTGTGAGAGTAGCGGTTGCTCTTCCCCGCTAGGAGAGGTTCAGCCGTTCTCTGGCTGAGGGTCCTCGCTGTCTTTCCTGTAAGTGTTCGGACCTCCAGGCCGGGGAGAAAGGTTTGGTTTTGTGCAGTGCTGCAGGAGCAAGGTCCTCTTTGCAGTACTTTGATTTCTCTTTCTTACTACTAGTATTTATGGAAATTCTGACAGGTTTGTAATGTAAGAAAGAAACAACATCCACTGAAATAAGAAAGAAACAACATCCACTTTTCAGTTGTTCGTTACAAAATCTTGGTATTTTCCTTGCTTGTTATTCATTTTGTTAAGAAAGGTTAAGGTATTAAAACATTAGAGTAAAGAATACATCAAAGGTCAGTTACATGTCAAAAGCAGTCAGTTTATGCTCACGAATAGTTCTGTTACGAAAATGGTTTGCTGAGAATATTCGGTGAATATATACTGTGAAAAAAGGAACAGCTTTCAGCAAAACATTACTCTAAGCTCACCAATTTTTTATACAATCTAGTATATGCATATACTTTTTATGTAGTATGGCACGTACAGTGTGTATGCATATGTATATATACAAATACGTACGGGAAGCACTGATGGGCAGTTATGTTGAGGACCAATTTGAGGTGACACGCGCCAACCATAAAGCAGCATTGATTGCGTAATAGCGGAAACATCGGAACAGTTTTCCTTGCCCACAGTCGCCTCCAGAAATCTGTTGTGATTTCATGCAAAGTGTAGCCTTGTCGATTACTCCAAACCTGCCCTGAACGAATTCGCCGTGAAATCTGGGTCTCGACCTGGGAAGACTGTGAATGCCGTAGGTCTGCTTGCGTTGCCTGTGCCGAGTACGGGATCAGCCATCTGAGGTTACTGCAGTGAAGCTGCCAAGTGCTCCTCACTCTCGCTATGAACTCTCTTGCCCTTCAATCTAGATACAGATTCAGAAACCTAATTGTTGTCCTGCATCTTTAAAGGCTGTCCTGCCTAGGGGTTGATTTGGGATCCTGTCTCTTACTGATGATATAATACATATTTAGTGTTGTGAATGAAGCTTCATTACCTAAAATGAGTTCATACTTTGATTTGAATTGTGCACTTTTACCTTCATCCCAGTGTCTCATTTGTATTTCTCAGTTTAGCCACCTAATGGGCTACAGAGTTTAAGGATTCATCTATAATAGTTCCCAAATCTCTTTTTAGGTCAATGCCCTGATGTTCATTTTCCATTTAGCAGCTATATGCTGTCTCTTTTTTCAATCCAAACTCATTAGCCTACATTTATCTGCATTTGTCATCCACCAGCCAGGTGCATTCTTTATTTGCATGGTCATGTATTGCATTGCTTTTCTTCATGTGCTCTGCTTCCCAAGCACAGCTGATAGAGTAGTAGGAAATAATCTGCAAACTCACCAAATCACTATCTTTATTTTTACTGCTTCCAAGAGAAGACACACTGAGTTTGGTTCAGTACAATTTATACAGTTATTTATGACAATTTGGACAGATATTGGCAAATCACAAAGTATTCATTAATTACTATACGTTCATGAATTATCAACCATAAATCACTGCTCACCAGAAATCCGTAGAGAATACTTTGTCCTCTCTGACATTTGCTGTTCTTTAATTGGTTTTGGGTTTTTTTTTCATTCCTAAAGCGATTGTCATCTCATCTGAGAGAAGAAATCAGCACGATGTGGCTGAGTCAAGTAGGGAGACATCTCAAGTATCAATAACGCTATTTCAGGTGACTCCTCGGTCCACCTGCTCGTCTGATGGTGGCTGGGTTTCTCTCATCAGCACAAGCCCTGGGCCTTCCCATAGACTCCACTTCCCAGGCGCACGGACAGAAATGTGGGAATTCTCTCTGAATGGCTACACACGAGGACGTTTATTTCTTGTACCAGATGCCTGCTAATAAATCACCTCATCATTCATTTTTTACTCTGTTTCCAACTGTATAATTCAATTGAATCATATTTTACTGCTTGACAAGGTATAGAACTCTGATTATAAATCAGATGCGCCCTTCAGATATCTGCTGGAAGCACAATCTGCCTGATACAAAGCTTTTCGTGTTGGGGTTTCTATTCTTGTTTATATTTATAGCTGCTTTCCACTCAGTCTGATCAAAAAACTGCCGTAAAAAACATCAGTAGTTTTAAAATGTATTTTTCTACTGCTTTCTTATTGTAGTATATGGTTTAATGTTTTTTTATTTATTTTTTTTTTAACTTCTGCTTTCTTCTCCTTTTCCCACAAGGAGGAAAGTCCTGATGTCCTTTGCCAGGGCCTGACCCTCAGTTGACTACATCCCTAATTTGGTGGTTTTGGAAAAAAGTACAGTTTAGAATGGTGTTTCTGATGTTGTGGTTCTTCCATCCTTAGTGAAGTCTGGCCTGTAGGATTTATGCAACGTTATCGTGAAATTCACGAGCAGGTACGGTAAATAAGTAAGCCCTGGAGACAGCAAAATCCACCTCTCGCTAGGCAAGGATGGAGAGAGACACTCAACACCAGAAAGAGCATATGGAAGTTGTCTGAAACTTGGAACTTTTTTATTTACTTGTTGAAATCAGATCTTTTCTAAACCAGCCTCTGGTTCTGAGGGTTCTGAGCGTGCCCAGCCGCTGGTGAGACAGCCTGTGGGAAGGAGTGAGCCGGGCGGCGGAGGAGCGGCAGGGCTGAGCGGTTTCAGGGACATTTGTCCTGCTGAACGAGAAAGGGAGCAAACACGGTAGTTTTAAACTCCTGTCAAGCAACAGAGGGCTCTTGGCAGATAGGTCAGCTCTGCTCAGACTGAAGGTCCGAGAATAAATGAGATGTGAGCGTTACCAAAAGATGCAACCTACGCCAGTAAAACCAACTCTGTAAGTTGTTCCGACCCTGCTCACTGTCGTCCTTGTGTAAGCCCTCCGTGACACTGTTGGTTCTCTCTCTTCCCATTTGGTGAAAACACATTGGTAGTCTCTTTTAAAAAGGGCCTTCATCAGCCTTGAATATTATGAGCCGTTGTCTGTTTCTTTGTTCACATCAAGTTCCTTCTGACTCCATAATACGCATTTTTACTTGCATACTGTAATTGCATGAATAATTTCTTAGGGAAAAAGCTGAAGAGTTTATTTAAGCAAGTGTTTTAATATTTATAATACATTTAGTCTAGAAGGCAGTTAGATCCAAGCATCTTTGATAAAGTGATATTGATTTGTTCAACTGCCCTAAGCAAAATGGATAGTATAATTTCTCTTGTTGTTGATTAGTAAATGCTCTGGCTCTGCCGGCTTTATTTTCTAAATAGTTGACAGAATGTTTGGGGGAAACAGACAATGTTTTGAGAATTGCAGCATTAATTTACATTTGTTTTAATTTATTTTGATGTTATGTTTAGAATTACAATCGTTGCAAAGATTTATACTTTCACAGAATGTAGCGATGAAATTTGCAAAAAATGCACGTGATATTTCCATTTACAGAATATTAAGATTATTTTAGAAATAAGTAACAACTGTGAATTACGCACAGTGACATCTGTAATATTCATGTGAAAAGTGCAAAAGCAAATGTGAAATTTATGAAAAACCCCAATCATTCATTGTTCCTCAAAAGTGAACAAGATCATAAAATTGCTGCTGGAACATTCTCAGCAGGCTTCAAATGTACTTTTCAATTATATGAGCGACATTCACCATCTGCCAGGCCCCATATCTGGTCATTTATCTGTGTGATGCCTCACTGCAGGGTGCTATCAGTATCACCATCACTTTATTTAATGAGTGCCCCGTCTATTGGCACCCCCCGGCAGCTTGTGGCCGTGTCGCTCACCCATTGGTGATGGTGGTGGACCACCAGCAGAGCAGGGGAGGCACCTCCATCTCTGGCTGCTGCCTGCTGGCAGCCTCCTGCCCTTGGTAGCCTTGTCCTGCGTCCATCCCATCACCGCCCAGTCCCTTCTCGTCGCAGCTCCTGTAGCCACCGAGCTACTTCAGCCCTCGTGGTGACAGAACTTCTCCCAGAGGAGGAATGGAAACTCCCCTGGGGAATCTGACATCACTTTTGGCCTTGAGGGAAGACGATTATCTGATATTAAAGGGAGAATGAAAAGGAGACAGTGATTCACATAGATCCTCTCCATGGAGAACATTGGGAACCTTCTGGTGCAAGATAAAAATTGCATGGAGCTTCCTTATTCCTCTTGTAGCTCAAGTTGCTCCATGTGGGAGAGAATTCCTCTTCTCACTCCTCCCACGTAGGAGATCTGGGGTCCAGATACACTCTGTGGAGCAGGATTAATACCCAATAAATAAAGGTTGTATGTAATGCTGAAATGCAAAGAGTAAATTACTATGACCAACATGGGCAGGGTCTGGAGAGAGGTTAGAAAGAAAACGCCATGGGTGGAAGTGCAAGGGTTGTGGGTGCGTTTTGAAAAGCGGCTCCTGCTATTATTCCATGTGACTTCAAGTTTTATCAACTCATGCAATTAGAATTCTCACAGTGGATCAGCTTATATCAGTACAAAGTCACTATGCAGGCATCTAGTGTACCTTTCCTCATCATCTGGCAGTGGTCTGCCGTCCGTTTTCCCTGGTCATTCAAACCTGGAAAAGCTGAGAAGGGGTTTCCCCTGAAGTCAGTTCTGCTCTCCATACCATATCTATGTGTCTGTAGATATATATATATCTCTATCTTTCTATACCATATATATGTAACCAGTCTGGATGCTCTTAAACAAGGGCTCTCTATTCTGTGTGATAGGAATCTGTGGGGGAACAAAAAATTTCCGCATGGAATTACTAGTCATGGAACAAGGTCTGTGAGCTCCAATAGCCTCTATTGGAGGATATACTTCCAAATTAATCGTCAGTAGGGAAGGTAGAAGGAAAGCAGTGCAATGTTTCTTTAAGCAAAGTAAAGAAAGGAGCACTCATTTGAAACAAACTTCTGTTTGGTTGATTAAATTTCATAGTGGCATAAAATAATGTTTCTAGGTTTGCTGTTCATTGATTGTGTAGTTTTAAAATGTATCAAAAGTGTGGGTCAGGTATATAAATGTTCATTTCACTGGTAGAATGAAACAGAATTTTAAATTTAATGAGAAGTGCCTATCTGAAGAGGGAATAAGAGAAAGTCATTACAGCTTGCAGTGGTGCAGGTGCATTGGTGGTAAGATTTAACCCTGCTGATGGGAGAGGTTAATACCGTTCTCATTAATAATGAAGAAGAATAAGGATAATAGCATGACATTCATAGATCACCTTCTGTTTGAACTCAGATTATCATAAATTATGACTCTCTGGCATTGGGTTAATCAGTGTCCGTAGACCCCAGGAGAAGATTTTCCAGGTCTTTTCCTGTCCTGGCTTGTTTTCTGCCTCCGTGGAAGGATGAGTCACCTTGGAGCGCGAATGATCTTACTCTTTTGCCTCAGCTCAACACAGAGCATCCTCCGGTAAGTGATGAAGCCGCAAGCAAACAAAACCCCCTTTTTTCTCAGTTATTTTAAGTTAGATACTCAAAAGCCTAAGTGCCTAAAATATCGGAAGCAATTACTATTCTAGGAGGGGACACCCCGAACACAATACTTCACCTTACATAAATAAAGGAGGTAATAAATATAAATGAGGAGATACAGCTACAGCTAAGCTATGCAGAAGAGATGTGTGAGATTAATGTATGCTAATAAATTTCCCGTGAAGTAAGGAACCAGAGCCAAGGAAGGAAGAATTGTCACAGTGATATTAGAAAGAAAAATATGGATCACAATTGCTGGCAAAGACTCTGAATGTGGAAACTCCCGTCTGTTTTTAAGTGATTCTATCGCCAGCATTTGGCCGGTGTTAATATCTGACACGTCTAAGTGGTGAAAATGGAAACTGCCCCCCCAAACCTTGAATACGAACCTCAATACAAGAGCACACGCAGTGAGAAAGTCCTCGGAGAAGTCTGGGAAAAATCCAAACCCTTCTCACGGCACGTCCCAGCCCAAGACTGGTTATCAGGAATCCTCTCCCTGCTGGGGAGCTACAAAAGTAGCGATTAAAAGAAAAGCAAAAAAATCATCCTGGCAGCCCAGATGTAACCTAGGCAACTCGGAAATGTCTGAGGGAACGCTCACAGAACGCGCCTCCTGTGTCGTCGGTGCATTCCTGTAAATACCTGAGGTAAAAATATACTTATTTCCCTCAAATAAACAGAACAGTCAGTTCTGAAGCATCTGTTACATGTTATTTTACAAAACAGGCAAGTAAAGCAGCATTTTTAATGCTCCCATAATTTAAACAAATATAACCGTAATTGCCTTGAATGAGCTGAGATTTCCTTGGAGTACTCTAAGCCAATACATCCCCTTTTCTAACTAAGATGCAAATGAAAATGGTTTCTTGCTCAATAATAAATAAAGCAGACTAGTTAATCAATCTCTTTCTCATTTCTTAGGCTTTGTATTTCTTTTAGATTCCTAACAGAATAAAACCAAATCAGAGCCTGGGATGTACTAAAACATTATCTAACATTTACTTGATTTTCTTTGTCATTACTGTTGGGAGGAGCAATAATTTAAAAAAAGAATTGCACAGTTGTTTCCTGATTTTGCAAAAATGAACTCTTGTCAGCTCTTAAAAATGTTTATAACTATATGCCATAACCGCATGAATTGATGAACTTTAAATATTAATGTTTGTTGTGGTTGCACAGGTCGCTGCAAGCCAAATTACCTATTTTGCAGGGTTTTGCTGGTATGATCCCTTGACCCCATCACAAAGAGGTTCTTCAAAACTGTAAATACCAGTAACGTCTCAGTGAGTAACCTGGCCGGTCTCTGGTACTTCGGCATTCCACTAGGCAAGACCAAAGCTTCCAGTTAATGAAAATGAGATGAAATGAAATGAAAATTCTAATCACTTAAATTGGCAATTTGCATAAAATCTTCTGTATTGGCACTCGGTTGTTCTTTCATTGTTTTTTTTTAATTTTTTTTTTTTTTTTAACAAGAGTGTACCTGAGATCTCCTACTGCATTTTTGTTCAAATAGTAAGACTACCAATGGATAAAGTTTAGTTCTTTAGGCCCTATACTTCAACATAGTCAGCGTTTGGTGCGGAAATTTTATTTATGTTTAAGTCACTTATTACTGAGAAGTTAGCCCTAAAATTTTATAAGAATTCCATCTTAAAGTAGTTTGTCATTTAAGTAGCCAGCTGATTTTGTTAAGAATTTAAGCTTTCTCAGTCGGTAGACTGTTTTTCAGTAAAGCAGTAACCTATTGCTTAATACCAGAATGCTCTAGACATGTCACTCATTTCCGACGTTTTACAGCTGTTCACTTAATTTATGGAGAAGAGGCGACGTGTTGGTTACCACAGAGCAAGGGTCATGTGCTAAAGAGGCAGCGCAAAGGCAGCCATGCTTGACATCTGGTGAGATTTCTTGGCATTTATTAAATATCAAATCGTGACATTTAGGAAGGCAAAAAGCACTTAACCCGCTACTAATGAGCTCTCAAGATACCGTTGCCTATATGAGCAAAACTAAAATAGCAGCAAATGTGTGTATGTATACACACACACAAACGCACATACACCAGAAGCTACAAAATCACTACGCCATACACTGGCCCGTGCATTATTTAGCATATTATTGCTCATTTATCGTATTCTGTCTTTACGTACAGGCACTCATCCCTTTCGCCCACCCACGCCAGTTGGCTCCAGGCTGCCCGCTGGTACTGATGCTTGTGCTGGGCTTTGATTTTGTGCGTGACTTTAATCATACACCCTTTTAAAGTTGCTAATGGGCAATCTGAGAAGAATCTGAAGCAATTCAGAACCTGAAAAAAAACCACTTTTTCATGTCATTATATGCCCAGGCTTGCTTTTTCTGGATGTATGTTGTCAGCCTTTTCTAAAACTCATTTATTGGTCTTATTGCTCTATAGATGTGTAATGCCCGCATCAGAACATCAGCAATAGGTGCACAGGATTTTGACCCCATGTGTATTGAAAGTTCACTGAGGAGAGATTTGGAGAGAGCGTTTTGTTTCTGACCATCAAGACGGGAAGGATTTGGTGGTAATGGACCTTGAGCGAGACGCATTTTATTTATTTATTTATTTATTTATTTATTTTTATTTTAAGTTTAATACTGTTTGGGTTGTAAAATTGTTTCTAGTGTGTGAGTGTTGTATATCAACCAGCAGGTGTTTTTATACATGAGCAAAGCGTGGTGCGTTGCAAAGAAAACGGATCAGGATCACAAATAACGTGTTCCAGATCTGTAATGTATTATTCTTACCTTGAACTATTTTTCAACTGTAATGTTGCTTGGAAATATTTGCTTGTAATTCCCGATGATATATATTCTTTGCTGATATGTACGTACTGCTTGAGATTGTTAAGAAGAAGCAATACAAAAATGGATGAATAGGAAAAAGAGATGCAAAATAAGGCAGTGGGCAGAGGCTGTGCTTTGGTTTTTATTCCCAGGTGAAGCAAGCTTTCTTGAGAGCTCTGCCGGGAGGTGACCTGCCAGGGCCAGCTTTTGCAGACCTGGAGAGCTTTTGCATGTGTGCTAGAACAACAGGCAAAACAAAAGCAGGTTTGCCTTCATTGTAGGATTGTTCCAACAGCTTCAGCTTCCAAGCAAATAAGAAACTGGGATTTTAACTGAAGAAGGGGAAGGATGAAGGCTTGAAAAAGACAATGCCTAATTCTTATACTTGTCAAACTATTAGCAGGAGCTGCTAAACAGCTAGATCATGGCTGATTGATAAACTATTAATGGCTTTCTGTAGTCCATCAAAAAACAGTCAAAGTGTAAACAGATAAGTGTAAACAGATAATTTAATTTTAATGAAGTTCTGGGGCAGCCTCTGAAGCATCAGTGACGCCTGTGAAGGTGGACACATAGATCAGATTGTGGTGTGCATGCGCTGGAGAGGGGAGCCAGCAGAGTCTGAAAACTGTAAGAAAATGCATAGTTCAGTATACAAGTGGCCGATTAGAAGATTTGTGTTGACGTCTTTGGGCATTGACTCTGCCTTTAATCAGCTGTAGACTGAAGCTACAGTTGCTGCTGGCTGCAAAGCCTCAGTGACGTGGTGCTGAGGGACATGGGGCAGTGGTGCATTAACGGTTGGACTCGACAATCTTAAAGGTCTTTTCCAACCAGGAACGATTCTATGTTGATCTGAACTCTAGCAGGGGACATGACTGCACAAGTGCAGTCCCTGGAAGAGACTAGAAACCTGTTTGGGAGTAACGCCGCCGTGGCCAGTGTGGGTGATCAGCTCTCCCTGAAGTACCAGCTGCCAGTCAGTGTTCCTCGAATGCCGGTGATTCCCGGAGATCAGCTGTGAACGTGTCCTCAAGTTCCAGGAGTCTCTGCTGCGCCTGCAGGTAGCATTTGGGAGGAATCAGCCAGCAAGAGAGCCTGACTCCATAAGGAGCAGGCAAGAGAGACCAAACGTAGTGAATTCACACACTGCAAACGACATTAAAAGCAATACGTAATTATACGGGATTTCTAGCTGTGCGGTGACATTACCTATTTGCTGCCATCACCCCAAATTTAAAAGCTGATCATCAAAAACAAGTGAGATAGAACAGACATAAAATGAAGCCCCAAGATTAATTTATCCCAGTCTTAATTGCAATGATTTATCATTGTCCACTGGGCATTGCAAAAATATTAACAAATCTCGCAGAAAGATTAACAGATCCACAGTAATAAACTTAGTCTCCACATCATATATAAAATTAAACATGAAGTTTCCTCACGAGACTCAGATTATTATTTAAATACTTGAATTATTATCACTTTACTGTTTCCATTTTGCGGAATTTTCATTTCTGATTTAGCTTTAAATGAGATCGTATTTATCCAGAGTTGTTTTAACAACCTCAAGAGTCCTGAAGGACACAGCGCTGAGCGCTGCTTTGCCGTCCCACAGTGGGTACGTGAGCTTGGCCTCCACCGTCCTCGTGTCTCACTGCTCACAGTGGGAGAAGCCAGGAGCCCCACAAGGTCCTTGATGGGTCCTCCTGCTTCGTTCCACCAAGCTCTTCTCTGAGGGGCTCACCATCCCGCCGCTTCTGAGTGTGGTCCTGGTGCGATAGGCAACCACTAAACACTCTTAGAGTTCCAATGGGGAAACTGGTGCTGGTAGAGACAGTATTAGGATGGGAATCACTCAGGGCTCGGTCTCCTGGAGCTCAACCCAGAGCCCCACCAGGCACCCTACGCTGTGTACAACAGAGGGACGCACCTCACCATGAACACAAAGCCCTGACAGAGGACGAGAACCGGCCAGTATAACAGTACAATTATTTATATATTGTCCAAAACCTACTCTTGAGCGTAAGCAAGTGACTCAGGACTTTAAGTGAGGGGCGCTCTGTGTTTAGGATATACAGAACTGAAGTCTTTTTTGGAAGCAACCCTTGAAGTTGTTTTCTTTCGAAATGCGGTAGTAGCAAACCCACCTTTTTACATGTTGCCCTGTTTGAAGCACTCATGGCATGACAAGTCATAGAATCATAGACTCATAGAATCATTTAGGTTGGAAAAGACCCTTGGGATCATCGAGTCCAACCATCAGCTCCACTCTACAAAGTTCTTCCTTACACCATATCCCTTAACACCACATCTAAACGAGTCTTAAACACATTCAGGGATGGTGACTCCACCACCTCCCTGGGCAGCCTATTCCAGTGTCTGACCACTCTTTCTGGGAAGAATTCTTTCCTAATGTCCAGCCTAAACCTCCTTGAACCAGGAGGTTTCAAGCCTAAACCAGCTTGAACCCATTCCCTCTTGTTCTATTGCTAATTGCCTGTGAGAAGAGACCAGCACCAACCTCTCTACAACGTCCTTTCAAGTAGTTGTAGAGAGCGATGAGGTCTCCCCTCAGTCTCCTCTTCCTCAAACTAAACAGTCCCAGCTCCTTCAGTCACTCATCAATGATTCTATGATTCTATAATTCTATAAAATGAGTTCATACTTTGATTTAAATTGTGCACTTTTAGCTTCATCCCAGTGTCTCATTTGTATTTCTCAGTTTAGCCACCTAATGGGCTACAGAGTTTAAGGATTCGTCTATAATAGTTCCCAAATCTCTTTTTAGGTCAATGCCCTGATGTTCATTTTCCATTTAGCAGCTATATGCTGTCTCTTTTTTCAATCCAAACTCATTAGCCTACATTTATCTGCATTTGTCATCCACCAGCCAGGTGCATTCGTTATTTACATGGTCATGTATTGCATTGCAAGTCATGGATACCAAGTGCTTTAGTGCCTTCCTTGGTCAGAGGACCAAGCCATCTTCCAGGCTCCTGGCAGAGCATGGCAGGCATGTGCAGTGGGTGACGACAGGACCTTGCCATCAGGCAGGGCTCTTCATCCCGTTTGCCTTGCTGGGGTAACGAGGAGGTCTGAGAGATTTCCCAGGTAGGCTGGGGGTGAGGAAAGAGGAGGCCAACCTACAGGCTTTAGGGGCACGTGAAACTGGCATCTCCTAATGTAGAGGGGCTCCTGGTCGCGTGTCACCACAGGAGTAACAGCTTCGTAGCTGCGAGAAATGGGGAAATATTTCCCTTTCTCATAGGCTGAACTGGCAAATAATGAATGTTTGTATGACATGATGGATTCAATGGATATGTTTAATCCCTTTGGTAAAACACATTTCACAACTTCTGACAAGAAACATCCATTAACTGCTCTTGCTACCCTCAGGTCATTTCTTTCTGATGTCTTTAATTAGACTTTTAAAAATGGACTGATCTTATTGCATGACATTTTGCTGCAAAATTTATGTGTGAACAGAATTTTATCAAACGGTGAACAGAATTTTATCAAATGCTTAAAGACAGTTCCCGTTTGAACTTCATCAATAGAACAAACAGAGATATTAGGGAAATGCAAATAAAGTTAAACAAAATTATATAAACATTTCATAATTCATTTATTTCCTACAAGTAAAGTGGTAGGTAGAGTGGTGTTTCCCAGAAGATTGTAAGTTTAGGTATAGCAAGGGCTTCGCAGAAGTTACCAGATGGCCACACCAGTCATTAGGTTCTGCATGAGGGCTGAGACCTGATGGGTGGCCGAGATGTTCCTTATTTATTTGCTTAGGTGCTCCTTTTTAGGCATGCTCTTCTCAAGTATTGTCTGTAGGAGAAAATCCCCCCCAGTTCCAGTGTACAGCTTTAGGTAGTGAAGTAGCTGAGAACCTGTATGCAGATAAAGACGAGGGAGTCAACGGCTATCTGCCTGTCGGCGTCCTGATTGCATTTCGTATCATTACTTCCCTTCCCTTTTTCTATGGATGTGGGTTTTTGGAAATGATAGAATATTTGGTTGAAGAGTTAAAATAAAAATAAAATGGTACATAAAATAAGCAGAAAAAAGTTCAAGAATAAGCAAGAAAATACTAAACTACGAAATGACACACCACAATGATAAACTGCAGGACTGGCTTTTCGTTCGATGTTTTATGGATGTGCTGAGACTTTATAGTGCCTACTGCTGTTAACAGCTCTTGGGCTAATTAGCAGATGCTTAAAATCTCTATGAAGATTTGGCCCAGAATTACTAATTAGCTACTGTGTGTCCCAGACGGAAGAGACGCTGTAAATACATGGTGTGTGCCCTGAGCCTGTTGGCCCTTCACTCCGTACTCGCGGGAGAACGGTCATCAGCTTTTCTGAAATACCAGTTCTTGGTTATCTTTAGGGTGTGGGGGTTTTTAAGAGTTGTGTGATCTGGTCACGTTCTCCTCTTTGATCCCTCACATTTCAACATCTGATGAACCTGATAACATTTTGCTACCAGCTTTTAACTGAATAAAATCTTCAGGGGAAGTACTGGAGAGGACGGAAGCAGCCCCCACGCTCACAAAGAGCACAGCTGCTCATGGTGTCCGTGTATGGCTTATGCGCTGCTTGACACGGACACACTGAAATCTTACAAAGAGAAAAAACAAAGAAAACCCTCATTTATGATGGAAGCTTCACAAAGGGACTTTCCTATATGGTAGGCTGATACTCTGTTTGGAATGACTGGGTGTTTGTATGGCTTCCTTTCTGCCTTTTAAAAAATACATCACAAATCAGTAACAATTGGCTCATCTTTGAGAAAAAAAAATCTTTCTCAATTACCTACATTTTAGAGATGTGTCAGCGTGTCTGCAAACAGGTACTTCTGTGAACACATGTACGGTACAGGAGGAACGCTGTCATGCTCCTAAGTTCCTGTTTTATTATTTTTTCACCTATTTAAACCAACTTATTTGTGTAATGAACAGAAACACCTATCTGTAGTTAAGCTGAATTTCTAATACTGTTACTAAATAATCACGGCTTGTGTAATGCTCTGATATATTTTATTTCTAGTGCTTTTTACAGAGTAGCTGTTCTTGTTAGCCTGGCTTGGCATAACAACTGTCAAAATTGGGCCCTTGTTGCTTAGAGCTCCATTAGTCGTGTTGATTAAAACACTTCTATCTATCTATTCTTAGTCCATCCCTACACTATCTGACATCTAAAGGCCTAAAGAGCCTCTTGAGAGCATAGAGTGGCTCTACGTAACAGAGCTTACTCTTCCAGTGGTCCTTTGAAGGAGGCGGTCATATCAGATCAGTTAGAAGCAAATTCATTAGAACCTGGTGAAAGCATTTTCAAGTTAAATTGATCAGCTTTTCTTGAAAAGGATGTTGGACCACTCACATGGACAACTCTGTTAGCGTTGTGCATAGCGGGAATACCCCGATAGTGGCTGGTGGCCTCTGTTACCAACACAGAGACAGAATCCATTCCTGGCTGGGCTGGTTTTGGCTGGGGTAGAGTTAATTTTGTCACAGTGGCTGGTGCGGGGCTGTGTTTCGGATCTGTGCTGGCGATGGTGTTGACAGCACAGGGATGTTTTCGTTACTGCTGAGCAGGGCTTGCACAGAGTCAAGGCCGTTCCTGCTCCTCACCCCACCCCACCAGCGATGGGCTGGGGGGCACAAGGGGCCGGGAGGGGACACGGCCGGGATGGCTGACCCCGACTGACCACAGGGACACTCCATGCCATGGGACGCCACGCTCAGGGTATAAAGCTGGGGGAGAAGGAGGACGGGGGGACGCTGGGAGTGATGGTGTTTGTCTCCCCAAGTCACCGTTACAGCAATGGAGCCCGGCTTCCCTGGGGATGGCTGAGCACCCCCCTGCCATGGGGAGCAGGGAATGGATCCCTTGGTTTGCTTTGCTTGCGAATGTGGGTTTTGCTTTACTGACTAAACTGTCTTTATCTCAGCCCATGAGTTTTTTCTCACTCTACTCTCCCGATTCTCTCCCCCATCCCGTCAGGGGCAGTGAGTGAGCGGCTGCCTGGGGCTTAGTTGCCGGCCAGGGTTAAACCACGACACTGGCCCAAGAGTTTTATTTTGTTTGGAGTACTCTTAAGGTGTAATTTTAGTATTTGGAGTACCGTTAAAAACAAGGAGTGTCAGCCTTTGCCGGCTATGTATGTGTTAGCAAGCATGGGAGTAAATGGTGGGGAAACACATTTTATTAGTAGCTGACTATTAAAATTTTCCTCAGAGTGTAGAGATATGGACTAAGGCTACACTTTTCACTTTAATGGTTGTCTTTGTATTTTTAACATCTAATCATCCTAATGAATCTTGAAGATGTTACACATAGATATACCGATTTATTTCTTAATGAGTTTTTATGGATGTCTTATCAGTAAGCTGGAACCGTTCCTGATTGAGTTAGTCTGATGTACTT
Source organism: Larus michahellis (assembly GCF_964199755.1). Taxonomy (NCBI): domain Eukaryota; kingdom Metazoa; phylum Chordata; class Aves; order Charadriiformes; family Laridae; genus Larus; species Larus michahellis. Next base: position 86,874,847 of record NC_133900.1, on the reverse strand, counting down.
AAAAACATACTGGGAATA